>NC_141757.1:122591126-122946126 GCF_982258835.1 Parasteatoda tepidariorum | reverse complement strand
CTGTTGTATATGGTAGAACTTTCAGGGGAAATTGATCTCGGGAAAAAAGAATAAAAATTCATCATATGGATTTAATTTAATTTAATGTTTGTTTAACTGAATTATTTTTTTTTAACTCCGATTGCTTGAAAGATTTATTCTAAAAAGTATTTTTAAAAGGTAATTATTTTAAGAAATAAGAGAATATGAAATAAGGTTCACCATTTAAATTATTTTTAATGGTTGAAGAGTTGGAAGCAATATTTAAAACAGGTGACAAAGTGACATTCTTAATTCAAATTGTTTTTTATTTAGTATTGTTTGTACATAGATAATTTAGTAGTCTTCAGACTAGATGACAGTACAATGTCCAGAGCATCTTATTGGCTTTATGAAAATCGTGGTGCATCTTTCCAATAGCGGTCCAATGAACAAGTTGAAAATGTGGCTTTTTTAATTTCCTCAAGTCATTCATTTACAAATATGGGGCTGGGAAAAGAAACTATAAGCTATGTGATAAGACAACTAACAGTAGATAGGACTAGTTAGGAATTATTATTAGTGCTTAAAAAGAACAGAAATCATATATGGATTTACGTTTCCAAGATGTTTCCAATGATTGATTAAGGTATTAAAGCTTAAATAATCCAATACAGTTATTGTTCAATATATCACTGTTGGATCTCTTTGTTTCTGCGATATATTAAGTTCATTTTCATAAAAAGGCCAATTCTCCAAACATTAAATTAGGTTTCAAGACTCAGATCAAAAAGTTTTACCTTCAACAGCAGCATATTTCTTTTAATTTCTAACGTGCCCTAATATTCAATGGAATGGTAAATATTCATTGTACAAAAGAAAGGTACAATATTAGAATCTTCAGTGATAAATATTTTAAATTTAAGAAATGCTATTTCTTGTCATGAGTGGAGAATTACCACTTAAAGGACAATTTAAAAAAATATGCTTTGCGACTTAAGTATATGTTTTTTATACTAAATATTAAGTGAAAAAATCAGGTGATATTGACTCTAAAATTTAACATAATAAACGCCAGATTATTTTAGAGGGATTGATGTAATAATCATTTTTATTAGAAAACTACCAATTAAAAATCTCACACGACTAACTATATAAAATAATTTTTGACCATCCTTTAAGCTATCTTGTTTTACTTCGTCAAGCTTGATCCGTCAATTATACTTGTAGGGCTTTGATTTCAATTGATAAAATGTTTCTTATCTATGCTCTTTCAAATGTCAGTTATCTAAATAGAGTTTAGTCACAATATATCAAATGCAAAAAAGATATTTTAGGAAATTATTTTATAAGTTTCAGAATACCGATTCTAAGAATTTTTCAATATTTCGCATAAAATTCAAAAATACAATTTTGATAAAGACTGCAATTTGGTATTACATCTTTTGATATAATTTTTTTATGGAGTTAAATAGAAATTAAAGTCGCATTGATTGTTCCTAACGGGAGTTTTAACAACAATTCCATGAGTTAAGGGAAATCACACGTCGAATTTTACAATAGTGGTCATAAACATCCGTGACAGATTTATAAGCTTAAAAATAGAACCAAAATTTGTATTTTTGAAGTTACTCGTCATTGTAATTATACCAAAGTTAAGAATAACTTTTAATGTAAAAAAAAAATAATCATATTACTTTTCATCTTGACTTAAAATCTCATTATCCAGGGTTATTTACCTAGAAATCTGCGAACTCAGTGTATTGCAATAAATAATCATTTGCAACAAAATATACTTGCTCCAAAAACTATTTATTTACTTGATGATCCTTTACAAACTTAAAAAGTAACTAATCATTGAAGTACAAACAAACTCCTGCAGCAGCTTGTGTATATTTCATAGAAAAAAGAAAGCTTTTATTTCAGCTGCTGCAAAGGGAAAGTCAACCGGGTGTCATTAAAAGCAATTTATTTGAGCAACAAATGTAACTGGTTGAGTCTGTGGTATTTTCTTGGCATCTTAAGCTTACAGCTTTCAATTATCAGGAATTTATTATAGGAAGGAATTTGAGATAAAAAAAGGAAGAAACGAAACTCAATTTGTAGGTTATAGCAAACTTGGAGATAAAAACTAATCCCAAAACTAGATAAATGCTCATTTTTAAGAGGTCGATAGTATTCGCCAAACTTCAGGTTATTGATCTCGACTAAAAGTAAATAACAAGTTTTATTTACAACAAAATAAGAAATTGTATTGATTTTTGTCACCAACTTTGATAAAGTTTTGTTTTAAAATATATAAAACTCTGAAATTCAAATGTGATCTCAAAAGTGATCTAGTTTCAACTGGTAGTAAACCTTATTTTGCTGATCTTATTCACGTTTTCTTAATCTGTGACTCAACTATTTATGTGTATGCATATTTTTACTTTATTTTTGACAAGGATTTGTAACCTCTACTTCAATGAAGAGGAGTAGGTGGTTATTACAAAATTAAAGATATTGTTTTTCAATTTTTTTTCAGTCTCTGTGGTAGTATTAGTCTTTGAAATAGATATTATTTATGAAATAACTTACGCTAGTAAAATCAAAAAAAAAAAATGTCATGCAATTGTATTGTGTGAGCAATACACTCAGTGAATTCTCATCTGACGTGCATATTTACGGTATTATTATAGGCTGTAGATTCATGTAATGAACGTGTTTTAATTATAATTTGATAGTGTTGTGTCTTTTATATATATATATACATGGGTGATTCTCACGAAACATGACAATTCGGTCCAAACAATTTCTTCAAATTTAAAGTCTTCAAAATTATCTAAAAAGTTATACTTATCACAGTAATCACTTATACAGTAATCACTTATTAATATCTTATAGACAGCAGTGTAGTTTATTGACATTTGCTCGAGAAAAAAATTTGCTCGAGATGGGCCATAAATTGCTTAAATTAATTCTTTTTATCCACTGCAGAAAGATACAAAAAAATATTTGTTGCTGATATGTACAGAATAAAATTGTGTATAATAATCAATCATTAAATAAATAAATAACTTTGATTACATCCAAGCATATTACAATCATACATAAACTTCGTATTAGGTTAATATTTGCTTTCCCTCTTTACAGTATTAGCAGTTAAAAAGAATTTCTGAAAACATTTCAATGTCCTGGTATTCATAAGCCAGAAAAAATGACAGCCAGGATAATGACAAATTCGCCATTTTATGGCACATAACTTTACTTTAATATTTTGGCTGAAGACGTTTAGATTCTGCAGAAAACAACAGTACTTCTTAAAATAACTCAGATAAATCTATGTAGTTTATGTTATTAATGACTTCAAGAAGCCAGGAAAATGACAGCATAAAAACCTACTCACCTTGAAAAATTTTTTGAAATAGATTTTGAGCCAGAAAATTGGTTCTTAATTCATGCAACAAGACATATTCAGATAATAGGGTATCTAATCAATCTATTAACTTAAGATATTGATTCCTGGCGCTATTTATTTTGGTTATAAATCACTAAATAAAAGTAGCCAGAAAAATCACAGATTTTCATGGAACAACCAAATTATTGACAGAAAAAAAATTTTTAAAGGAAGTTTTAGTAAACTATAACCTCTGCGTATATTCTAGAAATGCTTACATAGGATAAGATAAAAAAAATTAGATTTTGAAAAATGTATGGGAAGTTTTGAAGCTAGTTAGTATTGGAAATATTGTTTGGGACATGTCAGGAAAATGACATTTTGATATTTAAATAAATTTTTTAAGTATACAAAACAGTCAATGCTAGTGCAAAGTCATTTTAAGATGCTAACAGCAATGCAATTTATAAATTTTTCTTTTTAAAAAAAAGTTCTTTTGGTATCATAGTATTAGATCTTGGAGCAAGGTACAGTGAATTGTCATGTTTCGTGAGAATCACCCATATATATATATATATATATAAGTTCAAAATGAAGAATAAAACAAAGAAAAATTATAGACATATGAAAAAAAGGGGGGGATAATAAGTAAAAAAGAACAAACAACAGACAAATAATAACTAAAAAATAATAACAAATGGTCAGTTAGCGTTCTGGTAATTTTTCGATCCCTTCTGTGAAGTACTGCGGCGTGCGCGAGTCGAGACAGAGATCGACCTCATTTATGGCTTCGTCATTTGAATGGAAGACTGTGCCCTCAAGATGCAGGTGCAGACGTAAAAACAGATAGAGATTTGAAGGCGCCATATCTGGACTCGATTGCGGATGTTGCATCCAATCCCACTTCAGCGTGTAGAGCGTCCAGCTGGTCATCGCACTAACATATGGCCGGGTGTTATCTTCATGAAAGAGAATCACATTCTTTCTGAAATCGTTTTTTTTTTCTTTTTCCATTTTTTTTTTATTTTTATTTTTTTTGCAAATAGCATCGCAAACTTTAATTAGCTTATTGCTGCATATTGTACTATTGATGGCCTGCCAGCTTTTCAGGTACATCTTTTAGGACTATTCCTCGACAATCACACCAGATACAGAGAATCACCTTTTTGTTAGTTAGCGTTCGTCTTGCAACCTAAACTGCTGATTCGTCGAATGCTGACGAATCTCCTTTACGGCTTGTAGTGTTGTAGTACATCACAGGTCACAATTTTGTCCAGAGTGTTCTGTTTTTTTTTTTTTTTTTTTTATCTCTGAGCAGAGATATACAGGTCGCTTTTCTCTTGCTCTTGACTTCAGCTGTCAATTCGTGAGGCACCCAGTGGTTAAACTTAAACATTAGATTTATGCGTTCGAGAGCATTAACTATTGTTTTTTTGTCAAATGTTAAGCTCTAACGCAGTAGTTCGGGTGGAAACATTTCTGTCTTGATCAATGATTTTATTTTACTAGTAAAAATCAACTTCAATAGAGCGGCCAGAATGTGGTTCAACTTCAATGTCGAAAGACTAACTACCACGTGAATGCTGATGTCGACGCGGATATATAAATAAATATATATATATATATATATATATATATATATATATATATATATATATATATATATATATATATATATATATATATATATATATATATATATATATATATATATATATATATATATATATATATATATATATATATATATATATATATATATATATAATAACAGGGCTACCTCTCTGTTATCATTGGTGTATTCATCTTAAGAAATGCAGAAAAAAGCCATAATAAGTTATCAAAAGGTTTATTAACAGGCATGCTGGTGGTTATAACAGATCACATCCCCACTCCTGCAAAGGAGGGGGTGTGGATGAAACTACGGATGGTTCCGGCAGATGCTTATTGGAACATGTTATTCAGCAAGAGACATGCGAAGACCTTCGCTTCCGCTTTAAATAGTACAGAGATTGGTGTAATTAGGTTCCAGTCGTACATGCCTTTGTAACTCTACGCATTATGGAAAATCATTTAATGCTTCCTAATATGGAAGTGAAAGAGGGACAAGATTCTAAAAAAAACTCCTCCTTTTAAATATAAATCTAATTATTATTCAATGGTATGTTTTCAGCCTTGAATTCCCGAAATAGATAGCTCTACCCTTACTTTTTAACAAAGACATTTTATGAAACCGAAAGAGTTTTAATTCCTTTATTAATACAAAAGTAATATTTATTATATATATATATATATATAACATAAAAAGCTTCAATTGATCAATTGATCTTTTTATGTTATCCTAATTAATAATTCATATCGAAATACTTTCTCACATTTTTAAAAGCCACATCCTACTCTTAAATCCATTTTTGGCTCAAGTATGCATTTAATTAAAAGCAGGACACATTTCCCTTTTCTCTCTGTGGGAAACGCTCGATCTATTTCTTAAATTAATAGCAACGACTAAGATTTCCCTCTTGCCTAAATTAAGACATTTTACGGATTTTACTTTGCAAGATTTTCCCTAACATATAACCAAGGAGCACAACTTTTCGTGTTCTCTTTTACACACTTTCATGACTGCTCTGTCCTAATAATTAATAAATAAATTTTGTACCCTCCTTCCCGACCTATGACCTGTTTTAATCCTTCCACTCGGCAACGACGTTATAGGACGGCAGGAATGAACTGTCGGGAAGGGGGTACGTTACGTACGCTACTACAATTTTTTTTTTATTCCTCCAATAGTTTAAATATGTTATTATTTTTACCATGAGTACAAATGTGTATTTTTGATAATTCATATATTACTTTCATATATTGTTAATATCACAAATTTGGTTATTTTAATTGTGCTTCTATCAGAGGGAAGATTTTGCAAATGGATAATTTTTAAAATTTTTGGATTGTAATTAAACATTTTTGGCGAGAGGGGATGTAACATAAAAAGCTTCAATTGATCTTTTTATGTTATAATAATTATATAATTCTTATCGAAATGCTTTCTCACACTTTTAAAAGCCACATCCTGTTTTTAAATCTATTTTTGGCTCAAGTATGCATTTAGTTAAAGGCAGGACATATTTCCCTTTGCTCTCTGTGGGAAACGCTCGATCTATTTCTTAAACCAATAGCAACTACTAAGATTTCCCTCTTTCCCTAAATTAAGACATTTTACGGATTTTACTTTGCAAGACTTTTCCCTAACATATAACCAAGGAGCACAGCTTTTCGTGTACACTTTTACACACTTTCATGACTGCTCTGTCCTAATAATTAATAAATAAATTTTGTACCCTCCTTCCCGACCTATGACCTGTTTTAATCCTTCCACTCGGCAACGACGTTATAGGACGGCAGGAATGAACTGTCGGGAAGGGGGTACGTTACGTACGCTACTACAATTTTTTTTTTATTCCTCCAATAGTTTAAATATGTTATTATTTTTACCATGAGTACAAATGTGTATTTTTGATAATTCATATATTACTTTCATATATTGTTAATATCACAAATTTGGTTATTTTAATTGTGCTTCTATCAGAGGGAAGATTTTGCAAATGGATAATTTTTAAAATTTTTGGATTGTAATTAAACATTTTTGGCGAGAGGGGATGTAACATAAAAAGCTTCAATTGATCTTTTTATGTTATAATAATTATATAATTCTTATCGAAATGCTTTCTCACACTTTTAAAAGCCACATCCTGTTTTTAAATCTATTTTTGGCTCAAGTATGCATTTAGTTAAAGGCAGGACATATTTCCCTTTGCTCTCTGTGGGAAACGCTCGATCTATTTCTTAAACCAATAGCAACTACTAAGATTTCCCTCTTTCCCTAAATTAAGACATTTTACGGATTTTACTTTGCAAGACTTTTCCCTAACATATAACCAAGGAGCACAGCTTTTCGTGTACACTTTTACACACTTTCATGACTGCTCTGTCCTAATAATTAATAAATAAATTTTGTACCCTCCTTCCCGACCGATGACCTGTTTTAATCCGTCCACTCGGCAACGACGTTATATATATATCAATACAAGAAAACACGAACGACTTAAATAAGATCATTAACAATATTACTAAAAGGTTTCTCTTGGATTATCACTAATAATCAACCGATTTTAGTCTTCATTAAACATAATTATATTAATTCCATTGCAACTTTTGATTTCCGGGATCTTTTCAATAGCATTCCCCTTTCTAAACTAAAAGATGTCCTTTTGAATTATTACTATGATTTATAAAAATATCCTTTGTTGCGATTTTGATTATTGGGAAATTCTGATTAACTTTTGTCTTTTTAGTAATTATCTTTACAATTGAAAGGATATTTTTCTTCTAATTAATGGAATACCGCAGGGATCTAATTATTTATTTCTCTTAGCTAACTTATTTTTGCATTATTATGAAAAAAATTATACTTTTAGCATTAAATTTGTTTTTAGGTATCTATCTTTTATTTCCAAGATTTTGCTATTTTATTGAATGATATATATCCTGAGGAATTAATCTTACTTCGTAATCATGATGATAATATTAATTTCGATTTTTTGGATTTGGGTATTATAAAAGTTGAAAATATCTGCTTTGTTGATTTATACGATAAAAGAAATGATTTTAATATCAATAAACTAGTTACTTGGAATTCTAATGTTTCTAGGAGCATCTATTACTTTTAATGAAATGAACAGAATTAAAAGAATATGTAGTAATATTTATTTATCCAAAAAACAAATCTATAAACTCTTTCAAAATTTGATAAAAAACAATGGATACCCAACTAAAGTAATAAAATTTTATATAAAATCATTGAGTTAATCGTATATTTTTGTGGATATATTTACTAAACATTTTTTTTTATTAATTTATATAATTTTCCCATGTGCAAATCCATTTCGGGCAAATCCGTGGGTAAAATTATTTACTAAAAATTTCTTTATTAATTTTTCCATGTGCATTTCGGGCAAATCCGTGTTAAAATTATCAATTAAAATTTTTTTCTTTGATAATTCATATAATTTTTCCATGTGCTAATCCATTTCGTGCAAATCCGTGGCTAAAATTATTTGCAAAACAGGCAATTTATGTTTCTCTTTTCTATTTTATATTTTTTCATAAATAAACATCTATTTTCTAAAACATGTTTTGTATATGGTCAATTATGAAAATTATCCAGTATAATATTACCTTGCGCACATCCATTTCGGGCTCATCCTTGGTAACTAACAAATCAATGCACAGAATAACAAATCACTTTAGCATTGCAGTAAGAACGGCACTTAATTACCCTCTATTTACACTCAATTTGCGCTTTTCTTTTCATATTTTGTAATCTGGCAATCTTTCAGCGAAAACATTTTAAAATCATTCTTGAAAAATTTCCCGTCCATGTAAGTTGATCTGACTTTGCTACCCACTTTATAGTCCATTTTTATAATCTTTTTTCTTTTTCTTTTATTTGATTTTCTGTTTTTACATGTTTTTTTTACTTATTTTTACTTTTTGTGTTCTATTTTATTTGTTGTAATTTTTGTAAAAAATTTTTTGAGTGCTCCTCACACTATTGTATTAATATATTTTGTTTTGGCTTTATTGATACAATATCAGAAAGCACTCTATTTTGCGGGTATAATCGTGTGGGTTGATGAAAAGATTATATCTTTTTTCCGGTTTTTTTTTAAATAAAATTTCATCATTTTTTTTAAACTGTTGTTTGTTGTTTTTTTACTTATTATTTCCCCCCTTTTTTCATTTGTCTATAACTTTTCTTTGCTTTATCTTCATATATATATATATATATATATATATATATATATATATATATATATATATATATATATATATATATATATATATATATATATATATATATATATATATATATATATATATATATATATATATATATATATATATATATATATATATATATATATATATATATATATATATATATTATATATATATATATATATATATTATATATATATATATATATATATATACTAAGTTTCTACGTTAGTTTAAATTACGATCTGTTATATATATATATATATATATATATATATATATATATATATATATATATATATATATATATATATATATATATATATATATATATATATATATATATATATATATATATATATATATATATATATATATATATATATATATATATATATATATATATATATATATATATATATATATATATATATATATATATATATATATATAACAGATCGTAATTTAAACTAACGTAGAAACTTAGTATATATGAGATTGAGATTTTTGATTTCAACTTTGATTTTTTTCATATTATTTCTTGGAAAACAATCCCTAAATTGAATGAATCTGAATAAATCTGATGATATGAATAAATCTGATTTCAAAATTTTGCTATAAACAAATTAAAACACATCAAACATATTGAGCAGATTATTTATAAGCTTGAGGTACTATGTAAAACACTTATCCATCCTATGTAAAACACTTATCCATCTACGGAAATGTATCGACCTGAATGTATACCGGTATATGCCTTGAAATTAATGTTATAATCTATAGAAATGAAGTCTATAAATATCAATATGAGTAAGTTTATTATTATCTAAGTTTTCTAACTGAAATTAACGTACTATTAAAAATTATAATTTAACAAATTTATGTTTAAACTGTTTCTCTGCATTAAAAGCTAACCAAGTCTGAGTAAATATAAAAATTTAACAAACTATGAGTTTTCCACCATTTTAAATAAATCCGTTTTTCCTACGTAATTCATAAAACAGTTGTTCAGTTTAATTAACAGTTTACTATTTAAAAATTATAATGCACAAATTGTTAAATTACCTAGACAGACGCTATTCTTAAAGAACGAAACTTTAATGGGAGCTCAATTCATAGCATAAACCCATACATTTTTAATTGAGTGACCAGCAGTAAGCAAGTATTATAAGTTACCCGAGATATTTAATCCGAGGTTCCTTCATATAAGTTCTTTTCTAGTTATTTTGACTTTGTTTGAACTTTAAAAGAAATTTATCAAGATTTTTTTTAAATATATGGACTTATATCATTATTTTTAATTGGTACATTTTATGTTTATAAGGTTAACAGCATTTTTTTACACAGTTTATGGAAGTTAGAGATGGCCCTCCAAAATAATGAAAATATTGCGCTAGATTACTATTATCAGCAGAAACTGCAGTTTGACTGGAACTTCAAAATCGATGTTTTGAAAACAAATTTGAGAACGCAATAACAGTATAGAAAAACAAAATAAACATTATTTTTTATTAATATAAAGAAAAATAATTAGGAGTAATGAGCAAAATTGCATTTTACTGAAAGCCAAGAATTTACTAATAAGAAAATTTAATTTTTCCGATTAAACGGGAAAAGAATATATAAATGCCTCTAAAAAGCGTGTTTGCGTAAATTACGTAACTCAAATATAAATCAATTTTTAGGTCCATTTTAGAAAAACGAATTTAAAGTATACTTTTTGTTAATTGTTTTTATTGTAAGTTTCTCCCATGAAAAAACTAAGACTATTGTGAAAAGAGGAAACTAATTATAGGTAAATGTTTACTTTACTTTTTCGCCTTGTTTTGTTCTTAAGTGCTTTATTTTATTGAGACAAAGCACGCGCTTTCCTTTTTTTAGATTCATAAATATAAAAATTTTTCCTTAAAAAAAAGCACATTTACGAAAGTTAATGAAAGTTGTTTAAAAGTAATTAAAAATAAGTTTTTCAAACTGAAAAGAAATCAGTTTCGATAAAAATATAAGTGGAAAATATTCATAAATACTTCATTACAAGCTGTTTTCTTAAAATATATTTACACACTCGAAGGTTTAGTTTTTATTCCTTAAATTTGAAATTATTAATTAAGCATGCATAACTAAGAAACACACATAAAATATTTAAATGAAAGCTAAGCATAATTTAAAGCATTTAAAAATGTTGACTACGTATTTTTATTAATATTTATAAAATATATATTCAAAAAATTGATAAAGCCGCGTCTGACTGCAGAGCAATTGGCCGCTGGTTCGAATCCTGCTCAGGGCATGGATGTTTCTTTCTCTTCCTGTGTTCTATGTCCTTTCTCTTTTGTGTGAATGTGACCCACCCTATTAATGGGTTTGTGGTTGTGTGACATGGGCGACGCTACTACCCCGCCGTGGCTTCGCCACAGGTGCCCTCTGGGTAACAAGAAGAGAGTAAGCAGTTCTGGCACTTCTGTGGCCAATGGGACAATCCCCAAGTGCCTGCCATTAAAAAAAAAGAAATTGATAAATGTTTTATTAAAAATCTATTCATACGTACATATATTATTGAAATTGTATCAGTTATTGAGAGAAAAAAAACTAAAAAAAAATAATAATCACATTAAATAAGCACAATCTGGTGTATTATCATATTCTATCAGAAGCATGCTTTTACAAAACTCGACATTCTTTGAATAAAATGTTTTTTTTTTTCAATAAATGTTTTATTCAAATTTCTTTACTAAATTTCAAATAGAAAAAAGAAACATCGTATTTTATAGTTTTAAAAAAATAAAAAGATTAGCAAACGATTATAAGCGAAAAAAATATGAATGAAATTTTACGCTACGCGTGCTAAGTCAAGTTCCTCGTAAGTTTATCACATTTTAATATTAATCGCCCCATTTAATCATTTCTTCATTGTCGCCAAATTATTTTTTCGAAATAATTAATTTTGATTTTTCTCACCTTCTAATAATAAATAATTATTAAAAATTACTTTTTTCATGAAATTATCTTTGAGTAAATGAGTTTCATGAGTGGGTGAATTTTTTTTTTAATTGCTTCATTAGTTTTTAAAATATGACTGAAAACACAAAAAGCGAACTTAACGTTAAGTGGTCCAAACTTTGAGTCGCTCTCCTGACCTAACTATGCGGACAACATTTCCCAGATTGCGGCTACCCCCTATATTTTGAAGATAAGGAATCCAAATATTCAAAAACAAATATATGTTTATTCAGAGAAAGTACGTTTTTGTGTCTGATTTCGTAACTTAATTAATAGCTAGCACTAATTAATTCGCATATTCGAGGTCACAACCAGGAACCATTAAGATTGACGCTAAGTTCCTGAAAATCCGATCATTAGAACGAAAGTTATTCAGGGTGATATCTTTTTGTTTTTGCGGACAGTACATTTAATTATTTGATAAGTAATAAAAAAAAGTCCATTACAAATTATTTTCGTTTTGCACGAAGTTTTTTCCAATTCTTCAGTTCAGTGAATCAAAATTGTTTATCTTAAAGATTTACTTATCTTAATGACTCCATAAATAAAAATAATTCCTAATCATTACAGTAGTAGACATTTACATTTAAACAATCCTTCAGTTCTGGTTAAAAAAACTGTTAACTTGATGATATATTGAATTTATATGGCAAAATTAAATTATGTAGAAAACTTAAATTCCATCACCTGAATTTTTAAGCATTAGTACATAAATTATAACGCTAATAGATAGATATTTTTCAATTAACTGGATTTATAAATTCATTCAGTTTCAATGAAATATCGAATGCATAAATCGTGAAACTTATATCTGAATGTATAGTATTTCTATCCAATATGCAACTGATTTTAATTAAGTAATTATTCTGTAATTGAACATTATTTCAACTTAAAAATAAATGACATAATAAACTTTAATACCACTGATTTAAGCCGAAAAGAAATGTTAAATCTGCTGTGAAATACTGCGTGGTCACTTTTTTGGCTGTTTTAATGATAAATCAAATGTCTGAAATGTTTAAAAACTTTCTTCCATTTTGCACACACTCACAAAAGCGTAAATTTAATTGACAGAATATGTAACTAATAGCATAAAAGGATCGATATCAACACTAAAAGAGCATTGAAATAGCTTTAGCAAATGGATGAAGGGTTTTTCAGCACACGTGGCGTCATAAGCAATCAGGGATCGTTTTTGATCGCATCAGTTACAAATGATATTTAGGAAAATTTAAATGTTAAATAATTAAATAAATAAGCAGTTGTTAGAAAGAACAACCAGATTTAAATTAAAATAAGAAAACAGAAACAATCAGTCAGGATGGAATTTCTAATAAGTTATTATTAAAGTATAAAATTTTAAAAGATACCATAAGTGTACATTTGGAAAACTGGACTATCCTGTAAACCGTAACCATATGTACGGATAAATTACCAAATGAAGGATTTAAATACCGTATATTTTGGTTTTATTAACCAAAATAATGTTGTTGTTTTTTGTACCTGCAATGTCCTTACTATTCCATGCAGTCCCATAATTTTGCCAGAATTTTTATCTTCCTGTGCATTATTTGAAACTTGTTGATGTGCAAATGTGAGGAAAAGAATGATACATTTAATACAAGCAAGGCATATTAGGTCATTCGAAAATCGTTTTAAATTATTAAAAAAAAATTTTTTTGATGTAAAAAGGGAAATTGCATTCTATATTAAAGTAATTTATTAAAAATAATTAATCACACACATTCACTTATTAAATACTTAATTTAGTTTTCTTCAGCAGTATGGCGATAAATTTAGAGAAAAGTTCTTTCATTTTTCCAGCAGCTAAAAATGTAAGTTGTTGAAGCTTCAGGTTACATTTATCGGAAAATTCATAAACACTTTTAGAGTTGCTTATTAATTACGAAGCTCCATTGTGTTGCATTAATTTGCACAAAGAAATATTGTGTTGCATATTAATTGCTTGCAGGTGTCATTTTAATCTTCGTCAACAAAATCACCTAGGTTGTTTACGAGCATTAATTTGCTAGAAAATGTATTTCTGGAAGAGTCTTTGAAGCTAGTAATATAGCACCAAATAACACTACATTTCTCGTTTTCGTTAACAAATTAGTCAGAACATAACTCAAATTTTCTTATTTTTCAAAGCTTATAAATCATTACCTTCAAGGACTTTTTATGTACTAATACTGTACAAATATAGGGATCATTAATTTTAATAAGAATCTTCCTTAAAAACATTAAAATCCTAAACTTTAACTTTTAATCCGATACTCTGCTTTACTGTAAATTAAGAAATCCATAATAGTAAGTTACAAGCCAAATTTTTTATAAAAAATGAAAATAATAGGATTTGAGCAAAACGTGTATTTATAAATTAGAGTATTTTCACAAAAATAGTAGTTTAGTATTGATTTTTCCTTGTCAATATTACTAATGATAAATTAATTGCAAATATTTACCAGTATTAATGAATTATTGATATCATGTATGACTAAATAAATTTTAATAATTAAAAACGAAGGGTGGAAGACCGATTTATGTCCCTTTTTCATGACTATTGGATAGTCATCTGTTGCATTTTGGGGATTCCTATATTTTGACAGATCACAATAGTAAATAATCGGTTCTCCCAGAGAGTTATTACACATTGCAGATGGGCCATACTGAGGAAAAACTCTTCCTTCTTGGGTGCAAAAAAATTTTTTTCTTATTCAGCTCTTATGGGCAGAAACCTTTCTTCGAGGTCTTAAATCATGGATACTTAAATTTCAGCATTTGCAATGATTAATTAATTTTAAATTATTTATTTAATGCTAAAATAGTTTAACTATTGCTAAAGATAATTGTCATTTAGGTACATGCAATTTCTAAGGTAATAATATAACGTATATTTATAAGTGTTTATAATTTGTTAAAAAAAATATCACAAGTCAAATATTATCAAGGACGCCCTTAAACATTTCAGAAACGTTTTCGAGCATTTTGAATGTTGGAAATCTCTAAAGGTATTTACTAGTATACGATATTATCTAGATTTCAAATATTATCAACTAAATAAATAATTTATATAAATATATATTTTTTGAGAAAAAATTTCGAAGCTTGTAGTCTAGCACCAAATCACAGCAAATGTCCGAAAACAAATTAGTCGGAGAATTACTCAAATCTTTTAATTGATCCTAGTCTTGACTGAATTTTTAAATACTAGAAAATTTAGCATACGCGTTTGAAGCTCAATAGTTTTGTTGAAGAATAAATTATTAATTAACACATTAATATTTATGAAATATTGATATTATTCTAATATTGATATTATGATTAATATTATTTCAATTTAGTTGCATGTGTATTTTAATGAAAACATAGAAATCTGTTTGGAATCTTTACGGAAATAAAACCGAAATTACATTCAATTAAAAATAATAAATAGCATGCTGTTAAGCAATTATTGTAATAGTTAATTAATTTGTCAAATTGAGCAGCATCAAATTATTTACCAATTGTTAAATCAACAATTGCTTGTTATTACAGCAAAAATAATAACATTATATATTTTTGAATGTTATCATTGATTGTTTAACTTTTTATATGAAAAAATTATTTTTGATAATCAACAAATAATTAGTAAAAAATCGGCAACATTATATAATAAAAATGTTATCGGAAGCATTTTAGTGTTATGTAATTGATACTTGATCCTTCAAAGTTAAGAAAGTCTACTCTGAAACACTACACCCACTGAAGCATTTTACTCCGTATTTCTGAAACGCTTCTTAAGCTTTTCCTACACGTTTCAAACATTTATGACAGCAATTTACTGACCTTTCGTTGTTTGTTGAGATGAAACAAATTAGTTGAAATACAAGGGAATAAACACATTACGTTCAGCTTCACACAATCTAGCTCTTAAATTGCTGATAAGTGATTAATTTAAAATCGCACACATTTTTGTTTATTACAACTGTTGCAATACAGTGCAGTGAAAATAGATTCAATAATACTACTTGCGATAAATCTATCATAATGCTTATTTGAGATGTTGTTAAAAACATAAAAGATACAAAACAGATACAAAATAAAAAAAGAAAATCTTTTAGTTAACACATTACTTGATGAAAAGACTAATCTAAATAATAAAATATAGTTAATTTGAATAGGTATTGAAGTATTTTAATTTTAAGAAATTGCTATTTTATTTCTTTTAAATATTGATTTGGGGATTTGAAGTAATACAGAGATAAGCATAATACTGAAAAGCAAATTTTTTTTCTATTTAATTTTTTATTGCGAATAGGAAACTGAAACAAATTTTTAAGTATTTGAAAATAAAATGGATTTTTTTTTCGTGCAAAATGCAATTTTGAACTTTATTTTGAATGGTAATATTTTTTAATACTTCTTTCTTAGATAACGTTTGAACTTCTCGTCAAGTACCCTTCAGATTCCTGGCAAGTATTAAAGGTTTTTTCCTCTAGAGACTCAGGTGCTTATATTTAGTAAAACAAAAATGTCAATTTCAAAATGATATTACGTGTTGAAGTAATTTGATTTTTAAAAATATACTTTGAAAGAATTCGGTACTTTTTAAAATTTATTTTTTAAACGAAACTAGTTTAGTGATTAATAAAATGTTGAATTTGAAGAGTTTAAAAAATTTACCTTCAAAAAAAGCATACCTCAAAAGGTTTTTCTAAATAGTAAATAGCTTGATTCGGAAATAAATGCAATGACAGAAAGAAAATTACTAATAAAATGCCTTTTTGAATATGAATATATATTAAGCACTGAGGTTACTGACGAGTTTTATAGTGTTGTAATATGTTTATTTTTAATATGATTTGGAGTTTTGCGAATTCAAATTAAATATTCAATTTCTACTCTTTAAAATTTAGAAGCCATGCAGCTTACTTATAAAATTCTTAGTAACATTCTACAAATAAGAAGTCAGGTGCCTTTTGCATTTAATAGAATATAGTTGAAGATAGTCGTGTCATTAGTCATATCATTTTCTAATGCTTACCCGACATTCAAGTATCAATAGGGCAGATTTGCTGGCTTCTATCAAATCATATGCAACGGTGATTGCCTTAACTTTTAAAAATACTTTTGATCCTTGACTTAGGTTCCATAAATACAGAAAATTTATTAATGAGTAGCTCTTTGTACCATTACATATTGCTTTCTGAAATAGATCGAATAAACTTTCAGCTGTTCAACCATTCCAATTTCATCATTGGAAAGTATTGGCCATCACTTGCAACAACACAGCATGCACTGCCATCTTGCCATCTGGAGAGTGAAAATGCACGAGAATACTTTTAGTCACAAAAGCAACTTACTTCAGGTCATTTTTCAAAACATCAATTCTACCATTTTCACTGACTCTGATTCGTTATTTTTAGACTTTAATTTAAATTTTTAAAGAGATATATATAGTAAAATCTTTAATATTTAATCAATATTTTACAATTGAATATATATTGCACAGTATGAATATATCTATAAAAAATAAGTTCATAGATTATACAATAACTCATAATCAAAATATTTTTGCAAGTTTTTGAATACTCCATGAGTTTATTAGCTATTATCAAAAATAATTATTTTTTAAAAAAGGGTGGAGGTCGCAGAAATCATCAATATTATTTCTTTATTCAATTTTGAAAATAGTTCCATTATTTATGTCTTAAAGTTAAAAAATATATATTTATATTTTTGTCTCAATTAGTACTAAAGATCGGTTTTTCCTCAAATCGAACATACGACTTTGAAACTTAAGAAAATGGATAATGGAAAAAAAATACTTTCTATTATTTCTTTTCCGAATTCTAAGCAAGATATTTCAAAATCAGTTAAAAACAACTTCATGAAATTTGTAGTAGATATGTAGTTATTGTTTTAAACTATTTTCATATTATTTTTAAAATTAAATTTGGATTTTTTTTTCTTTATGATATGAAGAAGGGCTGATCATACCCTCTGTTTAAATCGTGATATTCAACGCATTTACTTGGGTACCCAATAGAAAACGTTAAAGAGGAAAGGCAAGATTTACTTAATAAAAATACATACACGAAGATCTGTCCAAAGCAAAAATAAATAAATGAGGGGGTTCAAGGAGACTTTTTCAGGACAAGGATGATTGGAAAAAAAGGCCTGAGGTGAGCTGGTGCAAAGAGGATAGATAGATATTTTATAATAATTTATTTTATCAAAATTTATGCAAAGAAATATAAAATTTGGAATTTATAATTTGTTTTTAAATAATTCATAGCAAAATTTGATGAAAACAAATTAAACTAAGAACAATTATTTAAAATAATTAAAAGATATTGAAGAATCATTATTTTCAGTCACGTCAAAGAAATAAACGTAGCATATTATTTTCAGTAATATCAAAGAAATAATAAAGCATATTACTTTCAATCATATCAACGAAATTTAAATTAAATATTTTAAGTTTTTAAAAATAGTTTTTGATATATAGTTTTTATTATTTTAATTTTTTTATATATTTATTTTTAAATTTTTGTGTTTTTTATATATTATTTATATGTCTTTTGAACAAACTTTTAGTACGGTACAAACCAATAATAGCATTTTTTTTAAAACGTTTATAAACTTTAATCTAAACCTTTTCGATAAGTAACATTAGTGAAATTCATTTCGATACTGAAACTTAGTAAGTCAATTTTCCAACAAAATATCAAATGATTTTTAGCCTAAAATATGCTGTTCATCTTTATCCATAAACATTTTAATAGGTTCATATTTCAAAAAATATGACGAAGAAAACTTTTAAATCACTTTTGAAGTAGCGTTATTTAATAATTTAAGCATAAAATTTTTTGCTAAGTGTTGAGTTTGCTAATAAAGGAGGATGTAGTTTCTGGAGAAAATCTTTCATCCAATTTAAATAGTCTCTAACTTTATTAAAAATGTTTCTAGCAAAACTCAAAAATGATAATAATTATAATTATAATTAACCAACCCCTTTATAATTATAATTAACCAAATTAGAAAAAAGCCTTTCATGTGAACAAATATCTACCTACAGCAAAGAAGAAGAACTGGAAAATCGACACCAATGCTGAGCACTTCTAAAGAATGATGAAATATGGGATTCAGTCTATGCATCTATCTATACATGTAATAATATAGATGTATGTGTTTTTATGCCTTGATTACCTTCAATGTGAAATCTAAACCTTATATTAGGAGACATGATCGTGTAGGATGGTGTTATTCGAGTACGCATCCATTTCGGTGGGAAGTAAAAAGTGTATTACCACTGTAGCTATATCATGCACTTTGATATAGAAAGGTTCTCCTTACCACAGTACTTATAACTGTAATACTAGGTGCATTTAATACCACATTTAATAAGCACTATTGGGAACAACAATAGATTGGCTATTTATTACATGGTTTTACACATTTAATAAGCACTATTGGGAACAACAATAGATTGGCTATTTATTACATGGTTTTGAGTTTTTTCGCCAAAAAATAATTCTAACAATATTAGTGTCGTTAATAGCTATTTTCAAGAATAACTTTTAACTAATTTTAGTTATAGGCACAGATTTCGAAACATAAAAAAAAATTAATTAAAATGTTTAATTAAAGGAGTTACTATTCGTGTACATAAACCGTAAGAGATTGCCATATTTTTATTGACGCCATTGATGCCTAATTAATATCAACTACTGCTATTATGTTGATTGGCAGTTTTAAAAAATTCTAAATATTGTATTACCGATACCTCTGTGGAAATAGTTTTTACGGCTCACCATAAGGGATAAGTTCAGGAAAGTTATTGATTATGGTATTATTTTTGACTATTAGAAGTTGATCTCGAGCAATAGCATTATGCCAAATGATACTGAATATAATTAGTCTTTATTTCGAAGAACTTATGAAATCGTGTTTTGCTTAATCTGATGGTATAGAGCCACCAAAAATGGTAACAATTATAAAGATTTTTAAAAAAAATGGATTTGTTTTAGCTAATTCAATTATTTCGGTATAGGTCTTCTAGTTTTGTGCAGGATTTCGTAGTGTTGGTTAATGCTGATTTATTGATCAAATACTTTTTCTTCACCCCTTACTCTAGTCTAAAATAAACGTATTTAACATGAAATCACTCTCTAAAGATTCTTTTTCATATCTTGCAGACTAATGCTTTCTTGTTAACTATTTCTTTCCAAAAAATGCCATTGTAAAACAAAGCACCTACCATTAAGAAAAGCTATTTCAGTAGCAGCACAGTCTTATATTTATTGTTTAAAAAGATACTTTGATTGATTGCTAGCAAGATAAGATAGATATCCCAAAAGTGTCTGGTAAATGACATAGTTTTGAAACATCCTTCACTCTTCCCTTTTACATCCATCATTCTTTTATGAGTTAAGGAATTTCTTTCACAAAGACTCTCAGATTGATGTTGGTTTATACAAAAGAGTCTATTTAGGCCCTACTGCTGACTTCAAGAAAGTGTTTGTGCTTGACATGTTAAATAAGATATCACAGTGAATTATGAAAACCATAAATATTTCTTTTATGTGTTAAAAGATGGGATTATGAAAATCATAAATAAGATTCTTAGGAGATTTAGAGTGATGTTTTCACAAGGATTTTGTATGCAGATATTATGTTGAATTATTTGAAACAAACTTTTGGGCCATATGTTGGAAAATAAGCTATATGTATCACCAGGGAAGTATAAAACACTGATATATCTTCAGTTTTATTGTTTGGACAAATAATGTTTTTGAAATTTTTTCAGATGTTACAAATTTTCTGATTAATTTTTACTCCCAATTATATTTTATTAACAGTGGTACAGCGCACGTCTAAAATTTGTTTTTAATATAAACTCTTGGCTACGATACAATTTCGTAAAAATTTGAAATTTATGATTAATTTCCATACTCACTTTGCTTCCACTATGATTTGAATATTTATATAAAAGTAGATTTAATTGTGCAACAAAAGGCATTAAAATTTACATTCCCTCACAAAAAAAGAAAATTTCGATGTTGTTTTGAGGTTGACAGATGTAAAGAAATACATCTGAGGTAGCAAATGAGGTTACGTTTTGCACCAAAAACAACCTCATTAATAAACATGAATTTCAATCTCATTTACACCTCACAAAATCAACATCTATATAACTACAAAAGCTAAGCATTTAAGTCAGAATCTGAACTACATCCTTGAGTGCAATAAATCAATCAGTTATCGTAATTTTCTGGTTGCGAATGGCAACTAATCGTTTGTACTTTTCCTATAGGACAATATAGATTCTCATTACAATAGAAGCGTCTTTCTATTGGTTTCTATCTTACTGATGAATTGTTGATGGATTATATGGATATGATGGATAGCAGATATGTAAGGGAAGTGACGTCAGCTTAAATATCTATATCTAAGAAACATTTTACTTCAAATTCCTTTTAAACTACGAATTCTTAAATGTCATCAACCCATGTTTCAAAGTTGCTAACGTTGATTTTACTTGTGATACCTTTAAAAAGAAAACCAAAGATAAATATTTAATAAAAAATTGCGATAATATTTATTTCTAATTGATTAGAGAGGAAAAAAAGCAAGAATATTATAAAATATATAACAAATCAACTCTTTCTTTGGCTTGTAGCGTGTAATCTGTGGTCAGACAGAGTTTTAAAATAGACATTAGTGTCCACCGTCTCTTCGAACGCATGTAATTTGGAACGGATCATTTCAGAATTACCTACACACATCTAAACATTCTACTATATTGGTATAGATTAATATATTACCACTGCGAAAAATATTTTCCAAAATTTCTGAAATTCCATGGTAATTGGTTATGAACATATTAAATCTCGGATTCCGGAGGCTATAGTGATTATATATATATATATATATTAAAGAGTGAATTTGGTGGATTTGATATGCAATATTTGGGCTTGAGCCTCTAGTAATAATCATCTAAAGCGACCCCGAGTCCATCTGTGTTGTTTGCTGTCTACAGCCGAATACATAACAAAAATAATAGAATAATTTACTTTATTATTACACTGAATTCCTGAAGTAGAAATGGTAAGAAAATAATTGTTCTTATTTGTCAAATAGTTCCAGATTTAAATTAATTTCACTTTTTTAAAATTTCTTATCAATATTCATTGTACTTACAATTGTTTCTCTCTAAATGTAATATTTACTTTTAATTTTAGTATAACGAAGCATGTTTTCCTTCACTAAATTAAACTAACGTTCTTGATAAAGGGTACTTTAATTAGGCTCTAGGTTATTGGCTTTTATTTAGAACCGGAAATTCATTATGTTAAGAAAACTCAAACAAAGACACTCTAATTGAAACAAAATATTGATGCTATTACTTTAATTAGATTATTTGAAGAAGTAAACAAGGAATGATATATTTGAAGGAAAATTATGGCTCTGAAAGATAACATGCTCACTTTAGTGTTTACCGAAATTAAAGATAATGATTTGAAGTGTATTTTACTCGAAACTAAGGACTTACAGCTGGAAATATTTTTTTCTTTTCATTGCAAATTCTTAGTTTAAATACATTTCAAATCTTAACTGAATCTTTTAATGCATTTTATCATTTATTCCAAATTAAATTAATTACTAATTCAATATTTTAAGGTAAATGATATATTTTTTGTGATACGAGCATGAAGATAACATACTTTAGTTATAAAAATTTTTTTTTTACTTTCTTCAACGGAAGAAGTAAACCCTATTTTCTTTTTGGGAGATCCGAATCGTGCGTGGAGATGTTTACCTCAGCATCATTTGGATGTGAGTGCGATGGAAGTTGAACTTTTTGTTTTTCAGCAAAATGAGAAAAATTTTATAAACTATTTTTGAATATGACCAATCTGGATTTCTTAATCTCCCTCTGCTTCATGAAATTCTGTTTTCCTCCATTTTAACGGAGAATATACATCATTCATATTAACAATATTGTTTAAGATAATTCACAGTAATTTATCTCACGTCCCGTTCCCTTAACCTAGTTAGCTTCTCAAAGTGTGGTGCCGAGTTTGGTGTTAGAGACTAATTTGTAATAGGATAGGTATTAGAAAATATCTAGAAAAGTTTTTAAATTTATTTATTTATTATTTGTTTTGTTAATTTGTCTTGTATTTTTCAAGTTCTCCATATTATACAATATTTTCCCCATTTTCATTATGTGATTATATATCACTAACTAAAAACAAAAATGGAGGGACCTGTTGCTAAAATAAAAGTAAATATAAAAATGAAGGTTCCCAAGTAAGATTTCAAAGTTTACCTTCCCACACACCCAGAAGCTACAGTTAAAAATCAAGTTAAGTATTTCAGAAGGCATTCTTTAAAAATAATTCCCACGGGTAATTTAATTTTTTTTTTCATTCGATGCGTGCTTTTAGACAATTATCTAAGTTTTAGATCATTTCAACAATTTCGTATGCAAGAAATGTTTGAAGTAAAAAAAATCAACTTTTGATTGAAACACATTTGTTTAACTTTACTATTATAGGTAAAAAAGTAAAATCTTTTTAAATTGATTGTCAGGTAGAAGAGAGGAAAACTCAAATTATGTACAGAATATTAAGGCTTTTAAGAGATGAAGTTCTTCGTTAACGGACGGAAAATATATTCGAAATCTCTCATAAAATTCATCTCACAGTAGAAATTTGTTAAAAATAATGATAATTTTTCTCTATTTGGACTATTAACAATTTTTTAATCAATTTTGGGATAACTAAATAAATACAAAGTTGATTTCTTTAGCAACAATCGAAAAGTTTAAGATCAAAAGAGGCAGAGTTTTTATGCAGTGAATTTTCAGAAAACTTTAGTTTAAAAAAATAAGTAAATAAAGAACCAGTTACGCAATATAGAGTACAATTTTTTTCAAGCATTAATGGTGTTTTAGGCGGATTTAAAGGGTCTAAATTAAGTGTATGATTTCTGTATGATAAAAATTAGAAGGATTATTCATGGTGAATTTATTGCAACTTTGTATTAGTCATAAGTTTTATTATAAACTACTTTATAAGTACATTTTCTATTAGTCATACGTTATTTTTTATTAGTGATAGTTTTATCAACTTTGTATTAGTCATTGTAACTTCTCCATAAGCTCCAATTTCTTAAAATCTGCTAAATATATTAATTTACAGGAAAGAAAAAAAATCATATTTTTAAAGTGAGCAATTCAAAATCACTTTACCTTGCTCAAAACCAAACATCTTCTAACTTTGTTGAAGACACATTCAAATCGGGGAATAAGAATATACATAATTTCGATCTTTGTTTAAAAAATAGGTTTGTTTCCTCCATCTACTTAAAATAACCTCAGATCACCAATAATTAAAACTTTATCCCCAATAATTGAAATTTCTGAAATGCAGTGATATTTTCGAACTAAGTTTAATAGATAAAAATAGGTTTTAAAATAATTTTCATAACTAGTTTGATAAGTTTTTTTAAACTGATCATTAGCGATTTACTTACACATTTACCCTTAAATTATTTTTAAACAATTGCTGGGCATTTTTTCAAAAAATAACTAAGTTCTTTCAAAAATTCCTTTTGTATATCAGGAGTTTAAAGAAATTATTTTGAAGGCGTATAGTAAATTAAGAACTAATTACTCAAGGAAATCTTTAAGGCCAGTGACTTAGTACATCTTATTCATTGTTAAATGTCAAAGTAAACATTAAATTCCTTTTTCAAAAAATCTTTTGTATTTGACATTTTCTTTTCATCGAAGTTTATTGGAACAGAAGTAACACTAAAAACCGTGTTTGTTCAACAGTGATTTTACCCTTACTGTTATTTCAATTTAGCATTTAAATTCATGAAGATGAAAAATATAAATTACTTTTTTAATTAATTTTTTTAACTTTTAGTTTTAGACTTTACATCTTAATTGATCTAATGGATAGAAAATTAAAAAATTCCCCATTCAATGCAAAATTCTTTGCCTTATTATAGCTTAAATATTCTAAAAAAATTATTTAATTGAACTAAAAAGGTATGACGAAAAATTTTTTAAAATCTAACGTCATCAAAATATTTTCTTTTTAAAATATTTACTTGAATAATTTTAAGCTTTTGGTAAAAATGTTACAAAATAAGGCACATTTTAGAAAGAGAAGCAGAAAATAAAATATTACGTTTGGATAACTTTTTATCCATCGATCAGATTTTCCATGGAATGATTCTGTACATTTTTTCTTATATATCGGTAACTTTATAATGATGCTCTTCATTTAAAAAGTTTGATTTATAAACTTCTTCTGATAGTTTCAAACACAAGTTAGAATGGTAAATCGTGTTTTAAAATACATTTTTAATTGTTACGATTTATTTTTTTTAAATTTCAACTACTCCAATTAAAAATTGGTCTCCTTGGTTTAACAGCATATGAATGACATATAAAACATATAAGTAATGACGAACCGAATTTTTTTGATTCTTGTGAATACCATCATACTTGTATCATTTCCTTAGAAATTGCGAAAAAACTATAAATTGATAAAATTTTCAATTTTAATGACATAGTTAAAATTTGTAATTGTATGACGATAAACCTACAAGAAGTAAAAAAAAAGTTTTTTTTTGTTCCTCTGTTCCATTCATTTAAATTAAACGTTTTTAAAGTTGGTTTTTAGACATTAATAAATGATTATATATATATATATATATATATATATATATATATATATATATATATATATATATATATATATAAAATAATGCACTCGGACCGAGCAGGGAAACAGACACAAGATTTTAATGAAATCAGATGTATTTTATTTAGATCATGTTCTTGTGGAAGACCAGCGAAAAAAAAGTGATGTTAACTCCATTCAGGATCAGTCTTTCTGGTAGGGAAAATATTGCAAATAATCCGAAAATGTCTCTATTTAGAGAAGAAAGGGAAATCTTAGAAATTACTATTGGTTAATGAACTTGCTCGAGTGATTCCCACGGCTTAAAAGGGGAAAAAGATCTTCATTTAAATTTATGCATACTTTGGCTAAAAATAGATTTAGAAACAGGATGTAGCTTTTAAAAGTGTGAGAAAGTATTTCGATTTGAATAATTAATTAGTGATAAAGTAGGAGTTGTTTTATAGCAAAGAAACTAACATAAAAAGATTAATTGAAGCTTTTTATGTTATATATATATATATATATATATATATATATATATATATATATATATATATATATATATATATATATATATATATATATGGATTAGTTGCTAGCTATTTTTTTCATTTTTGTTTCCCCCCCCCCTCTCTTTTCATATGTCTATAATTTTCCTTTGTTTTATCTTCATTTTATATACATACAATATTACATCATCTTGTGAATATTACTACAGATGGAACGGTATAATTATGAAGCTATTGATTTTATATATATGATTATTGTATCATACAGGCTCATAATTACGAATATATTCCATTTACAACCAAGTTCATTATAAAGCTGCGTAGATATGAGCGCAGTTCGAATGATATGGTTAAGAATGTATGCTCTTCACATTCAGAGCTTATTCGGAAATTCACGCAAGTGCAGTCTGAATGATATAATAACAACTTGTTTCAAATAGCATATCTTCTTATATAGTTTCAGCGACAAATCCTGCTGTGTTGCGGGTAACAGCATATCGGTTTTAGTCTTCTTAATAGAAAAAGCAAGTTTCAGAGCGAATCTCATTACCTTTATTTCCAATCCAGTGAAAGAGAGACATTGAGGAGAATTCTTTACTTCCGTCCAAAACGTATAAAAGCCTATTCTAGGTCAAGAGCATTGTTCTAAAGAGATTCTGACAAATGCCCGGCCGCAATCGACTTTCCAGACCATTCTTAGTTGTCTCATTCACCATCCATTGGGCAATTCATTTAGTTTTTATGGACCTTACATTTAGACTATTTACTAAATGCTCTGAAATAAACTAACTTAATGAAAAAAAAAAATTTTTTTTTTGTTTTTCTTGTCTAAAATCTAAGAGGAATGTGAAGCATCACAAGATGGTTATGACAACATATAAAAGGTGTTTGAATATGCTTGCGGCTAAAGGGAACTAAAAATGTTTTGCAGTGCTAAAAAGTCATATAAACATGTAAAATTTCATAGAATGTGACATTGAAAGACAACAAACATTCCATTTTTTTCAATTTTTACAGAGACTGGACGAACTAATATGTTGCCAGAATATAATATGTTGTACTGAAAGACCAACTGTTTTCCTTTAGCTTAAATGTAGTTATGTTGTAAGTTTTGACCTGGAGAAGAAATATATCTTCAGATTTTGTATTTGGAGTATTGCCTGCTGAAAACGATATTTTTGGGAAATTGAAAGAAGAAAGGAATAGTAACAGAAGAGCATGCAAAGTTTCAATGGTGGAACAACTATGAGAGAATAATCTCACCAACTCGCTAGGAATAAAGAATTATGAACAAGAAATAAACATTAAATGGAATTATCATATCATTAATTTAGATATCTTTAAAGCTTTCTTTAAAACAAATTGTTAAATTTGTCCAAATTCAGACTTACATATGAAGTAATATAGGTTTTTATAAGTACCCTAATGTAACGTTTCTAGTACTATACCACACTATTATATTTTAATTCCTATTACACCTTTGAATTTCATTTTTATTCGTTGATTGCAATCAAATAAATATTAAAAGAAATTAAGTTGGATAAAAGAATTATTTTTTCCTTATTCAAAAGTGTTACTTTTTCGGATTAAATATATTATGTCAACACTTTCTCAGATGACTTGACTAAATCCTTCAAATTCAACATTTCTCCCCAATCAAACCCAGCATAATGTATAATAAACATGGATTTATTTGAATGCTTATTTTAAAAAGGAACTGCTAATCTGGTGCTTTTTAATTTCGGAAAATACAATTACAGATCACAGAATTCCTTGTGACATTACATATGTAAATATAATGATCAAGGATTTAAAT
The DNA here is from genome assembly GCF_982258835.1 of Parasteatoda tepidariorum. Taxonomy (NCBI): domain Eukaryota; kingdom Metazoa; phylum Arthropoda; class Arachnida; order Araneae; family Theridiidae; genus Parasteatoda; species Parasteatoda tepidariorum. Next base: position 122,917,935 of record NC_141757.1, on the reverse strand, counting down.
AATGGTGTCGCAGAATAAAATAATTTGTTCTAAACTTTATTTTTACTGTGTAAGCATTTGTCTCCTTTTTCAGATATTCTTAATACGTTATCTATTTGATGGCTTTAGTTTAGGAATTAAGAGACGCGTCTAGAAAACGTAAACAAAATAATCTTCTTTTGTGAAATAAATCACTTCACAGATCTCTTTACAAATTAAATTTTTTTATTTTTTATCTTCAGGAAATTATGATTAGAAGAGAAAATGTTGTCATTTTGATTTGAAGAGGCTTTCATATGATTGTGCGCTTACACTTTCAGCCTTCAAGTGATTTTTAATTTTAAATATCTTATCAATCAGAACAGAGGAAAGGAATCGGATTATTTAGATATCAATTTTGATTTGGTGTTTTAATTTGAAACTTAAGAAATTCATTCCCTTCTCGTTGAGCTTGTCGAACGCCCGATCTGTTTTAGTAGTACCTTTCAAACTATTTCTCAATTCAAGCGGATTTCGTTTACTTATTGGTAAGTTACATGTTTCAGTCTAGTTTTGTGTAAAAGAATGCATTTTTTTAATGAAGTTAAAAAGATATGGGGCGTAACACACTTTGAAATTTATAACTTTTAAACATTTCATTCAATTAATTAACATTACGATTTCATTTTTATGTATCTTACTGCTACTTGATAACTGCACTTGGAACAAATCATTCACAAAAACTCTCGTTATGCAAACTGGGAGAGAAGTATGGTCAAAACTACTAGAATATGGAAAAATTATCTTGTTTTGTTTCTATAAAAACAGCAAAAGCTCGGTTATTTTTACCGAAATTCTTTGGCAATTATTTTGGATAAATTAACAATTAAATATAGTTTTGTAATAAGCAATAAAATTTGCTAAATGAGGTATGATTTGGTTATTCTACCACAATACCTTTTAGCATAGTATAAAAACCATTTATTTGATTAAATTAACTTTTCAGTTTTGTTTTTAGTAAATATATAGTAATAAGAACTATAATTTCGGAAAATATAATTTCCGGTAAAACGTTGCCATAGGAAAGGAAAAATTGTTAAATGAATGGTTTAAAGATTTTATGTTTTGATTTTATTAACCAGAATTATATTTTTTATTACGATACAGTACTGCGATTTTAGTAGATTTTTTTCCTCGCGCACAATGACAAATTTAAATGCTTGGAGATACCAATTTTGAACCACTTTATTCGAAAAAAGCTCATAAAAAAATTATAAGAACCAAAAAAGCTTAAGAACAAAAATACTGTAACAAAGAGATAAAATTGGAGTAAGAGACTACAGTTTCTTAAAATTTTGGCTGAATCAATGAACGTTGTACTTAACTTCAATTTCTACTGATAGAATGTAACTGCCTCCCGCATAAATTAATAAGAAATTTAAAAAGAAAATATTACTCTATATTATGTTCGAGTAAACTAATGCGTTTATTTAAATAAACCATTTCAAATCGATTTTTATAACGCTCTTCAAGAAGAATGCGTAACACTCTAAAAATTATTGCTTTTGAGGTACCCAAATTGTGTAAGGGTCGCTTCACCGAATCTCTCTGATCCCCCGCTCCTTCTTATGGGCGTGCTGATGATCTATCACCATACCATAGACCATGCTATAGACTAGATGCTATAGACTAGATTGGCAGTCTTTATCGCTTCAGTATGTGCCATGATAATCGCCAAGTGAGGGATAGTATATGGAAAGGAATGGCCCTTTCGTAAAATATAATCAGTATATTCGTTTGTAGTCGTCTTTTGCAGAAAGCTCTCAGATTCAGGGAGGAGGGATTATAAGCTCACGTTTCTGAGACGCGTGCTTTCTTAATTCACTTGCTGATAATTTCAATGGTTGAAATAATTTTTCTCCATTTGTGAATCCAAATGACTTAGCAAGGTAATAAACCATAATTAAAAGTAATCAACACTGCTGGCATAATAAATGTGGTAAATTTGAACGTAAATTGCAGTTTCCAATGGTATTGAAGAGGCTTGACTAGGATAAACAATGCTTCTGTCAAATCCCGAATTAGCACACTCTATAAAATATTATATTCTGTATTTTTTATTTATTTATCCTTTTCCGACATTTCAATCTTTTTACCTACATATTCTTTTCTTTATAAATATTATTTCTCCGGCATAATTTTCATTATGATCTCCAACACTTCTTGCAAATCAATTCAATTTTAGCATTTTTTTTTCATGGTTTAGCCAAATAAAATTTAGAATTATCTATATGATGTACAATGCGCAAAATAATAATAATTAAAAAAAACATCCCACTCTGAGTCATTTTTGATCCTGGAACGTAAAGATCGGATCTTCAAGTTCTAGGACTCAATCTTAAAGTTTCGAGGGTGACTTCAAACATGCTAATTAATTAGTGCTGACAATATTTTAAGATACGAAATTAGATACCAAAATGTACTTTCTCAGAATAAACATGCTTTTAAATTTTGACGAAATCAAATTTCTGACCTGCAAAATATGGTTGTCAAGCTAAAATATGCATAACATGTTTCCTAGCATTTTAAAAACCAAATTATTACCGTATTTAATACTTTTTAAATAAATAAAAGTCATTGGCATAATCTGTAATCTTCGTATACCATAACCTTGAATTAAGTGCAGAATAAAATCTATTTTTTTTAGATTAACTGCACATCTGATTAACTTATTAGAACTGAATTAGAAAATAATTATACTGTAGCTAATGTTTTGATTTCATTAAAATTCTCGATTATTTTTCACACTTTCTTTTCGACCAACACATTTGAATACGTAAAGCTAAGAAAAAGCCTTGGCATTTAATGTAGTTAATACATGGATCCATTAACTTTCTTTGACAAAAACTATGCTAACGAATACATGAGACTCTCATTTTTGATTTCTTAGTGGATGGACGGAGGTGACGTGCTGGACTTAGCATCGCAGCCAGACTTTCAGGACCATTTTCTTAATGTATTCAATTATATATACACAAAAAAGAATTTTTTTTTTTTGCTTTCAAGTTCCATATGATTCTATAAATTTAGAAAAATAAATACTTTTTAATATTTATGTTTGATTCTTCATTTAAGCAGTTTATGATGTTTATCATATAATTGCTCGCCAGTATCACTCTGGAATAAAATAAAAAATTAATATATGAACAAATGAAAATACGTCAATCAATATCTTCAACGAGTGGTAAATTCATCAACTTCTTCACACCAAAGTATTTTTTTATAATGGTTTTCATAGTTTGGTCAGAAGAGTGGCTCAAAGACCCCTTAATGTTAATTTTACTTTTTCCGTATTTTCCGAACCATTGAAGCGAATTGAAAAATATTTGCACACACATATAAAATTCGTTTATCCAAAGATACAAATATAGCTTTTATCAAATATTTATTATTATTTAGTTTATGTTTCTTAATAATAGTCGAAAAGATCTTGGCAAGTAAGGTACACAATTATTTACATCTTTTATCAGATTGTAATACAAAATTTGAGCGAAATCAATTTTTAAAAGTATATATAAATAAAATTCTATTTCTCGGGAACTATTTAACCGATTTCTTCTTAAACTAATTAATCTCTCACAAACAAAGGCATTTAGAGTATTTTGAATTAAAAGAATATATAATAACTAACAACCTAGGAATACAGTAAAAAATATATATAAAATTTTTTGGGGTCTTTTATTTTTTCAACATGGTCACATTTTATTATTAAAAAATCTTTACAGGCGTGATAAAAACTAATGATTTATCTAAAGAAATTTCAAAATGTGTTTTTTTATTTACTTATTTTTGAAAAATTTATGATAAATACAAATAGGGTGTGCTAGATTCAATTACGTGCAATTTTTTTCATCTTTCTAAATAATTTAATTTTGCACGGCAAGCGACGAAATTTGAGTCGAATAGTTCCTGTGAATCAAATTTTAAGTGCAGATATCTCAAAGTTGAAGGAACACTGAAAAATTTAGAGAAAGCGAGTTTTTGAGTTAACTAGTTCCGAACTAAATATGTTTTCAAGAGTAAAAAAAATATATTCTGAAACATTATTCGAAAAAATAGAATCATGAAACATAAGAATAACTACTATTTAATATGTAAGTAATGATAGTTGACTATAAGTTTAAATACAATGATAATTCTATTTTCGTAAGTATAACCAGAACAATTATGCAACAAATAGAAAATAATTGGTTTACAGTGAACTTACATTGTGATTTTTCCGAAAAAATTAATTTTCTAATTCCAAAAAATTCAATACAGATATCAAAATATCTGACTTTTTTGAAATTCGATTTTGCAGGAACTTATTGGATATTGGAAAAATATAATACTTACAGGATTTTTATTGGATTTATTAATCAGTATATTTAATAATGTTTGGATAATTTTTTGAAATTATTTAATTACTTTAAAAATTATTATTTTTGCTCTCAAGACTCAATTTATAGTCTCTTTCTTTTTTTACTCTTATTTGAATCAATGATTTTTTTAAATAAATCATGTGATATAAATCTTCGATTTTATACGTTTGATTCAAATTGTTGACATCCTATAACATAATTGTAATATTTGAAAATATGTCGAATTGTAGGATAAAGGTTTTTTTAATATTTCTTTTAAACAATGCAATTTTTGAGGCACATAATCGGCAAAATAATGGCCAAGAAATGAAAAATGTGAGTTTTGAAATATTTTTCGCAATAAATTCAGTTACGTGATCTATAAAAAATTATTTTTCGGGATTACATTATTTAATTTAAGAGACGTATTACTTACTTTACAATTCCATGTTTCCATCATTATTAAATTAAGCAAAAAAAATATATTATTTTTATGTTAATTTAATTTTTAATGAGAGAAAAAGGTACGAAAAAGCGAAATTATATTTGTAAATATAAGAAAAAGAGCAAAATATAAAAATAACATCAACGGGATTAAACTATCTTAAACTACCTTATACATATTAAGCATTAAGAAATCATTGAAATTATGTTTGAAAATTACTCAGAATTACAAAGAAATTTTTCTGTGTTTTTAATTTAATGTTTTTTCTATGCATCCCTGAAAAATTTTCTGCTCCTGACTTTAGATTAATTTTCATTTTAAGATATAAAATAAAGATTTACTGAGCTTTATGTTTCAATTTTTCCGCGAATTTATGTTCTACCGCTGTATTCATGCTTGACAAACCCTGCATTAAAAGCATCATTTTCTAATGAATGACACACGTTTCCAACGTATTCGGATTTCCAATGTTGGGAACATCTCCAGTAGGAAGTGTCTCAAATTCTCTCGATTAAATTGAAAATTCATTTTTCCAAAATTAAAACTCACCTTCTTCTCTTCAAGAGCATAAAATAAAATGTCTTTACTGAAGAATCGAACGATGATCGACAATAATACATTATGACATAAATGCACTATGTGCGATATATTAAGACGCATAATAATGTTAAATGCGTTTCTTGGAACCTACAAGCGACTTTTCTTAAACAAGTTCATATAGACATCAGTCACTATAAGAGTGTTCTACTTCTTGTTTCATTTTTCAGTTTCGATTTATGGAGGATGCACAGCCAATCCTTATGAAAAAGGAAAGGTATGATTTTTCAATAATAATATTGGCGAGATTTTTGACTGCATGTTATCATGCCAAAGATAACCCCTTTAATTCTTTTCATTGTGATGATACGTGCCCCAGGTGCTCCTTTCAAAGTGTTGGGATGGGGGTAAACACCGCGGGTGGTATGTTCGGTGAAACGACCCCAGAGCCAAAATGGAAACAAAACTTTGAATCTAGAATGTATTTTGTTCTGATTCATGTTTTTTGTCGGGAAACATGGTGTCATTGAGTTGAAAAGTAATCTATTTCTTATTTGCAGAATTATAAAATAAATTTACATTATTTTGAATATTATTTCTTTTATTTTAACAGAATTTCGAAATTTCAAATTTGCGATTAGAAAAAATGGAGTTTAAATAGTATTTTGAGCATTGTAAAAGGTATGAAGAACTATTAAGTAAGGTTGAACTCCGACCCACCCCAGGGGGGTATACGGAGATAAAAGTAAAATTATTACAATAAAATTTCTCTAAAAACTAAAGTTACAGTAACATTTCGCCAAATGACAGTGGTGGTGATCAGTTAAAAGTGGATTAACAATAAAGTTTGACAATTAAAAACATGTGTTAAAGGCAATGAAACCCAATAGCGCCGGTGTAAATGTCGAGAATTAAATGATTATAATAATAAGGAAACAAGAGATAAAAAATCTCAAAACTAAAATCAATGAAAGCTAAAAGTCCAAATAGTAAATGTCTAAAAGTAAAAGTCTGACTAGAAGTCTATGAAGTCTAAAATCAAAAGTAGATAAAAATTCAAAATGTAAGGCTAAAAGTTGATTAGTAAAAATTAACGATGACATGCTCTATTGTTGGTTCATGACTGGGGCCAGTTGATCTGGGGCTAGAATGTCCTCGAGGGTTTGTTTAATAATTTGAGTCACAATTTTCCTGCAGGTCAATATAGCGAAGAATTGATGTTCCTCTTCGCAATTATTCATGTGGGTTCCACGAAGTGCCCGGAATCTTGGACAGTGCTTAAGTAGATGATCAATGTCCTGTCTCACTCCACAGTAAATGCATGAAGCTGATTTTTTGAAATATTTTTGTTGATAGGTCCCGAACACTCCGTGGCCAGTAAGGAGCTGGTTTAAATAAAAATTGGCCTGCAGGCGCTTTATGCTTGGATCTTTAAAAAATTTATAGGTTTGTCTTCCCTTGTCACTAGACCTCCAGTCATTTCTCCAGCGGTTAAAAGTAATGTTCTTAATGTAAGATTTAATTTCGCATTTTTCACCCGGGATCTCAAAATCAATCTGGCCAAGCTTAGTGGCTTCCTTAGCAACCCAGTCGGCCTCTTCATTCCCTTCAATGCCTGAGTGTGCTTTAATCCAATTTATATTATAGTTGCTACTCCACATGGCTTTGGTGTCTTCTATAAGTTTGAGGTGTTTACGTGGGTCCTCCAGGCTCATAAGTGAAGAAAGGGAATCTGTGTAAATGCTTGCCATTGGAGAACCCTGGTTTTTAAGCCATTGGAGCGCTGTCTGTATCGCAAGGAGCTCAGCCAGATAAATACTGCAGTTGTTATTTAAACGCGCCGAGATGGTACTGATGGTTTTGCCATTTATCTTCATTACAACACCATATGCAGATTTATTTATAAGTCTACCATTGTTCTCAGTTTGAATTCTCGACCCGTCTGTGAAGATTTCAATGCCATGGTTAGTTGGAAGAAATTTCCCCCAGGGCAACGCGAGAGAGTTTGAGGGATGAACCAGTTTGGGAGGCAGTAAGAGGTGATCAGGAAAGTACATATGATTTTCAAGCCAATTGATGTCTTCTATCCTCCATTTCCAGATATTTCTTTTAATGTAAATCTCGTCAATTATTTTATAGTAGATTGGTTTTACCCCGGCCAGTATCTGGAGTGCATCAGTACTGACAGTCCTATAAGATTTGGTAATGGTAATAAGCGGAATTCTTTGAATTGATTTTAGTTTTTCCCTTATTTTGACTGTGTTTCTAAACCAGACACAGGCCGCATAGATGATGATTCTCTCGGTTGCCTGGAGGTAGATCTTTTTTAGAACATGATGGTTGAGACCCCAGGTGACTCTAGCAATCCTCTTTAATTTGTGATTGAACATTTGTACACGATCCTTAACTTCGTCAAGATGGGGAATCCAGGTGAGTTGTGGATCCAAGATAACACCTAGATACTTTAGTGTTTTCACATTCTTTATATTAGCGTTATCCGGAAGATCCATCTTGACACAAGGAAGTCTAGCAATTCTTTTGTTAGATTTCGGAAAAGTGATTAGTTTGGTTTTTTCCTTGCTAAAGTTGAGATGCTGGGTTTCAGCCCAGGTCAAGATCGTGCCGAGAATTTGTGTAGCCAGAGAGTCAAAGTGATACAAGATGGTACGCCTCAAAAGTAAAAACATGTCATCAGCAAAAATGATAAGTTTAAAATCAGTAGAATTAAAATTATTAAAACGGCTAAAATATTCCTCGTTAAAGATATTAAAAACTTGATCAATAAGGATCAGCCATAAAATGGGCCCGAGGGAAGAACCCTGAGGAACACCAACGTTAAAAGCTCTTCGAGTTAAAATGTGACCAGCACTGTTTTCATATAAAACACTTCTGTCGTTTAAAAAACTGAAAAGAATCTTGAGTATGTTGATTGGAAGATCCAGGCTGTTAAGTCTCTCCCTGAGTATAGCCCATCTCGCGTTGTTAAAAGCACCCTTGATGTCTAGGGCCACTCCAATTGTATGTTTGCTAGATTGTTTAGCCTCACCAATAAAATCCACTACAGCCTTCAATGCGTCATCCGTCCCCCTACCAGATCTGAAGCCATATTGATTATCATTCAAGCTATTTTTACTTTCCAAGTAATATGTGAGTCTTTTGCATAAAAGTTTATCTAGAATTTTTCCCCAGACTGGCAGTAGGGAAATGGGCCTGTAGGAATCTGGATTGACAAGATCTTTGTTTGGTTTACCAATTAGGGCAACCCTGGCAATTTTCCAGCATTTTGGGAAGTGACCCAAAGAGAGACATTTATTCATGATACTAGTGAACCAGATCTTATTTGTGTAAAATAGGTCTCTGATGACCTCTCCCGGGATTCCATCTGGTCCTGGAGCCTTGCCACTTTTTAAGTCTCTAATTACACACTCAATTTCATACATGCCAAAAGGATCATCCTCAGCCTCCTGTCCAAAGCATGTGATCATGTCTTCCCCTACCTCCTGAAAATGATAAGCAAGGATATTATCAATCGATTCTTTAAGCTCCATTGTGGTGGTCCCATCAGATCTGATTGTGTTATAGAGATTCTGTCTTCTAAGGTCTTGACCGTCAGCAATCTTGTATGGCGATCCAAATGCCTGTTCGAGGTTAATACCGTTGATAAATTGCTTAAAGTGGTCTCTTTTTGCTTTTTTGATTTCACATTTATAGTTGGCCAGAGTCTGTTTATACCTGATCTTCTGTGCCACTCTGTCATCCTGTTCCCGGGCTCTCTGGTACAATCTTCTATGTGCTCTAGTTTTATTTCTAATCTCACTCAGTCTGGGGCTCCACCAGGGACAAGTTGGTCCTTTTTTTCCAGAACCGGATCTTCTCCTAGATTCATCGCAAGCCCTATTAATGTCATTAGTTATACCCTTGATAAGATCTTCCAGTTGATCAATATTCTCTATATTTTCAGCGTTCCATTTTTCTGGAATCTTATAAAGCTTTGTCCTGAGATCAATCCACCTGAGATTCCTGTAATTGTGTGATCTATTTTTAAGTTGAATTTTGTTATGTTGGGTGGTTATTTCAGCTGTAATTAATTCGTGGTCAGACAAACTAATGTGGTCATGGACTGTATAGTTGTCAAGCAAGTCAGAGTTAGTAGCAATGATATCTATCCAGCTGTGTCCCAGTGTGGATGAGTAAGTCGGAGGAGCCTCAGGATCATTGATTACATGAACATCATGGCTAATCAGGAACATCAACAGGTCATCTCCCCTATTATCAGATCTCGGGCCCCAGACCGTAGACTTAGCGTTAACATCAGCACACAGTATTACATTGTATTGGGAGTATTTGACCAAAAGAGAGTCCAGGATATTAAGTGTTGGATCCATTGAGTCACTAGGTGGTAGGTAGAAAGACACAAAGACAAACATTTGTGAGTCAATTTGGAAGGTAACAGCGCACAAATCTCTATGACAGATAACAAGGGAATCATCGCTAATCCCTGTTCCCACCAAAACTGCCGCTCTAGGTTTCTCTCTAAATGAATAAATTTTAAGATCATTTGAGAAGAATGGAATTTGACCATCATGCTGAAAGTAGGGTTCATTAAGACTAATGATCTGCAGATTTAGTCGTTTTATATCAAGATTAAGTTGCATGTTAGCCAGGCGCGAATGATGAAGGTTCAGGTGCCCTATTGGAAGATGATTAATTATACCACTTGCCATAGTCGGTGTTTCTTACTTGGACAGCCTGTGCTCTCTGATACTGGTTACACTGCTTGTCAAAAGGGCCATGGCCGGTTTCGAGATTTAATCCATATTTTTCATTCGCTAGTTGGCAATTCGCGCAATATGATCTCTCCTCGCATTCATGGATCTTGTGTTCATTTGAGGAACAATGTCTGCAGATTGCATCTCTTTGACAATCTCTTGCGAGATGGCCGATGCCAGCACAACGGTAGCATTGGCGTACCGCAAAATATTCGTCGTAGTTGTATCTTCTCCAGCTGATGTTAATTTTATCCTGGTATTTGATGTAATGAAAAGCATCAGGTGAAAGTTCCACAATCCAGTGCCGGGTACCTTTCTTTCCTCCCAAGGAGCCTCTCACGTTTACCTCCTCCTCATCGACACCTTCATGTTGGGACACCAGTGACTCCCCGACTGTTTCCTTGCTCACCTGCCCCTCAACTCCAAAGATAATTATAGAGGGGTTTTTTAATTTAGGTGGGTTGAAAGTATATTCTTTGTTTAATCCAGTTTTTTCCATTTCGTTTCTAAATATTTCAAGTTCTTTTTCTGTCTCCGTTTCTATTATAATTCCACCATTTCTAACTTTCCCAACCCTTTTCACTGCAATTTTCAACTTGGCAGGATCAATTCGATTTGTTATATCTGTTTTTGTTTTGTCCGATCCCACATCATTTGCCATTGGTCTTATAATTGCTATATGTTCCTTCTTCTTTTTGGTATTGATGGTCCTGTTATTCCTATTGTTCTTGACGATATCAGCATAAGTTTTCCTGTTTAACTCTCTCTGCTTGTTTGTGTCTTCTATTAACGGATCTAGGTAAGTACGATTCAATGCGGAGTACTCATCCATCTTGGACTGTAGAACTGCAATTTGAGCGTCCTGTTTTGACACCAGAATCATCAGATCCGCCAAGTAGTTCATAATAACCTCCTTATCGCTTTTGGTCATCCTACAATTGTCTCTCAACAAGATTGAGTGGATTCTGTTCTGGAGTGTCATTGCAGGCGTAATTAATGGAACAAACAAGGAGTCTCCTTGATTCGAGTCATCTTGTTCCTCCTGTTCACTCTGGTTCAAGGATTGAGCTCCTCTCAACCGTTCAGTATCCATGGCAGTGGCTAAAATTGATAGTCATTAATGTCGATCAAAGACATAGAGGGAGCCAACCAATAACGACAGCAACTTGTCTCCGATACGGTATATACCACCTTTCGCAACACTGAAAAATGGCCTCTCACAATCAACCACTCTTTAGTTGAAATGATCCCTAAGTTGCAGCAGGAGATAAAGATCGATGCGAGCAGGAAGCCAGGTAGTTCAGAAAAGCAACATATGAAACATCCGGATTCATCAAAGGTATATTGATCCAGTCTTATCTTGATCCAGTTTCGCTCTCAACTCTCAATTATGAAATGACCCCCAAATTCAAAATTTTGAAAGAAAATCAAAAGTTGCAAAAATTTGATCAGAAGCTAAAAACAGTCAAAATTCATTAAAACTTTGCCATAACTCCAATTTTGGGAAAAGTTTCAAATAAGCAACGCAAAGTTTAAATTGACCCCTCTGTTGAGATTTGATACGGTTGCAGGTAATTGATCAACAGGTACTGATCCAGTTCCGTCTTCAATCAATTGAAACAGATATCATGTATTAACCATCAATCAATCAATTATTCCAGGTCAGCAATTTATTTATCACCGCCATTTCGGGCGCCATCTTGAATCACTGAATACACACAACGTTAAATAAGATACAACGAGTTTGTAATTCAACTCACCAACCGTAGACACTCCAAAAGCTAGAGCATGGTGTAGAGGCAAGTTTTTGACACAAGATAGGACATCGAAATATCGAAATCACCAACATAAATTAATATTTATCAGAGCGAAATCAAAACACCACCATCATCGGCCGAGCACAGGTGTATTTTTATGAAGAACTATTAAAGCTAAATATTCTGTTGCAAATCAGTTTTTTTTTATTGTAAGAATCACAGTTTGATAAAAAAAGTATTGCTAATTTAAAACTTCGAAATTCGATCCTTCTAACCGTAACCTGGATTGCTGAATAATAGTGTTTAGCATTCTACTTAACTGCATATTGTATATTTAGCGATGACACTTACTTTGTTTTGTTGACAAATTCTTATCCAATATGTCCAACTGTATTTCATCAATATGCTTACGTTTTGATTAATTACCTGATAAACCTTTTTTATAAATTGTATCTGCTCTTCCCACCTGCATGAAAACAGAGTTTTATATTCTAAAAAAATATCTTTATTATCTATCTGCAGAGTTTCAAATTGTTACATTAATTCTTGAATATTTTAAGTTTCAACAATTAAAGTTCAATAATTCCAAATTACGTGTTGCTTTTCCAGTTTTTCAATGAATAATTAGCATTTCATGAAAAATATAATACTTTCGTTTACGTCTAGAAATATTCTCATATTCATAATAAAGACAACAAATAGTAATTTGTTTAATATTTATAAAAAAAGTTTAAATATTTTTTTACTAGACTTATTCGTGTTTAAAAGACTAAGGTCCTAATAATAAAAGTGCAATAGCACTCGGTTACGTACATCTTTCAATAGTTTTAAGATAAACAAAGTTTAAAAGAGGATATTTATTTTTTTGTTTAATAATACATTTGCATATACATCTAAAGCAAAAGATATCGTGTGGAACCCGCTTGGGAAGTATTACATCTTAGGAAGTTATTTTTTTATGAAAACCAAATACCATAATGTTAAATTTTCCTTTATAAGAAGTCTTTTACCCTTTTAAAAAGTTTTCACTCCTTTTCAATTTTTTTTCTTTATATTTAAAATGTCCTATCTAGTTTTAACTTTCTGTCACAAAAATAGGTGCATGAACTATGCAAAATTATCAAAGACCACAGACCTTCCTCACTCGCCCATTACAAAAAAGGCGACTTATCCGGGACAGGTGTGAGCAAAGGAATGTTAACCCTTAAATGAACAATGAAACTGATAAGAATGTGGGGAATATCTTGGACACAGTGTCCACCCTAAATGAAAATCGAGAAGCCTGATGACTCATGTACAACATTGCTCTCCCCACTCATTCAATGACTGATGCGAAAGATACATCCAAACATTTAGCAGCATTTCTTAGTGTGAAGGTTAATTTTGATTTTTATCTCTAAGTACTATCTGTTGGGGATAAAGTAAAAATTTTAAAAGCTGTAGAGAGCTATTCTCAATTAATAAGAGCTCAAATAGCGAAAAAATTTAAATCTCCCCGTTACTACGTTTAGTAGCATTATTGCTAAGAAAAACATCATCTTAAACCCTCTTGTTCCGGTGTATCCCAGAAAATAAAAAAAAAGTGATAAGAGGAAAATACGAAGATATTGAAGAAAAACTGATGATATGGTTTAAACAAGCAAGATCCGCGAACATCCTGTCAACGGAACTCTTCTTAGAGGAAAAGACTTAGAGATAGTTGAGAAACTGAATGTTGATTTCACCCTTTTCAATGTATGGATTGATCGGATGAAAAAAACGAGCTGGATTAGTTTATAAAACAATTAAAGGAGATTGTAACAGTGTTGATTTACAAGAAGCTAAGGAACGGAACACTAAATTACCTGAACTTATTTCAGGTTATCAACCAAGGAACATTTTTACCATGGATAAATGTGGACTGTTTTTTAATCTTTTACCCAATAAGACTTATGCCTTTAAAGGTGAACGCTTATCATGGAGGAAGAAACTGCAAAGAACATTTGACAATTTTAGTTGCGGCCAGTATGAATGGTATAGAAAAATTACTGATTTTAGTTATTGGTAAATCGAGAAAAATCCCGTTGCTTTCGATATGTTAAGTCTCTGCCTTATAATTAGGACAGTAATCAAAAATTCTGAATGACAATTGCAATTTTTGAAGCCTATTTAAAAAAGTTAGACTGTAAGATGCGGAAAGTAAAACGAAACATCTTAATTTTCGTAGATAACTGCGCTGCTCATTCCAAGGAGAATAAGTACACTAACACCAGGTTGCAGTTTTTACCACAAAACTCAACTTTTGTTCTACAACCGATGGATCAGGGAGTTTTTAAGGTATTTATGTAGCATTATAAAATGCGACTTGTGAAACGGATGCTGGAAGGACTTGAAAATGCAGGAGAGCTAAAAAAAGTCAATGTCTTAGAAGCGATTGAGTTTATTATATCAGCAGAGGAATTAATAACACCATCTGCGATTGCTAATTGTTTTCAAAAAGCTGGATTCTCTGACGGAGATACAACTGAAGAGTATGACTCTGAAGCTGAATACGTAAAGTCAGATGAAGAAACAAATGAAAATTTAGATGATGATTTTAAGTCGTTAAAAAATAAACTTAATTTCACTGCAGCGTTTAAAGAATATGTGTCTGTTAACGACAAAATTTTACCTTGCGATGTGCTTACATTAGAGGATATTTGTTACGTTACAAATGACACAGAAGAACTGAGTGAAACTGGAGAAGATACGTATAAACCTACTGGTTTTTCTGATGCCAGTAAAGGGTTGGATATTTTTCGCAAATTTGTTTACAGTGTTCGGAAGTGTTCAACCATTTACAGCAGTTGGAGAATTTTCACTTAAAAGTCAGTGGGAAAAAACAAACAACTTCACATAATTTTTTCTCTCTAAAATCTCGTCAGTAATTGCAAAACTGTAAATAACAATGTGTCAAATTAAAAATAAGATAGGTAACTGTGTTTTATTTAGTAGAAATCCTTTTCTAAATGAATAGTAAAGTTAAATATTTATTCTATTATGCTGATTCTATAATATAAGTCATATAATTTTAAAATTTTTCAGTTTTTATTTTGTGTGTTTCTGAACTTTACCGTTTAAGAATTTTTCCCGTTTAATAAGTTATTTCTTTGCACACAAAGCTTCTTAAACGGGTTCCACTGTACATCTAAAGCAAAAGAAAGCTTATATCTCATTACTTTGTAATAGGTATGAAATCAAATATTTTCTGGCATGCATTCAAGTTTGTTGTTATTAAAAAAAACGATAAATATTGATGCTTCATAATTAGTTTTCTGGAGCGCTAAGTTTCTGTACAGCAATTTGTTTTCTTGTTTCAAATGATTTACCGCTTTAAAAGAGGCAGACTTATTTTTATTTTACAAATTTTTCGAAATTGTCAGGTCGATAGTTTTGATAAAGAAATTTGTATGCTGAATTTTTTTTGTTAAACTCAAGACAAGATTATAGGAATTTCTAATCATTAATACTTGTACATAGATATTATCGTATTTATTTCAAAACAACTAGTGATATACTAATGCTTATACTAAATGTTTACACAATACACAAAAAAATGCATATTTTTACATAAATTTAGAAATAATTGTACATATTTTCAGGTATGATATAGAAACCATAAATTTACAAGTGCAAAGAAAATCATACATAAAGTATGAAGCAGTTTGTCATTTTTATTTTAAATTTTGATTGTAAAGGAAATAAATGAATTACTATTGCACTGACAATAACAATTAAAAATTTCTTTGAAATCATATTTTTCTTAAATGCACGTTACGAGTCGTGATAAAAGTCAGTGTTTTGAATAAAATCGTTTCTCCTAAATATTTTAAATTATATTATAAATAATTAAATAATAATATTACTTCCAATTTTAAGGTTTGTAGTGGTGCGCTTTTTTATGCTAAGAATATTAAAGAGGACAAATAAGAAATTTAATAATTAATTTTGTCATACATAAGTTATTCCTTATTAATGAAAATGTAAGTTCATATTAATTGAAACATAATGTCATGAAGTGAATAGAAAACTTTAACACTATCATATCAAGATGCATTTCTTTTTCTAGATCTGGCAAGCAAGATATACTTTTCTTTAAGTACTTAAACTGTAAAACTAGTTTACTAGAATCAAATATCAAATCGAAATTATTCGTTGTAAATAGTACATATTTTGAAAAATTTCAGTGATTGATTTTTACTTTTGTGTGCGTAATTTAAATTTTTTTTCCTTTTCAACAGTTAATTCACCAGTAAAATTACGAAATTATTTAAATGTAATAAAATAACATATTATCACTGAAGAATTTCGAAATTTCCTAAAATTTTTGCTTTTAGAGCATAAAGCGAAAAAATAAGAATTGTATACCGGAAGAAACCAAAGAACTACCCCTACATCTTGCTCCTTGGCTCTTTTTTTAAATTTTTCTTACTTGTTTGGTATGTTGATGCAGAGGGCTATTTCCTTAAAAAACAAATCCCTTCTCAAACCTCACGTTTCACAGAAAATAGGGTTAATCATTTTGCATAATACCCATATGAGGTAAAATAAATATGTATTATAGAACTACGTAAAAATTTGTTTTCAGAAGTCTTGTTTATGGATAACATATTCCTTAAAATACGAAAGTTAGATTAAAAATCATTTAATGAAGAAAAAAGTTATAAAAAATAAAATAAAAATAAATTAAATTGTAAGAAAATAAGTATTTCACTTACTTATATTAAAGTAAATCTTCAAATTTAATGAATTTCAAAATTTAATTAAATAATAAATTTGATATTTAGATTACACATTTCAATAATAATTTCGAAAACATCCAATTGAACTAATTGTAGATACCCTGCACTGAGGAAAATTGTCAGGTCAAAACTACCAGGATATGGATAAGTTTATCCTCCGTAATTTATATCGAAAGTTACTTTAATAATAATTTAGGTTAAATTAACCATAAAATATAGTGTTACATTATGTGATAAAATTTAGCAAATGTGGCAAAATTCGGTACTTTTATCGTGATTTCTTAGGTAATGGCATTAAATATATTTATTCGGTTAAATTTATTTTCCAGTTTTGTATTTTTTACAAAGTGTGTGGTAATAAGTATTATGAATTTGAAAACCGGAATTTCCGGTAAACCATTACCATATGAATGGAAAAACTACCATATGAATGGCTTATAAATATTATATATTTTTGCTTTATTTCCAAATTGAAGTTGTTGTTTTTTTAATAATTACATACGGTACTGTAATTGTATCAAAATTTTTTCTCTGAGTAATTTTTCTCCTAAGAGTATCTTTTTTAGTGTTTACAAAGGAATCATTTTTAAAAGCAAACTATTTTAACTTTTATTTTAAATATTTGCATAGTTTCACAATGTTTTTTAAACATTAACATTTATGATGCTTAAGTTTTACTTTGCTTAAATAAATTTAATAAAGGGAAATAAATGTTAAAACACAACTTTTTTAATAAATTTTTAACTAGCAACTAAATTGTAACTCTTAAGAGGGAAATAATATTGAAATAATTTGAACAATTCCTTTCAAATTTCTTTCTTCATTTATTTCTTTGAATTGCATTAAACACTCGACTCAGAAAAAAGCTGACGTTTAAATTTATTTCTGATTTCAAAAATTTGGGTTGTGACCTCAATCAGAAAAAAAAAACATTTCTTCAATCGAGTTTCAGAAACTGTATGTCAGTAAATAAAAAAATGCAGCATTTAGAATTATTAGATGCAGCCTGCATACAAGATATTTTTTTTTATTTAAAGAAATATAAACAAACAAAGACATTATTTGGAATTTAGCAAATTTTTAAGTGTTATGATTGTAGACACTGCATTAAAAAATAACTCAATTTTGTCTATTATTAAAAGAAATGAAAAAACCATTATGCACTATTTAAAAGACTTTCAAAAAGAATCCTTTTTCGTTTCACATTAGAACAATTAATTTTCCTTTTATAATCACATGTAAAGAGATAAAATGTGAAAGTTTTTCTGTTTTACTGAACTATGAATTCCCACAAAAGTCTCGAATCAAGCTTTGTTCACTTAACTTCCCTCGCATATTTGCATATCCTCATTCGGTTGTCATTTTGATTAGTGGTCCAACAGTCTGATTTGAATAAAAAGTGTAAAAAGGAAACCTTTCCCTAAACGTTTTCAGGGGTTTCATTTAAAACTTCATGGTACTAATGTATTTAGGGAAACGTATTTCTTCCTCTCCCGTAGATTCAGCATTACCTTTTGCCTTCAAATTACCAAGTTGTTTTAAGCATCCTTTCTACTGATGGATTGATAAAAGCATTTGGAGTTGCTAACAGACTCTTACACGCCAGGATATACACTTGTTTCATTTTCAGATGGAGCACAAAGAACTAAAAACGTAAAGTATGCATAATTTCGAAGAATTTATCATCTCAGACTGTGTGAAAATACAAAGTATGCCATTTATTACTCGCATCTTAGAGTTTTGCATTTCTACTTCAGATTTGAAGTTACGAAAAGTAGAATCATTTTCTGAATTAGCAAGAAGTTTGAAAATGATTCATTACTTCATCATATGAACATCTTGAACAACTGTAAACCATATCATTTTATTACATATAAACAAAGCATTGTTTGATATTTAATTTTTAAAAGAATTTCACGCATTTTTAAGTGGTTGAGAAATATCTTTGCAATCCAAATTAGTTTGAAAATTAATTATTCATTGATGAAGAGTAATTTTTTATGGTTCCGTGTTCAAATAAAGTTATATATTAAAATTAGTACGCATAATATTTTGTTACATGCTACTTCAAATTGGGAAGTTTTAATTGCGCTGTCGATTTTGCATAGGCATCTGACAAAACCACCAACTGATCCCTATTGGAAAAATCTCCCGGTATGAAAAAAATTACACCGGCTTATGAAGCACCGGTTCCGGTATGATACTGGATCCGGTATTATACCAGTACTGTTGTGTCATTAACCGGTATCATACTAGAGCCAGGATATACTGGTACTTGAGTACTGCACCCATTATACTTGGATGGGGTTTTAAAAACGCGTTTTTTTAACACATGATTTGTGAGGTACTACAGTTTGATAAAGGAGCGTTAGTGAACTGCTCTGAATGGGCACTTTATCAAAAGCCTGCACTTTATCAAAAGCTATAGTTTGCATTATGTTTATAAAAATGAAATAAACTTCCTTTTTTTAAAAATTTCTTTATTGTTAATTAAATTTTTTAGCAATAAACTAACATATTAGAAATAATTGTCAATAATATTTGAATCTGCAATACCACACCAAAATTTTTTTTGCAGAAACATTAGAAAAGTGTGAATGCATTCTTCAGACTTGATGAAAATGGAATGGGGATTAGAAATATTATATTATGGATAGCCGAAACCCTGATTAAAATAAACAAGTCAAAATCTTAATTTCTAATTTTTTTTTCATATCTATCGAAATGATAAAATAAATTTTGTTTAGTAAGCCTCGGTAGAGTTTGACAAATTCACAAGCACAATAAGGAGACCATATGAAGTGAATACATCTATAGATATAAATTTAAACAATCTAATTATAAATTGATTTAAATCAATTAACTTTGGTTTGTATTTAAATAATTGATCAAATGCAATGCAAATAACACAAATACCAAATAAGTTTTGAAATGCCCGAAAAATAATATTTGAAATCAATGGAAATTATTGATGCGGCCAAAGCTGTTTTAGATATTTTTGGTCAAATTTAATTTTCTTTGCACTACGGACAAGACAACAACAACAACAACAACTGACTAAGGGAAAACACTAGATAGTTATTTCAAAAAATAAATAAATAAATAATGAAAATATAATTATAAAGTTATGTTACATCTTTGCCAATGTACTTGCTGGCTACTATTAATTTAAATACAAACCATTTTAAATCTAGATATATTTAATATTTCAATTAAAGTTAATTTAATCATTAAAACATAATAGTGATTAGAGTAGTAGTAATAGCTACAAATGAAGATTTAAATGACTCAAGTTATTAACTAATAAAAATAAAAGTTTTGAATTACTCCCCTCTGTCATTCTATTTACATTTTTCTTAAGATTCTGTTACTTAAAGCCTGGGTTGGAAAAAACCCGGGTTTTTCCTGAAAACCCCAACTGGGGTGGGTTTTTCATGTTCTATTGGTTTTTTTCTTCAAATAGAGGGCTGGAATAAGTACCTTATTTAAAAAAAAAGCTTATATTAATATTAATAATTAAGTTTAATTTTATGAATTGATTTTACATATAGATAATTAATAACTAATATAAATAAAGTGGTGCAGAAGTCTGAAAAAAGTTTCTTCTGACATCACGATACAAAATGTTATATGTACTCACATACATCACACATTTGAAACTTATTTTAGCACTGGATTAATTTTCATTGGTATTTTAATAATTGGTATTTAATTGGTATTTTCTATCTTTTACTCGCAGCGGTAAAAATTATAAAATAATACTGAATAATATCAATGATAGTATTATATAAGCAGAGAGAATAGGAAAAAAAACAGTAGTTGCATGACTGAAAAAAATATAGATAAGATGGTTCTTGTTTCAACCCAAACGGTAAAAATTATTAAAATATACTGAATATTATCTATGAAATTCTGTTACAAGTACAGAAAATGGAAAAAGTTATTTTATGTCTCAATCATTTTATAAAATGATTCCTTTTATCCGAAATGATAAATATTATAAAATTATACAGAATATTATCTACTAAAGTATTATATAAGTATACATAAAATAAGAAAAATAAAAACAGAAATAATTGATTTTACACAATATGTTATATAAGAATAAAGACATTTTTTTACGAATAGTTGGACAACTTAAGCTAAACCGGATTCACTTGGGAATAAAGATGACAAAATCCAAATTCAGCAGAAAAGGGTATTTTCAATTTATCAAAAAAGCATCTACGGCCAATATTTCGCCAAGATTTGGCGGGAAAATCTGCCCTGCAACCCTTTTCACTCTTCACCCGTTATTTTAGTCACATCGTGTTTGAGTAGAGAAATAGATGGTCCCAAAGATTTCAAAGTTATGAGCTCTAAGAACGCATTAAAGGGTTGAAAAGAATAAAAAATTTTGTTTTCGTGTCTTTTGAAAATTTAATTTCCTTTGCTTTTAAAATAATGACATGCTTATGAGGACCATGGAATATATTTCAAACAAGATTTTCGGAAGAAAAAACTAAAAAATATTTAAACTCATGTTTGATTAAAAGATTAAGTGGGATATTTTTTACGTGTTAATATGATTCTGGCACTTGATTTTTTGACATTTTATATAGTTTCCGGAATTTTTGAAGTTGTTACTGAAGAAGAACCACTTTCTACTGAATTGGGTAAGCAAAAGTATAGCAATAGTTTGCTTGATTTTATTATGCTACATCACAATTCCTTAATTTTTTTTTTAATTTTAAAATTTTTTACGAATACAAACTAATGAAATTATGTTAAAAAAAAATTATGAACTTCCAAAATCAACTGAAATTTCAACAGCATTATTTCAAACGATTTGTAAATAATTTGCTAACTTCCAAAATGCATGCACTCAAAAGAATATTATGTAAAATGTAGGCAAATGCAACAGGATTATTTCATGTTTTCTCCTTTTAATTATATTTATTTTATATGGAAAACTGTAAATTTATTATTATAATATTTATTTAAATTTTTACGAATGAATGAACATTATTTTTCGTTTATTATTTAGTTAAATTACTCACTGCATTTTTTTACGTTCTTAGAGATGTTGGAAAAAATTGTGCACTTTCTTTTTCCATCAATTGTTGAAAATTTTTCTTTTTTCCATCAGTGTAAAATCAGTTGTTGACTGCACAGTTTAAATGAAATTTGTACAGCAAAAAAAATCTTATACTATGCAATTGTACAGTGTATTTTTTTGATCTTTTTTGAATTTTTTATTTGTAAAAATTAAGTAATATTTTGCAATATTTAAAAAATATATTTCGATTTTCTTTTCAAATTTAATGAGTTTGTGGATAATAATTATGAATTTAAGAAATTTAGACAAAAGTTTCAAAATATATGTATACATAATGTACTGCATAAAAAATAAGATGTTTGATTGCTTTAAGCAAAAAAATTCGTCATAAAAATGCAAAATTGCTTAAAATTGATTTGCATGCTATAGTGCGGAGATAAGAGTTCTGCCACAATATAACATATCTGAGAAAAGACATTAAAAAAAGGAAAATTAAGAAAGAAAGAAAAATATGTCTTTTTTCTGCGCTACGTTGCAAGTACAGCGAAACTGTAATATAAGTTAAAAAAAACAAAGAAAACATGAACAAAATATTTTTATAGAAAAGAAGAAAAATTATTATGAAATTAATTATTTTTATAAAAAAATTAAACATTTATTAATTAACATTATAAATTAAAACGCTTGAAAACAAAATAAAGAAAAGAAAAAACCTTGTTGTCAGCTTTCCCAATGTCCGAAAATGCAGGAAAAGAATTTGTAGTAATATTTATTTTTCCAAAAAGTAAATATAGCTACTAACTCTTCCGAAATTCGATAATAACAATGGATATAAAAATAATTCTGTATAAAATCACTGAGTTATTTTATGTTATAATTGATAAAGAATTTATTGTATATTTTCTTATGTATTATTGTATTTCTTATCAATATATTGTATAGTTTCTCCAAATTTATCTTTTTATTATGTGCAAATCCAATTCGGGGAAATCCTTGTCGAAGAAGCTTCGAATATTTAATAAATTTGCTTTCAATAAAAGCTCATAATTTCTCTATTCACCAAACTAAATTGTCAATTACCTTGCGCAAATTCTGTCTCAGGCCATTTAAAGGAAACTTACAAATTAAATGGGGCTCTGTATTTTAGAAAAAATGCGCCCTAAAACACGTCAATTTTTCATATATTTATGCCTTTATTTTCATATTTTGTAATCTGGCAAACTCGTAACGAAAATTTTTTAAACGGGTAAGCGTAAAGACATTTGAATTCGCTAATCGCTTTATAAATTGCATTTTGTATTTTCTTGAATTTATATTTTCTATTTTTGCTTGATATGGTTTATTTTTTATTTTTAGCTTAATATGTTTTATTTTAGTTTCATTTTTTAGTGCTTCTTACGCTGTTGTATTGATATAGTTTGCTTTGGCTATATTAATGCAATATTAAACTTTTTGGCGGATATAATCGTGTGAGCTGACAACGAGATTATATCCATTCCTTATTTTATTTTCCAGCTCTTTATCCTTTTTTTAAATTTTAAAAATCTTCTGAAAAATAGTTTATTTGGTAGTAATTTTTCTTTCTTCTCTGTAAAAATACATTTTTTCGCAGTTTTCGTTATTTCATTAATATATATATACATTACAGAATATGAAATTGTCAAATATTTTTAAAATACTGCCAAATCATAATTGTACATAAAATATACAATTGTACATTAACAACATAACATAATTGTACATTAACAACAATTAAAATTTAATGTGTTTTATATCGAAAATCTAAAAACGATCTCATTTGTATTTATATGACATTAATTCACTAGTTATTAAATTGAAGTTTGCGATTAAAACTTTAGTTATCACATTTAACTAAAATATTCACGTGCTGAAATTGTTAAAGAAACTTTAATGATATAGATGAAGACCTATTTTCGGCAAATATTTTCTGCTACATTTATATCTCTGATAAAAAAATGACACTGTAATATTTGTCAAGATTTTTACAATAAACTAATAATGCTATACTTTTTCGCGAACGCAATCGAATAAATTGAATTTTAGTTTTCTAATTTTTTCAGACTTAATTATTTCTGATTTTTTAAAAAAATCTTTCTATTTTAATCCGTAGAATGGAACAGTTCGCAAAGTGAAATAGAATAGGAGACGTATCCGAATATTCTGCAATTTATATAAAACATAACATTAATTTAATTACCATTCTATGATTTAAATATAGGAATATAGTATTTTGTAGAAAGAAAAAGCTTTTTCGACGTTTCAGAGATAGATTTGACAGGACGCTTTAAAAATGAAAATGAAAGGTTTCGATACATGATAAATGATTATTTTTAACTAAGCGAATTTATTAAAAATATTTCTTTAATTGTGTAATTGTCTGAAACACGCTAAATAATAAGCTGAATTATTTCTTTAATACAGCATTGGACAATAAACTTACAATATGTAATGTCACAAGAATTCTGTAGTAAAATGCTTAGAGATAAGTCAAAATTAGGTAAAGGAAATAAAAAGTATCAAATATCATATGTCTTAAGAGTTTTAGATATGTAGTTTTGAAACTGAACAAAAATATGAATTTTGAGCTTACACTGAGTGTATCAATGGAAGATTTTTAAAGTACCACTTGAAGATTCATAAAATAAAAAATTCGAAACCTAATCTCTCTTTCTACTCGAGTTGACTACCTAATTTTCATCACAATTTGTAGTATAATTAATTGTATAATTTCTGCAGTGTCTTTTTGTAAAATGTCATGTTTTCAAGATTTGTAGTGTCCCAGAAGCATTAAATTAAAAAAATCCATAAGAATATATTTAAAGAATGGCAGTACGTTTAAATTGAAAAAAAAAATTAAACAAATAATAAGAAAACATGAAATATTATTAAATGACAAAAAAAATCACTAAGTAATGGGAAACGATGAAAAACCATATAATAACGGGAAGAAAAAGAATTTTAATTAATGATCATCAACAAAAAATCATTGTTGATTTCTAAAATAATTTAATAACTATTTTCGTATGGTAACTTACATGAAGTGGAAAGTGCTGAAAATTTAATATTGAAATATTTTTCAGAGAGAAAAAAAACAGCATTGTACAAAAGGGATTTGGGCTTATGTCAAATCCGTCATGGGAATATAAAATTCTTTTGGTGTGTGAAGAATAATGATAGAGAATTTATAAGAGATCAGGAAAGTCTAGAATATTATTTTCTTATAATTTATAGTTAGCGCCTGTTAGTATAGGATGAAATGCAAACACTTGAAATTTTTAAAGATGAATGATGTTTTGTGTATAAAATACCGAGAATATTAAAAATAATACGAGGAATTTGTAGTGAGGTTTAAATTCTTGCCATTTTTAACTGTTCAAAATCCTTTTTCAACACGTAATAAAACAGATGTACATTATCAAATGTTGGCTACAAGTCAGTGTAAAAATGTCAGTCTAAGTCGTTAATCATTGCTAAATAATTTTGAATATTTTTTTTTGCTTTTTTTTCTGGATTTATAACACCGACAATTTATTTTTCTTTTCGTTTTTGCATATTTATAGCTTTTCATTCATAGTACATCATATGATTTTGATTTGGCATTTTTTTATATATTCTGTATAATTTTTCAATGTTGGAAAGTCCATAAGGGCTGCTTGTAATTCAGAATTTTATTGTCAATTAATATAATTCTCGTTATAGTCTTCAGCAGCATATTTCATAAAAGAAGAAGAAAACTAAATATATTGCTATCATGTATGTTCGGTACTTTAAAGAAATATGTATTTTCACATAAAATTAATGCCCTTTACAAAAAATAATTATAATTTATCTTTATTTGCAATTATTTCTAAGAGTTGTGCTAGAACTTTTTTACAATATGACCTACTACTAATTTATTTTATAGTATATGGTTTAAAATATATAATTTATCCAGTGTGTTTGAAATGGCAGTATATGACTTAGACGAGTGTCATATGCTATTGATTCAAAATGTCAAAAATTTAAAGGTCATGAAATATGAGTAAATTTTGTTTGACTAGATTATAAGCATAGGCATATTATTTTCTGAGAGCAATAGTAAATTTAAATTTTTTTCTAAATTGAGAATTTACTATCTGTAAAAAATATTGAACAAATTCATGCTAAAAAGGCAACTTTTACTGGCGTAAATACAATATTTCCCTTAATACTTAACGGCAAAAATAAAAATAAATTGTAAATAAAGGATTACCCACTCATCACCAGGTTTCAAATCCCGAAAACCTGTTTCAGAGGCTAACGCACTAACTCCTGTACCATCTCACCATACTCTGTAGGAAGTATAGATAATTTTCAAATCAAATAAAATATGTTAGAAAAGTGGTAATAAAATTTTAGAAGATGGAAAGAAATTCATCATAGGCTTAAAATTAGTAATGATCTAGATCAATTTCTCAGTTTCAGTATATTTTACTGAATAAAATTGAAAAATTCTGTAGAAGCAATGTTTTTTAATATGTACAGTGCGCAAAAAATATACATGGATAAATATGCTGAGTACTTAGAATAACGTTTGATCTAATGGTTGCATTTTCAGCACATGGGGCTCAATCTTAATTATTTAAATTAATAATTAATCTTAATTATTCTTAATTATTTAAATCTAATTAGTTAATGTAGACGATATATATTTTAAGTTAAGTAATCAAACATAGAAACGTACTTTTTCTGAATAAACATTCTTTTTTTCACCATATTCCGTTCTTACACTCCTTAAATATAAAGGGGAGTCACAATCTGGGAAATATGACCGCAATAGTTTGATCAGTAGAGCAATTCAAAGTTTAGACTCCTCAATGTTAATTTTACATTTTGCTTATTTTGCCTTATTTTGAGAACTTAAGAGAATGAAATGATTTTTAATGAGAAACTTTAACACACAATTTTAAAATTCGTTTACCCAAAGAGAATTACAATAAAAAAAAACATTTGATGGATATTTATAATTATTTTATTTAATAATGGTCGAAAAAATTTCGAATTCAATTGTATACGTTGATATTTTACATAGCTTTAAGGAATATAATTTTACGTGGCAAAATACAAAATTTAAACTAAACTGGTCAAATAGTTTCTGAGAATTCGAGTTTTAAAAGAAGTCTTATATTTCAAACTCGATTTTTCAGAATCTATTAGATCAATTTTACTCAGATTTTGTATTTTGCCATGTAAAATCATATTCTTTAAAATGATCTACTGTATCATATACCCAAAAATTCTAAATTTTTTGCATGTATTTTTCATTGGATAAAAAAAATATTATAATTGTCTGGAAAAATGATTCACTTAAAAAGTTCTCGAGATAGGACGAAATTCGCAGAAATTAAAATTAACATTAAAGCATCTGAATTTTGGATTGCTCTCCTGACCAACTATTTTGACAATGTTTCCCAGATTGTGGTAACTCTCTATATTTCAAAGGTCAGAAATCCGAATCCATTGAAAGATTAAGTATGTGTATTCAGTGATAGTACGTTTTTATGTCTGATTTCGTAACGTAAACTATTATCTGCACTAATTAATTTAATTGAGAAGAAAATTTGAAGTCACCTACTCGAACCATTAAAATTTAGTCCTAGAACGTGAAGATCCAATTTTTAGATGAAAATATATTCAGGTTGTTCCATTTATTTTTGCACACTGTAACTCAAAACTGCACAAGGACATTTTTATTGATCAGTTTTCAATTAATAAAGTTTCTTAAGGTTAAAAAATTCCTGCTAACAATTTTTTAATCATTATTAGAACAACTATTTTATTCATTGTGAAAATAGTTGTGATCGTTTCAATAGAAAAAATCTAAAAAATTGACAGACAAATAAATCATTAGTATAGTTTAATAATAATGTCCAAGTAATTAAGTACAGATTAATGAAAAAAATATTGCAATATGACGTCACTTTATTTTTGATTTTTCTTAAAAAAATGAAAACTTAAATAAATATTTAACAATCGTAAAAATGACATTTGACTCTTTTTCAAATTACAATTACAAACTTCTTGCAATTTATATAGTCTAGTTCAAAAGTAACATTATCAAATATTAAATTAAAATAAAAGCATTTCATAAAAGATACTTGTTTCATTTTGAATTATACACATACAAAAAAAAGGGTGTTGAAAGAAAAGTTTTAACGAAATGATTTATTACCTAATTAAAAAGTAAGGTCTTAATAAATATTATCAAGATAAATTGAACATCTTTCTTTTTTCTGATACAGTGTCATAAAAGATGAATAATGAAACCATAAAAATTCAAAAAATCTTTGAATTTTTTAACATTATCATTTAATACGGTTGACTTTTAATCTGCATTTTATATTTGCATCAACAAAAATATTTTGCGGAAAAAACCGCATTTAATGAAAAAGTTCTCCTTTACATGCATTATTTAGTTTTGAAATTCATTTCAAATTTAATTAGTGTCCTGTTAAAAACATTAGCATTCTAATGCTATCATTTTAAAGTTGCTTTGCAATAGTTGTCACTATTTAATTATTCAAGTATATCTTGGTGATTTACATTCACGATTTTTTCTGAAAAAAAAATAAAAAAAGACGAAGAGCACTGTTAAGTTTTCATTATTTAAAATTTATTCGAATCTCGTACATTCTGGATAAGTATATCAATCAGCATAGTTCCAGAATTTTTATATGTGATTAAATATAAGGATAAATAATGAAAATCGCGTCTTCTATTTATTTGTACATTCATCTAAATTTTAGTGTATGCAATATTATTCAAATGTCGAAGGGCCACTATCCAATCATAATAAATCTTCATCAAGTTTGTTAATTTTCAAAAGTTAATTAATTTGAATAAGATTTGAAATAAAAGCTTATTTTTTAAACTATGTTGGCATTAATTGTTAATTTTCAACAAAAATTAAATGCAACAAAATTTTTAATGTTATTTAATTTTTGAATTAAATCATTTTAATTTAAAGAAATTAAAGATATATAGATAATACACCATGAATGAAACTTTTTTTAAAGAAAGAGTGTAATGGTCAAACATCGCAGCTGGCCACTATATTTGAATTTTAAGTCACATTTGTTTTAGTTAAAACTTTAAAAAAAACACGATTCTTCAAAACATGATTCATTCTATATTAAGCCAAAAATATTTTTATGTAATGTACAGTTATCTCGAGAAAGTTTAATATTTTTAAAGTAAATATTTGGAAACAATGTATAGGATTTTAAAAAAATATTGCTTATTATTATACAGCCCAAAGCTTTTCAATTGTCTGAAAGGGAATTAATGTAATTGTTTCATTATTTCTTTTCAAACTAAAATTGTCATTTAACCATAAAAGCTGCTTTTTAAAGGTGGCATGAAATAACCATTTTTGCAAATATTACACTATATTCATAACTGCTGTAATTTTCTACAGTTTTTACCATCATAATTTAGTGTTTATAAAATTTTAAAACTAATTAAAAAAAACTTGAAAAGTAATTAATTCTGCTGCATTGAATTTACTCCAAAATTCTTCTAGAAAATTGAACCACTAATTAATATAAGTTCTTAATATAAGTTACAAGTTATTAATATTTTGTATAAGTATTTAAAGTTAATTTTTTTACATGATGTAAATAAGTTAACTTTAAGGAACATTTGTATAATTGTGAGCAGTGGTATTAGCCGCAGCATCTACTCTGCATTGCAGGAGATGGTTTCAATGAAAACATCTCTTACGAATAACGAATTAGAAAAATTTAGTGTGCTACAATTAGAAGTATGTTTTATTTATTCTATGACCTATAACTAATTTTTTTTTCTTAATAAGAAAGAGGCTTGTGAGTATATAATGATAAGCCACATTTCCTAATTTGCTCTAGATAGTGTTTATAAAGAGCATTATTGAAAAACAATATTTTTTCATATAGATTACCAAATGTTAATGTGTATTGTGTAGAAATTCCCGAAACTTGTAAATTAGATCTACTTGGAAAAATACTAGAAGGAAGTTTGTAAAAAGTTATCTCTGTAAAAAGTGATACTTGTCCCCAACACGTAAAAAAATCATTTCTCAAGTTTAAATTAAACAATATAATAATTTCTTAATTAGGCAAACTTACATGGGCAAACTTTACTCTGGGTAAACTTGCATGGTAAAATATATTATATTTATATAATACCTATAATTTAAGATTTATTTCGTAGTAGCCTTTTCATATTGAAGTTCTTGTGAATAATAACGACATCACCAGTAAAAAAACTACTTAAACTAGTAAGCTTTTTCATGTTACAATGTTCATTTTTTGAATGATTATTTGAGGAAAATGCATGGATTTAAAAGAGTATAGAAAGATCTCATATGAATTGAAAATGCTTACTTCAAGACTTTTAGCGCATAATATCGGGGATTCAAAAAATGCTTATTGCGAAAAAAAAGTGAGCAATAAATGAAACTCCCTACTTCAATCTTTGGAAGAACTCTGAATAATTCAGTATCTCAAAAATATATATTCAGTTTCAGATTTGAAAGTAGAAAATGTTGAATAAGCGCTGTTTCTTAGAATTATGGTTTATTGGAAGTACACATTTTTTAAAGTAAAGAAAAATAGGGGTGGAAAAGGAAAATTTTTTATAGCTCAAAGAAGCATGTTTTTGAATTAAGATATATTAGATACAAAATATTCAATACTTTATTCAATTTCATTTTCAAAATATTTTGAGCGCAGTATTCTATTGTCAACAAAAACAAGATTGTCTGTTAACAAAAACAAGAATCTCTGTTAAATGAAATAATGTAACTATTATTTTTAACTGTACAGAATAATCGTAATTTAGAATTAAGAGAATAATTGTTTTCAATAAAAATGAGAATGCCTTTAATAAGCAAAATAAAATCCTGAGTTTAATGGGAATATTATTCACAGAAGAGTTAATAATTTACATTAATTGTATCTAAAAAGTAAGAAATTTTTTTTTTTTTTTTCAAAACAGGAAATTCTGCATACACTAATTTATTTCAGTATTGTATAAGTATGCACCATATTGCGGGAATCAATTTATCCGTTTGTAAGATGAGATTCAATTGAAGTAGAGCATTTATGACCCTCTGGCCCGAGGAAGGCAAGGAGGGTTATTTAGTTCAAGGTTCCACAGTTCTAAGACTAATGGCATGATTGTGTACAGTGTTTGTTATAATTTAACCACTGAAAAATTCGTTTTCAATTTTTTTTCGTTTGTATGCCAAAATGATTGTGTAGGTAAATGTATAATTGATTTTATGATAACAATAACAACAGTGAAAAATATTGAGAATTACAATGAAACAACTTGATAATAACAATGAAAAATTATAAGAACGAAAGAAAACTGATTTATGTAGCCTTTTTAACAATTTTATGGAGTATCTATTTCCTATTATTTATTTCGCTAATTTGTTTTATGATATTGAATCAAGAATAAAATGGCATATAAATATTGGTAAATATTTATATGCCATTACATAATATATTATGTAACTACATAATATATTATGTAGTTACATATAAAATTAGACAAAATCGTGCTAGATACTAAAATTTATATATTTTTTTTCTGCAGTAATGAGAAAAAAAATTCTGATTAAATTTAATTTATTAAAATATTTCTTTTAGAAAATTTTATTATCCATGAGTTTACTTTTTCGTAAGCTTCATATTTTGAAGTAAAAATCTAATTTTCTGCCAGGAGGGCTGACTTATCTGATAAGATTATTATTGACAAAGATTATCCAGACTAGTTTTATTTGTTTTTTTTCCTTATATTCTGTTATGCTTCATCTAATACGTCGAAAAACAAGTCAATAGATTTGTAATAGAGAATTTAAAAATATATAAAGTTATTTATAATTACATTCACGTGTCTTAACGTTGTCATCAAGCTAAATGAGATATTTTCTCTGGTGTATTTTTTATGCTGAACATAATGATAATGATAAGTTCATATGAATAATCATGACATATGATGAGTTCATGTCGATAAAAAAATTATTTATTCTGAAGTAATTAAAGTTCAAAGCAGAGAGTCGAGTGGAATGATTGCGAAAATAAATTTTCGATTAAAGCTTAAATTTTCCTAGAAGCATAAAAAAAAATTTATATTTTTTTTCTTTTTACGAGTACGGAAGAAACAAAAAAAACTTATATATCTATTTTTTTATATTCTTTTCATTACAGCTTTTTCTTTAGCACTTTGATAAATTATCGAAATTTCGGATTATTTAAATAACTTTGACGAAAACGTTATATAACGTTCGTACGTTAAACGTTATAACGGAAAGGTACATAGAAAGTTTCATAATGTTCTTTCATAACTTTATATCATTTAAAATATGCTCTCTTCAAATCTTTATGTTCATAAATTAAGGATTTAAAATAAAGAAGATTGAAAAGAATCGTAAGTCGTTTAAATCCTTAGATTTTTTGAATCAATATCTTCTAGTGCATTTTCTGTATTTATATTTTCAGATTTTTCTAAAATACTTATATGTTGTGTTCAAAATACATGAATGATATCAATATATTCGGGCGATTAACAATAAATGGAGATTTTTTCTAGCAAGGTGGGGATATTCTATTTGTTAGAGCAAGGAATGTTCGATCCAATAAATTGTGTGATATTTGCCCGGAAACCCAGGGAAATGATTTAATACTTCCTATTTGCCCGGATTGCAGTAGAGCTGAATTTTCTGCTTAGAAGATGGATGTGTTTTATCGCCTGAAAGAAATAAGTTGCTTTATGAATGGTGATAGTTTTGTTACAAAGTTACGAATGATTGTAGTTATGAATGGTGATATTTTTGTTACACAAAACGGTTGTTCTTCTTTGCTAAGCATTGTGTGTAAAACGTTAAGAATACTTTTTTTTAAATAAATAGTATTAATGCAAAACAAGCAAAAATGAAGGTTTACCACGTTTCTTCAAAATGAAAAACCTTCCCATGAATTTACCACGAACAGAAGCTTTATTACAAAAAAATAGGGCTTCTCAATAGTATAGGGACTATTATAGGAAAAAAAAATTTATCTATTGTAGTGACTATGTTATGAAAATGACTTATTTTTAAGGTCTGTTACAAGCTGGACGTAATTTTTTTATTTTGATTGTGTTTGCTAAAGCTTATTGTTTGTATTTTTATTATTATTCTTATTGTTGCTGTTGGTTTTGCATGCAAAACATATTTAGCACACAATAATGTTTCAGCACATCTAATAAGAAAATATAAAATAAAAATATATATTAAATTAAAACAATCGTATCAGTAAAATTGAGCAAAATTCTACAGATTTACCTGACAAACTTTTAACAACATAATCCAGTTCAATGAATGATAGTGTCGAAAAAGAATCGCTTGAAATCAAGCACATTTAATTCAGTTAGAAATCAAAAAAATGATTTCCCGGATACGTAAAATGAGTTTAGTTAATGAACATTATATTGAAAGATAAAATTTAATTATTGATCGTTATTTTTTAATATTTTATTCCATAAAAGTTAAAACAATTAATACTATATCATACAAATTTCTGCTTTTTGAAGTATTTAATTTATATGATAAAATACAAAGATTTTAACCCAATTTTCAAAAGTCGTACACTTGAAATTTGATTTTATCTAGGGTGTTCCCTTTTTTGTGCTGTACAACCGTAACCAGCTATCAATGTATAGTTAATACCGAACTTCCATTGTGTCTGAAACTGCTTATTTTGAACTATAGTTATCTTCTACGCATTATGGCCAATAAATCTATCCACTTCGCAATGTTGCGTAATGTTTTAGGTAATGTTCATGTCACGGTTTGCTATTCAATCCTAAACTCCTAAAGTTTTGTAGCATCGAGATACACTTACCGTTCTTTAAAAGATAATTTCACTTCAATAAAACAAAAACTTCTTAAAATAGTAAATCTATGTAAGGAGACAACAACATCGAAGTATAAAACTTGAGTTCAGTTTTGTATTAATATCGTAACATTACATTACATCGTATTAATATCGAAATTATGCGACATCTGAATGTTTGAAACATTTGGCTTTAACTTAAAAGGGAAACTTGATATTAAACCAATATCAAATGTTTGAAGTGTAATTAAAATATTAATAGTTTAAATTCATTTGCTATCAAATTGCGTATGCAATTTCAAGCTCATTATAATTTCAGTTATTCAATTGAATTGGTTTCCTAATTTAAATGAGTTACCTAAAATTCCAATGATCACTGATCGAAAATATTACTGTGTTAATTTAAACATTCTATTAAGAGAGAGTTCGGGGAATAATTAATGGTAGTTGTCAAAACATTTGGGGAACAAGTAGCGAAAATATGACCCTGCGTTTGAAATAGATTCAATTGTGTGCGGAAAAGCAGGATTATATAAGCTACTTTAATTTCAGTATTACTATTGCTGTTTTCTTTTAGACCATAATATACCAAGTTTATTTTCACATTTTGTTTGTTTGAATTAAAAAGGTCTGTTAACTAAAGTTTTTACTTGGGTTAAAACATTTTCCGTGTATCTGAACGCCAAAAATGGTGGCACCTACTTCACACCAAAGTGGTGTTCCACTACGCCAGGAATGTTCAATTACACAAAAAATGTTCAATTACACAACAGAAGTAGCAATGCTAATTATTTTGCATTCAGCAACACTAAAATGTATTTTTACGATACAGTACGAAGTAAGAATCAATAATTTAGAATGCTATTTGCACTATTTAATAATTAAAATAAAATTTGCCTGTAAATCAAATTTACAAGTAGCACAGAGAGAATATTAAGACGAAAGGCTTAACAGACGGAAAATGGCAGTAATTATACATATTAAAATCAATTAATACAGCTCAAAGAGATTTAAAAAAAAAAATTATAATTTTCCTTAATAAGCAACTGAAAATATGCATAACTATTATTTTAATGGCGAACAGCAAATTATTCAATCAAAAACAACTATTCACAAAAAGACAACAATCTTTTTGCAAACGAAACAATCGGGATTTTCTTGAATGGAAACTGCTTCTCGTTTTTTCTTAATAAGGAACAATTTCATGTAAGTTTATTCTATTATAGATGTTTAGATTTAAATTACACTTTTTAAACTATACATGAACGCTTGATTTGGTGTCTCATACAATTTTTGGGAAATTCAGTATCATATTCGGAGAGATTGTACACCACAGTTTTTACGATGAACTCTCTAATCTTCTCTAATTTGATAAATAGCTTAAAATTAATAGCATTAATATAATATACTTAAATTAAATTTTAATTCCATTTAATTTCTAAACAGGGAATTACTGTGTTTTTTTACATTAAATGTTCAGTTCCATTATCACAATCGCTTGAAAGTTTTCGATTCTGGTTGCACAGTGTTTTACCAATTACCAATAAAACGGCAGACAAATTAACTCAATATTTTTAAGTGAACTCTATATTTGCCGCATAATTGATATAAACAAAATAAGTTGAATTTTTCCTCTTCCGTTATACTGCAAAGATTGTAATTCTACTGCGAATAGTTTTCACAGTAGACTGCGAATAGGTTTCGATTGCGGAATACTGTCTACTGCGAATAGGTTTCGCATTAAATTATAAGGCGCAAAGTAAAGTATTACATTTTTTATTACTTAAAAACCAACATTCTCTCATTTTAGTTATTTCAGAGGATACGCGCTCTTTTTGCTGTCGCTCGCGACACATAAGGGCTACTAGCGTAACTCTTCTAAAATTTATTCATGTCATCTGTCCAAACGCTAGCACAATACTGTTCCAATAAAGCAACACAATATTAAAACATTCGAGTGAATTGATATTCGTTTGTAAAAATTGCAAACCTGCAATTCAAATACTTTAAAACTAATTAGAAATTTGAACAAAGTAAGCTGCATTTTTCCGAAATATCTGGGCAGATGCTCACCTGCAGAAGATCCTAATTATGCTGTTGATAGTTTTGATTATTACAAAAGACCCTGTTCTGACACGAGGAACAGGGGGGTGGACTTACTGGAAATGAAAAAGCAGTGGCAATCGTTTCCAAATGCTTTAATATTTTATATGGTTGCGACATTAACATAAAATCCTTCAGTTAAAATACTACACTTTTTTAATGATAACATAATGTTAGGCTATGCGTAATGGAAAAACAATTTTAACTTTTTCTTTAAACTTTAGTGATTATATTTATAAAAAATGAAAAAAAATATAGAAATGAAATAAAATACCTTACCATTTTACACTGAACCTAATTCTAAACTCTTCAATCTTTATTTGAATTTCTTTTCATTCAATCACAAGAATACGCGGCAAGATCTCTATATCACGGCAATTGGTTGTTTTTTACATCGAAATAACGTCAATATATAAAAAACGTCAATATGTAACTGCACCTGAACTATTTCCTGATTAAATAGAAGTCGACCTGATCATTTTTAGACAAAGTGTACGCAACTGTAAAAAGTAATATTTCCATCTCTAATAGTGTTTTTAAAACTGAATTATGCGGCTTAAAAAATAACCTTCAATTTTGACATAAAATAACAAAAAAATTAATGATTAAGTTCAATAATAAGAATATTCACAGTAATGATAAGATTTAATATCCATGCAGCAGAATACTTCTGAAACAGTAGTTTTTTTTAATATCGAAGTATTCAATCTTAAATTATTTTAAATTACTTATTTTATTTATTATTGTTCATTTTTTAAAAAAAGAATTAATGGTAAAATGTTTAAAAGATATATGAATTCAGCAATTGTTTTAGCATGAAAGCATAGTTTTTTAAGAAATATAAAAAACTACAATGTTCTTCTTTTTCTAAAAAATTAATTAAATTTTAACATCCTTGAAATATTTTACAGAATATCTGTAAAAAGATTTTTGTAGTTATTAAAAAGTATACCATCGAAAGCATTATAAATATTATAAATTCATTTTTAAATGAAAAAACATTAATGCGTAGAGTTATAAATGTATAATTACCTATTTCTATTATATTGATGTATAAGAGGTTCTGTAAAGATACAAATTTAATAATATTTATTTTTTTCCGAATTTTTCGTTTCAAGAAAAAAATATTTATTTATAGCATAAATTAAAAACAAATTACGAATTTGATTTAATAAAATTGCTTCGACATATTCTTAGCAAGACGCATTTAGACATTTTCAGAATTGAGTGTCTTCCCGGAACAATGAATAAGTCAGAAATAATATTTCCAAGAAGTCCTTATCCTTTGAAGAATTATCTCCATTGCTCGAAGTTTAAATCTTTTTTATTTTTATCGAAATATCGAAGACATTTTATTATCACGATACATTTATTGCTGAAACAGCTTTTTCTTACAGTAGTTTCAGTCAGTTTTCCGCATCATTTATCACGTAAATTATCCAAACTTTCAGCAGCATCCGATAGCATCAGCAAAATAAACTGCTCTAATGGGGATTTTTTTTGTGAAAAAAATCAGATGTATTTTCGTAACGAAAATAAGTTTCACGTAATGTTTCCAATTTTATAAATGATCCTTCAAAATTTCTTACATGATTATAAGGATATTTTGTTCTCTTATTTGCTCTGCATATGCTGTGTGAAATCACACAAAAAGTTATATTTTCTGAATTAATTAGAGGCTGAATTCCACGCATGCAAAGAGTAAAATGCTCCACTTATGTTTTGAAATAATTTTAAATCTCCAAAAAAAATTTATACCTCCAAGTTTCACACAAAGTATTTTTATGATTTCAAATTTATAAATAATCTTTCAAAACTTCTTGCATAATTATTAGAATATTCTTATGTCATTTTTGCTCAGTATATGCTGCGTGATATTACACAGAAAGTTGTGTTTTAATTAAATAGAACCTGGATTACACACATACAAATCACAAAATTTTTCACATATTTTTCAAAACAACTTTAAGTCTCCAAGGAAAAGTATTATAAAAGTTATCCAGTATGCACTCACGAAATATTTTTATTATTCCATCTTTGTTACCTATAGTATCGGAAATTGATGTAGGATCTAAAACAAGTCTTTTTTTATTGAATTAATTCTAAAGTGCACTCTAGGGAATTTTCGTTAAGTTCGGATGTTTGGTTGTTA
The DNA here is from genome assembly GCF_982258835.1 of Parasteatoda tepidariorum. NCBI lineage: Eukaryota > Metazoa > Arthropoda > Arachnida > Araneae > Theridiidae > Parasteatoda > Parasteatoda tepidariorum. The sequence goes on along the minus strand of NC_141757.1, from coordinate 122,880,116 downwards.
ATTGATCCGGCAATCCCATTTATTTAAGATAAAAACCCAGTATCGATAATTAATGAACTCCAATAAAATTCCTGTAATAGACCATTAATTTATGCAGCTTCCTAACTGAATTCGAGGGTATAAACCCTTTTCCATAGTGTTTACAATATCAGGTTAAAGACAAAGAACATCTCTCTCATATTTCCTCTACATTGGCAGCCTTTGATAATAAACACGCAACTCCCTCACTTATCGAAAGATGGCAGCACCCAGTTCTATAGTTCACCTTGATTTTATAAACAAAACACTTGAGTCTCAAAAAAAAGTCAAGGACTGAACTTATAGTTCGCTTTTCAGAGCACAACGATAGTGTACTGTCAATGGTCATATATTTTACGAAGATCTTGCTTGTAGATTTAATAATATTGCGGTGTTAATGAGAATTAACTTGCAGATTACCTTGTTAAGCCGAGTGCTTCTATCTTGCAAATATCAAGGGATGCAAAATGCAAGGGATGCACTTTTCAAAAACTTTAAGCTACCTTTAGAGAACAAAAAAACTAGAAGAAAAAAATTACTAGAAATTTTATATTTTTCTATGATCATAATTTTCAATGGTAGTTTTACGAGCATATGCTTTTTGTACGGTCACTAACTGGATCACACTTTGCCGGTCATTGACCGTACTAACCTGAAATTTTTTATGGCTTAAAATAAGACCATCTTGTAAAAATGACAATTTAGCAACATTAAAATATTTTAAAGTAGATTTATCATTTATATTTCTCATAGAAATAATTTAAATGTGGTAATTCTGAAACTCAAAATTAAAACTTCTTTTTTTTGTAAATTAAAACTTCCACATATATCAGTTGGCACAGTTTAGTTGAGTTAAGGGAAGTCAGTAGGGCATATACCAATGATGCTAAAACTTACCTTTTTCGATGTACCTTTCTCTCAGCATGTAATCAAGATATTGCTTCAATTTTTTGTCACAGAATATTTCCATATACATGTTCACACTGTTATAACTGTTAATACATATCTTTTGCAGAATTGTTTTTCCAAAAATTATGAACAGAAAACTTTATTTTTTAAAAAGTTTTATCATTTTTGAGTAAAACTATTTCATAACTCAAAAAATATTCCCGTTAACACAAAAAAATTATCACTGCATACAACTGATATAATCTCAAATATCCCCCAAAACATTTGAAATGATATCACATGTAGAATTTTAGAGAAGGTACATCGAAAAAGGTCAGTTTTAGCATTCTTGATACATGCCCTACCAACTCCTTCATGTTAAACCCTACCTACCTTCATGTTAAACCCCTGAATCATTAGGTTTGCACTGAGTACGTGAAAATCAGATATATATAAATCAAAAAGCATAAAAAGCTGCGTTTTTTTTTTTTTTTTTTTTTTGATATATTTCGTCCCTAGTCATTTTAGATATATTTCGGAAAAAAGAATCTATTTAGCAAATTTCGTGTATTTTGTGTGTTTCTAAAATTTCAAGAATTAAATTTTAATTTTACAATTATTCAACCATAGTATTAATTTTATTTCTTTTTTAACTTTCTTTTAAAATATAAAGTACGAGAATCAGATCAGGAATAATGCATTTTCTTTCTTACAATTGAAAGTTCCCTATCGAACAAACTATCGTCTTTTTCTCTCGACTAATGAATAATTTAGCACTGTAAATCGATTTCTTATATCATTTTAATTCTTTTATTTCTTTTTCAGCATGACTGTTTTCAGAACATTATTTTTTTTCTCTCTTTCTTCCTTTTCGTTTTTTTTCCTACGGTACAAAAGTCAATTTTAGGTTCGATGAAAAACATTTTTTTCTTTAACTTTTTCAGTAAGTTGCAACTAGATTTAAGATAAGATTTTTAAGAAAAGGTCAAATTGAAACAAAAAGTTAGAAATGATAAGAAATGGACTTATCTTTAAACCTTTGACATTAGATGTAAAAGGTTTGGCGCTAAATACCGCATTAGCGTATTCTTTTTCATGTTACATTAAAATCTGTTAACGCAATGTCTGATACATATATTTTTTACATTATGTTAGTCATTTAAAAAATATTTTTTTCTATATTTTTAGCTTTTGGAACAGACCTTTAATAATATAATGGTTTCTTTATTGTTACAAAGCATATTTTTTTTGCAAGGAATAAATAGGAAATTTAGATACATTTTGTTCCGTGGTTATAGAAAATAGTTTAGATTAGTTTGAACTGAACCAAATTTAAAAATTCTTAAATAAAACCTAAAATAATTAAGTTCGGCAACAAAAATTTATTAAATTCTTTAATTTCCATTACATTTTATTATCTTTGGAAAATAGTTTAATAATAGCAAAAAGGCTATTGTCTCTCTCTCTCAAGCTTTGGATTCCATTTTCTATGCTAAATGTAGGGACTGCTAACTTTTTTCCGAAGAAAAGCAGAGACTTGTAAATAATAGTAAGGTGTTTTGCACAAAGCTGTATTTCTTTCACAACATTTACAACATTACTGTTATGGCAAATGTACACTCTGATTTCAACTTGTCACAAATATTACGGACAAACAATATAATTGAAAATGCTGCCTTTCACATATATTTATTCGCTAATGGATTTATAATAAATAGCATGGCAGTTAAGTGCGAGGCATGTAACTTTGAAATAGCTGACATTCATTGTTACTGATTACTGAGAACTATATAAAACGTAATGATCCTCAAAAGGCTTATCAAATCATATTGTATGCATACGAGACTGTAAATCAAGTCGCAGAAATGCTTCGAAGATCAATATAGTTTCTAAGTTTAATATCAGCTTTTGACGGTTTTCAGTCTTGTGCTGTGTAGTTCTAAATATTGTGAATCCCTTTTAATACATCTTAATGCTCCCTTAACTTCGAGTAAGATGGTTAGAATCGAAAGCTAGACCATTTCTTGTTATCTATGTTATTTAGTTTCATAAAATCCCTCTTTATACTGGACAAACATGGTAGTTTGATTTAACGAGAAATATCTCCTGTTTTTTATCTTTTTATAATTCATAGTATATTATTATCAAAATCCGAGCAACGATATTTTTGCAAATCTGTAGAACCATTTCCAGATTATGAGTAATTATATTCCCAGCAAACACAACATTTAAGGCGTGATAACGGGCCCATATACAGTGACCGATAACACTTCCATCGGCCCAACATAGTTGGCCGAATCGGCCACGGCAAAAAGTGTCCGGCCGGCCGGCAGCTGGAGCCGATACTGTCAATGTTGGCCATTTGACACATTTTATTATTCGTTCATTACGGGCCATTCTTGCCAAGTGCATATCGGGATTTAACGGCTGTTTTCAGTTGTCCAGAAACATTAAAATTTCCCCCGATATTAGATGTCGCTGATTCATAATGGATCAATATCGGCTGTTTTCAGCTTTCCGATAGTGACCCATCATAAAAAAGGATATTAATTTACGTTGAGGCAACAAGCAGCCAATAAATTTCCATAATAGACCAATATCGGAAGTTTTCAGCTTTCCGATAGTGACCCATCATAAAAAAGGATATTAATTTTTATTGAGCCAACAAGTAGCCAATAAATTTCCATTAATGGTTATATTTTCTTCTTTAACTTTTCGCGGTGTTAATACTTTTTAGGGCTTTCGCTGTAGAAGATTTGTTATTTTTACAGCTACTTTTTTCCTTACTGCCTGATAGATCTAGTATATTTGAAGGCGCATTTTTATTTAATTATAATTAAAACTTTTATTTTTTTAATGTAGTTATATTTATTTAAATTCTTTGCATGTATTGATAATATTTGCATGTATATTTATTTAATGTTAGTGTTTATAATTATCAGTTAACAAGGAAATAAGCAAATAAATGTTTGAGGAAATTTATTTTAACAATATATAAAAGCTTTGGTTGATAAATGTTTTCAGAAATTTATTTCATCAATAGTATTATAAATAGTAGTAGTATAGCAGTATTATAAAATTCATTTCATTCCAGTTTCAGCAATATTCTTCAGAATTTTTCTTCCTTTCTTTCTACCACCTTCTCTGTCTCCAGCATATCTCAGCCACCTTTTTACAGCAACTCCTACTGATGCTTGTGTGACGTCAGGGAATTTCCTTCGGACAGCACCTATAAATCATTTTTAGTGTAAATGTTTTCTATATATGATAAACAGCGAAAAAAATAAGAGAAATTATCATTTACACTTTAAAATATTAATCAATACTTATTGAATATTAAGAGAACACAATCCAACCTTAAACTACAATATGTCTACTTAAAAATTATTCCAGAAAAAATGTAAACAAAGGTAATTTTTATTGTAATTTTGGCATGATAATGGTAGGGTATTATATTTAGAGTTAGTGTATAGGTATTATATAAAGTTATTATATAAAGTTATTATAATTTTAAAAAAATGAACCAAGCTCAAAGCAAGTCTAACTAACATTTTAAATTGTCAACCAAACCAATTAAAATTAATGTTAGAAATGCATTTAAAAATTCTACTTTTTATTGTGTAACTACTTGAATATCTTTCTTATGAGATAAAAAAAGTTCAATAATCTATAAATTGGTGCTAATCAGCACTATGAAATCATTCACAAAACCAAAAGGCATATGCCAATACTGACCAAATTTATAAAACTGAAAGAATAATTTTAAATTTATTTGACTTACTATTTTTTTGTTGTATTTAATGGCAACTTTACATAATTTGTATTTATTAGTTTCAAAACACATTTTTGAAAGTAATATTGCTAATGACTGATAGTCAAAATTTACCATAATAAAAACAGATTTTGAAAGCGTAACAGTAAACAAATAATCTCGTGTTTTCAGATAACGTAAGAAATATTAGTTTTGTGACTTTCTTCAAATATGCTACCACCTTCATGTTGAACATTAAGCTTATCTGACTTAATGAATAGGGAATAGATACTAAAAAAAAGTTCAATGAAGTATTTTTTTACTTAAATAGATCTATAAGTAAGCAAACATCACTCACGTTGCCCTTAGAATATTTGAAAAACAGAGTGTCCAGTTTAAAATAAAACAATTCCTAATGATAAACCAATCTGAAAATTCCATTCTTCAAATCTCTCATTGAATTTAAATTTTTTAACAACTCTTAAGATTGATATTTAAAATTTTTGCCCCCAGTCGTGATAGTAGAAACAAAGGAACAAACTTTTCCGTTCAAAATATAGCTAATTTTAAGTTTATATATAATTATGTTAAGTTTTTACAATTTTTATGATTTAAGCTTTTTTTATGATAAAGTTCTTGTCTATTATTTTATTGTTATTTTTTTTTTAAGGGAAAAGCAAAATTGTTTTAAAATTTCGATTTATTACATGGATGTATTTACCGCATATCAAGAATTTAAATTTTTTTTGTTATTCATTTTGTTATCTTTCAAAGACAAACTCAATAGTTTGCTTACTAGATCACCAGGGAAGAAAAAAAATCAATCCAACCAACTCAATATTAAAAAAAAAAGCAATAATAAAACACCAGAGGGCTCGCATATGGTTTTTGAGTAGTTACATCTGCTTCTGAGCTCATTGTTTCCCCCGGTAACGTAGGTAGCTCCTAAGTTCTTTGTGTGAAAAAAGCACATCAGACCTCTTTCACTCAAATATTTAAATGTTTACAATATCTGTCTACGAAATGGCGCTGCCATAAACATGATTATTTTTCTTGAAGTATAGTAAATATGCCAAAGTTTAAATGCTTTAGATTTGAAGAAGAGCTTCAATTTCCATTTATAATCACTATTTTACCTTATAATTTGGGCTTTAGAATGGACATATAACTTAAATGTTAAATAGTTAATGAACTTTTTTATGAGCATACATAATGGTAACATGCATTCAAGTAATATTTTAGAAATTAAAAAATTATATTCACAAAAACTCTTTTTCACTCAACTTTCATATTTGTATATATTTCACTTTGCAAATTATTTCATGACAGCCACCTTATTTAACAACTTTCCAAACAATGAGATTTTATTTGATTTCTCCAAATTAAGCGCTTGAAATTAAAAATATTAATTTTCTTAATCTAATTATAGAAAAATGTTAAGATAATAGGTAAGATAAAATAGATGTTTGCTGAGCTTAACAACTTAAATTATGAACATAACATGCACTACATCTGTAAAATTTATAACATGAAATATTACCTGCAATTAATTGTATGATCATTAGATATTCCTTGATTGATTTTGTCATGGGGATGCCAACTAAATTGAGATTTTCCAATTCATTCTAAAAGTGGTTGCGACAGTTATCTGTTGAATCCCTTCCTCCAATCGTTCCAAAGTGTTATAGCTGAAATTAACGTTGCTGAACTTACTAATTATAAAAATAGTAAACTAAACTTACTAAAATAATTTCAACAAAGAAAAACGTAAAACAGTTTTAGAATATCAGACCTCATTATTTGGTGTCAATATAGCTGCAAATAATTGTGCTATCACTGTTCATTGTTGACTTATATACAAAAAAAAAATGAATCTATAGATTTTACCCCCCCCCCCTCCCAGTAGTAGCTAAAATAATTTTTAAATTTGTTATTTTTTAATTAAGATAATACAAACCTGATGCATCCTCTAAATTTTTATCAAATATTTGAAATTAATGTGAATAAGTTCTTACTCTGTTTACTTTACACACACACGACAATATATATATATATATATATATATATATATATATATATATATATATATATATATATATATATATATATATATATATATATATATATATATATATATATATATATACATATATATATATATATATATATATATATATATATATATATATATATATATATATATATATATATATATATACATACATATATATATAATTCGTGATACAATAGTGAACAAACAGCAATGAACTATTTCCCTTCATGAGGTAAAAGCTAAGTGGGAAAATAATTTACTACAGAAAATTTGTAAAAAATATCAATACTTAGGAGATATAGCAGTTTTTTTTTCGTTTTATTTTATACTTTTGACATTGATCTCACATTTTATACTTGAAGTTTTTCTTAGGGGCAAATTTTCAGGTTTCTTTTTATTATTTTTTTTATAAATCCTTTTTCACAGACTCTTAAGAGTACAAAAAGAGCATTTTTCTAATTTACGATGTATGCATTAAAACAAAGTATACAGAACTACATTTTCTTAACATTTACCAAAACAAGTCACGTGTCCAAAACTAATCATACGACTAATTATACACTTTATATATGAAATCATTAACTTTAATTTTGAAAGGTAAAGTTGGTAAAAGTTAAGATAAATATTGGTAAAAGTTAAAATAAATAAAAATAAAGTAAAGAAAAAGTTGTAACGAAGATTATAATCAGTTACTCTTACACGGTGTTTAAAAATTCCATACTGTGTTGCTCTCAATATACCTACAAATGGATATAAAAGAAATTCAAGTTTATATCTTATCTATCAAATAAGTTGCATTAATAAATATAGCAAAAAGTCTAATATTCAAAGGGTAAATTAAATAAATTTAACTAAATAAATAATTTTTTTAAATACAGCGAAACCACTGGGAAATACAACCTTTGTGTAGCGGCCTCTTTTATTTACGACCACTTTTGGAAAGCATGAAATTTTTTCTATAGACTTTACAATAAAGAAAACCTTTAAACGAGACCATCAAAACCTACTCCAAACCTCTCTAATAAGGTAAAAGAGTGGAAAACGAAAAAACTATCAACAAAAAAATCTTAACAAAGCAAATAAGTAGATTTAAATGTATTAAAATTATTTGTAAGTGGCTCCTATTTAGAGCGCTCTTTTCTCCGATCTCTACAAGAGATAACCTCGTGTTGCAGTCATGGTGCTCTAAAGACAATTCTATCAATTATTTATTTTAAGAGCTTAGACTTAAATTTAAAAAAAAAATCTAAAAAACTAAGAATCTCTAACAAACAAACCTCTTCTCATATTTAAATTCTAACTAATTTTTGTGATAAAGTTAAATGTAAACTCAAACAAAAATAGTAATCGCTTATTTATTTAAAATGGTTCCATTATTCATAATTAGTAAATTTATTTTAACACATAATCATATGAGTAATGGTGATTCTTATTAAAGCTAAATTTTATTCATCGATCCAGTTTTCATTAATCTCACACAAGTGGCATTTCCGTATCAAGAAAATAACACTGAATAAAATTAAAATCTCTTGCTGAAAATCATCTACGTTCCATAATATTTTCTCAATCATACTCAATAGAGGTAAGCTCAAGAACGACCTATCTCCATTAATAACCATTTTACAAGGAGTGTTCACTCCCGAGAGGTTTCACTGTATAATCAAGTACTAATGCTAAACCGTAAGAACAAAGATTGGATACGGCAACTCAATTTTAGCTTTTAATAACTATACTATTTTGCCTTTGATTTCTTTTTTTTTTTTTTACTATTTTCATACATGCTATCATATTTAACACTAGAAAGACTGAAACTTAGTATATACCTACATTGCCCAAAATCAGTCAAAATGACTGGATGGTAAAAGAATAAATAGAAAAATTTATTTAAAAATAATTTTTAGTACTTTTTATATTATTTACAGTTATATAACAAGTTATTAGTTAATATTAACAATAAAAAAATTACGTGTTGCACAAAATTCTAAGAAATTATGTCATTATTATTTTTCTAATTGAAATTAAAAGCAGTAAAAATGACTTCCTTAGGCAATCTAGTGTTAATTATTTTCAAAAAAAGGTAGAAATAATTTTTATGAACAAGAATGTGAGGGTAACTTTATATTTTTAATGCATAGAGTTCGTCCATTACTCAATTAAGTATTGTATATTAAACATTAGATAAAATTTAAAAAAAAAACTGTGTTTAAAAAAATATTTTACCTTCTAAAAATTTTATTGATAAATTATTTTAAATAGTTAACCATAAAATAAAACATAAGACATCATAACGTTAAGTAAGGTTGAACATAATAAGGTAAGGTAAAACATTTTTTAAGGTATGAATGAATGTCATATCCGCACCTAATTTAAATCAAGCATTGCATTTTGAATAAGACTTATAATCTCTTAATATTTCATTAATTGTATATATTTACCTTTTAAAAATTGCAGCGCTGATTAGAAAGCTACATTTTGCAATTAGAAAATTACATTTTGACATTTAAACTAAGCCTTTTCCCATTGAAAACAAATAGGTTGCTGAAAAGGTATTAATATAAGATAATATTATAGTACCATTACATATTACAGATCTTTTTCTTCTCTTTTAAACTAATTTTTACTTAATTTGTACTGAGAATTGAGACTTTCTTTTCTTTAATATTTTTATTAACTTTACAATTTTTATTATACGATTGTAATGGTAAGCTGTTTTAAACATGAAAAAATATGTTTGTCCAGTTAAAAAGTCTTTTCCTTTTCAAAACAGTTACATTATTGAAAGATGCAAAGTCGTAAGATTATTACCCATAATAATACTTTGAAATATTATTTGACAGGCACTTAAATTTTAAATAAACCAGTAACAATTTTAATAAATAAAATAATTTACTTAAATTTAGGTATTGTCTTTAATTTTCAGTGCAGAATTTTGTTTCCTAAATTTTGTATATTTTAATATTATGTGGTACATCATTATTAATATTAAAACTAATTTGGATAATTAAACCAATAATCAGATTGATTAAATTTTAATGATAAACCATTTTAAACAGGAAAAAATGAATTTGAACACTTAAAATAAACATTTTCTTTCAAAAATATTTTGAGTCATGAAATAATTTTAATAAATCATTTCAAACATGAAGAATTAAATTCGTGCTTCAAACTGAGCATTTTCCTTTTAAAAACAATTGTTTATGATAGCTACAATCATCAATATTATCTTAGTATTACAACATATAGTGAATTCAACATTATTGCTTCGAAAGGGAAAAAGCTTAGTTTTAATTACCAAATTTATTATTTCAACTTTTAAAATGGCGTACCAATATCATTTTTAAGTAAAGTAAACAAAAATGATCAAATAAAAGGAAGACAAGTCTTAATTCAAAATGCAAGACTTTTTTTTTTAGTTTCATATTTGAATGACAATCGTTTTTTCTTAAAAAAATGGTTTGTCTTATCTCATTCGTAGTTATCTTTTTTAAAACGGTTTATCAATACAATTTTGAGAGGATAAAATAAAATAAAAATTAATCAATCAATTAAGAAATCAAACGCTTGATTTTAACAATGATTTGGAAATGATTGATGTAATTAATTGAAATTCCCTTTAATTAAATGACAGTATATCTTATAACATTAAAGTATACAATATTTCTCAATCAGAATCATTTAAACTCATAGTATATTTCAAAGCATTCTAGCATTGTAGTGCAGTTTATACATGAGCCCGCAAAACAATTATAACATTTTTAAGTAAAATAGTAAGAAAAATAAATAATTTTAAAAATAATTTTTTTAATTAGCATACATTTTAGAAATTTTAACATTTCAAACAATTTTTAATTCAAAGGCATTTAAAATTACTTACCTGAAATAAACGTTCTTCTATGAAGTTCCTTGACGAGAATTTTTGAGGGCATCTCTCACTCTTTCTTCCAAAAGCCCTTTGCTACAGCCGAGACTGAACAACGCCAGTTCACAAATGGACCACACATTTGAATGTCTTCCAATTGGGTATATTTTTAAAATCCCGTTTAGGAGGAGGGATCTCCTTCTGAGGGGTTTTTCTTTTAATTTTGAAAACTTTTTTACATTCCTTCCAACATTAAACTCATATTTTAAAATTTTTGTTAAATATTTTTACTTTTGATATGTAATTAGTAAAACCACTAGAATAAATTCGTAAGTCCGCAACCAAATTTTTAGAGGAAAATTTTGTTAGCCGCTTTCGAGAACTATAAACAGCATTTTCGAGGTTTTTATTAAATACCTAAAATATTTATCTTTTCGTGATAAAAGTATTATATATATACATACACACACATATATATACATACACGCATATTTATATATATATATATATATATATATGCTTATATATATATATATATATATATATATATATATATATATATATATATATATATATATATATATATATATATATATATATATATATATATATATATATATATATATATATATATATATATATATATAATTAATTTCATCCATAATTAATTAATTTCAGATACAACTGTTGTTTCTCAAGCAAATTTATTAAATTTTTAATAAAGGCCAACAATAAGTAAAAGTTTACGTGTTCAGAATTATTTTCGGCATCAAAGAAGGAAAGAAGAGTAATTGGTTTATTCATATTTATATAAAAGAGAAGTTCAAGGTGCATAACAAGTTCAAGGTGAGATTATTATGTCCAGCATGTAGCAATTTAATCACCCATCCTAAAAAAATATTTTTCCCGCTCATACTAAAATAATTTATTTAATAATTATTTTAATAATTCAAAAACCATTCGTTATTTATAAGAGACTTTAAACAGTGAAAATATAAAATAATTTATGAGTAAACTAATTACGTTGGATGAAAGGGGGCTGGTAAGGACATTTTATACAAATTTGCCAAAAGCGCTTATTAAATATAATTTTTAACTCATAAAGCATTTTCTTAACAATGACTTGCAAGCATTACTAAATTTTGGTTAATATCTGAACATAAAAAGGTGTCAGGTTTTTTTTCCAATTTTTTATTTTTTAAATGTTGTTTTCGGTCACACTAGCCCCACTACACAGGGCTAGAGTGGATAATCTTGGTATCATGTTAAGTATACGTTTATTTTAAATTATTTATAATCCAAACCATCTTAGGGAATAAATATTGACATATACAACTCAAAATACTAATTCGTAAGAGAACTTTTCACTATACTGAGAAATAAATTTTGAATACTCATCAACACGTTAGAAAATTATTTAATTTGGTTTATTTTATAAATATTTTAAATAAATTTTATTTTTCAAAAAAAATTTAAGTGTCAACTTTAAATGTATATTGAGACACAGTCCTGGTAGTTCTACCTATCGCGGAAGATAGAAGTATGGTAACTATTTTTCCCTTAAAATTTAAGAAAAATTTTTTTTAGTAAAGATAAAAGGTCCATGATTAAAATAACTATATTCCTAGCTATATTTAAAGATTGACCATTTGATCTCCTTTTATCAAGTTTTTGTTGAAACTAACCCGAATATGCATGGAGAGGAAAACCACGAAAACCTCCCTCGGTTTCCAGAAAATTAAAATTCAAAATTCCAGAAAATTAAAATATCAAAAGAAGAAAGTGCCTCTGTTTCAAAGAGTTTTCGTATGCAGTCCTTAGACAACTGTTACATTCTGATTTGCGGAGCTAAATTTTTAAGGAAATTTACAGGTTTTAGGACGGAAGGAACAAATATCATTCCACAACAATATTTTGATAATTGTTCATTCTTTGACCACTTTATCGGTAAGTAACCTCATTGTGGGTGAGGTAGGTTACACGAGTCAGTGAATTAGTCTGAAATTCACTGCAAAAAGAATTTCTGAGATTGGTGAGTGATAGCGAGTTGAACAGGGTTGTGTACCTTTTAATATGTTTAAAATAAAGCATAAAGTATTCTTAAGTATAAAAGTGGGGTATTTAATAAAATTAAGGCTCAGAGCCAGCTCACATCATGAAGCGACAGCATAAGAACTGTTGTGAGGTTGAAAATAGTATCGTTGTTCGGTGAGTGATAGCGGGCATGGAGTCCAATAATAAAGGTTTTTTCTTTCCTGTAACTTTTTTTTCGAACTTTTGCTTCCGTCACCTTTTTAATTATTTATTAGTAATTCTCACCAAATTATGTGTTTATTTAGCAATATTGATAACATATGCCAGGAGTTCAAGATAAAAAGTTTGTAAAATAAAATTTTTTAAAAAAATATTGAACTGAAAATAAAGAAATTATCTATCTCATCTTCCGAATAAAATAAAAGAAATTTCTTTAAATAGCTGTGTGTAAAAAATTATTTAAAAACAGTAAGTAGAAAATGAAGGAATTCTTTATCCAATTTTCTGAATAAAATAAAAGTTATTTATTGAAGTGGTTATTTGTAAAAAAAAATGGCTCGAAATCGCAACTAACTTTTATATTTTTTAGGAGATTAAAAATTTATGTGATGCATCTGAACCGTGACCTTCAGAAATGTCTCTGTGCCCTTTGGCAAGACAGCTACGTCTACATTAATTAAACCATAGTGTTCCCTCCTTGACCAAAGGATCCCCCTTGTCTTGTTCCTAGTCTTCAAATAAGGCAGGACCCTTTTCTGAGAATCAGCAATAGAATCTTGATGTTAGCACATCTGGTTATTTGAAAGGAAGAGTGTGTACATCGTTTACAAATTGTTTTAAAAATTATTATTATTATTTTTTTTATTTTTTTTTGACTTGAAGGAGCAACAAGAGGAAAATTCATTCATCCTAAATTTTCTGTTACAGCACCAGTTTTTTTTTTCTTAAAGTATTACTGATATATTCACCAGTGTATGCAAATTTCGTAATGCAAAATATATAACTTAATAAAAAAATTCAGAATTAACCTTATATAATTTTAAAATTGTTTTTTAAAGATATGCTTACTATTTAGAGCGATATGTCTTTCTTTTTTTCCGTTCTTAAACACTATTTAATTCAATCCAATCAACCAAAATTATCCTGTCAAAAATACGTCATTCGCTCACCATTGACAGTCGAACAAAAAATAGATAAGGAAACAATAAATAAATGAAAAAAAGCGTCTTAACAAATGTTTTAATCCCAATAGATTGAAATGCAAATTTTTCTGGAAGCCGCTACCATTATACATCAACTGAAGTAAATGAAGAAAAAAAACTTCCATTTCAAGCTATACATCCTTGCAATATTAACAACCTTCAGTACAGCTGCAAAATTGTTAATGCTTTGTAACATTTTAATCATTTAAGGACAGTTAGAACAAACTTTTTTCTAGTTAAGAATTATATCTATTATCTAATTCACGGAGTAGTTTTTCGGTCTGACCCTGACATATGCAACGACTAACTGATTTTAAATTACATTCGAAAACGATGGCTCCTCATAGTAACGTTATACATTTCATTAGACGTGCAGTTATCAAACGTTTAGAATAGTTTTGTAGAGGGGAGTAAGGGATCCGAGTTTAGAGTTAATGAGAACTTTTTTTCTTGCTACTTACTTTTCATAGGACTTTTATTTTTTATTTTATTTTTTTATCAAAATTTAACAGAACGAAAAAAAATTACTATACATAATAAATGTTTCAGAAAGAATTAATGATAACAATTAATAAAAAACTGCAAACTAGGAGAAGAAAAAGGGACTTGGGGGGGGGGAAATTCGCCCACATGACCCCCTCCACTATCCTCATGATTATTATTATAATTTTCATTTGAAGAGACATATTACGGTTTCTGAAATATCGCATTTGATGTTTCAAAAGTTTCTGACAATACGGTCATTACGGGCCCTTTAAAAAAAAAAAAAAAAAAAAAAATATATATATATATATATATATATATATATATATATATATATATATATATATATATATATATATATATATATATATATATATATATATATATATATATATATATATATATATATGATAGCGCATATTTACAAAGACGGACACAAATTTTGATGCGATTAATCCCCCGTTTTACATTGAGTAATTTTTCGAAGATTAAAGCAATTTCTAATCTTAATTAATGATAAAGTAATACAATATCAAAATGATTATTGGGCCAAATTGTCTTAGTGTAAGCGAGTTTAGTATTTGAGTAATAACATTTTTTGATTCCCACAATTAGATTCAGAAAGAGTAATAAAAAGGCATAATTGCTTATGTTTCAACCTTTCTCTTTCAACCTTTGTTTCAATCCTTCTTCTACTAATCTATGAAAGTCATTAATTAAGATTATTAGAAGGTCATTAATTAAGATCTATGAAGGTCATATATTCTAAATTATCTCTTCCGTTCTGACAACATTATTTAAAAAAATATTTTTTAAAGATTAAGAAGGTCATTAATTAAGATCTATGAAGGTCATATATTCTAAATTATCTCTACCGTTCTGACAACATTATTTTTAAAAATATTTTTTATTCTGAGGAATCACTTTTGTATTTAATTTTGCATAAAAATCAATTGTCTATATGAAATATATGCATATTCTTGAGTGAGCTTCTTAGAATAAAAATATAATCATTAAAAAAATAGAATCATCGCTTCAAATTATTAAAATTGATTCGTTTTTTAGAGCGTTTCATTACACTACATCTTATCTTCTTCAATAAATTATTAATAAAACTGAATATTATCAAGACCTGCATTTTAAATCTTTAAGAACTCAGCCTTCACATAAAGTGCTCTCCGTTTGTGTCAACAAGGGCACCCTTTGGCCTTCGGATAGCGCCATCGCCTTCCTTAATTTAAAATGAAATTATAACAAAAACTATTTCTGCATCAACTGGCCATAAGTTCTCATATTTTACTTGAGGGATTTAATTTATCATTATTTGAGGAGAGAATTGTAAGAGATATATGGTTAGTTTATGATTTAAAAATATGAATCATAGATTTAGTATTTTTCTCTTTCTTTCTTTTTAGTTTAAAGAAATCAGCTGTAAAAATAGAATACTGCCATTTTAGTTAATATGTACATAATTATCAGTTATAATTTACTTTTAACCGTAAAAGTGTAATATTTCCATGTAATTTTTTGACATTTTTATTAGAATAATTATAAAATTGTTATAATTCTCTTAATTCATTTTTTCAGTAAAATAAAATTTTTTTCGTGATTTGAAAGTATATAAATTTGTTTAAGTGTTTATTCATTCTCTTTTTTTTTTCCTTAACAAATTTTGCCGTCAAATCGAAATTTGTTTCATCTGCTGCACTAAAGTTCTAACAATAAATTTAAGAATGTGGTTAGTTCATGGTTTGATGAAGCCCAGCAGCTATTTTTAAGAAAATGTGTTTAGCTGGTTGCACTCCTTTTCAACAAGGATGGTCAAAAGAAAATATATTTTAGATTTTACTATATAATGTTAAGAAGTGTTTTGTATTGTATATCATTATTTTCTCAGTTACGCAGCAGGTATATATTAATTCGTCTTACAGCTCTCACTGAATTCACTTTGTATGTAAACTAGAAGAAATTTGGTTCTAACCAGTTTCATTCCACCAGTTTAGTACCGGAAATTCTTTCCCTATTGTAAGGTGAATGAGGTTTACCCGCCTCCTCCCGAAAAAAAAAGAGAAAGAAAGGAACTGTATCTCTTCTTTCTACATCTATTTTTTTAAACATTTATATGTGATAATTTTAATAAAAGAATTTTTTGAAAAATAAATAGTTAGTGCCGTAATTTTTTTCAAGTGTTATTAATTAATCTGGTTTTATTATCAATTTTTTATCTATTTTTTACGTTAGAATGTATGTAAAAGTCGTATAGGTGCTAATAATTATTTATTGTCACGAAAACAAAAGTTTAGATAAAACAAGCGGAACAAATTCAGTTGTTTTTAAATTTTGTTTTTGGAAAAAGCATACAAACGATAAAGAAAATAATTCATATTTTAAAGATATTATTTTAATGATGATTTATTTTAATACATTAGATGATTTTTGCTAAATGAAATTTGTTTTTTTTTTTACTCTCAGTTGTCAAAAAAATAAAAAACAAAAATATTAAAGTAAACAGCACATCGGAGTAGGGAGCGTGGCAGTGATATAACCATCAATCCCGTGAAATTGAATTATGTTGCAAGCTTAATTACAGTGAAATAACTACAATCTTGAAAATAAATATAAAAATTTCCACAAAATGAATAAAATATATTTAAAAAAATTTAAACAATGAATGAAATAAATTTTTTTTTTTATTTTCTGAAATAAAAGAAGAAGAGATACATATAATGTCAGAAAAATCAGTAGAAGATTAAATTTTAAAATTTCCATGTAATAAAATGTGAATCTGCTGCAACCGCGATGAAACATCAAGTTAAGTCACATTTTATATTCAATTCTAACCATAGCATCGAGCAATTCAAAATTTCTACTATGATATGGCTAAGGCTACAGTGGACTCTTAACAAGATTGTTTTTAAAAATAATGTCACATTGCTGTAACTTGCAGGGATTGTTCATATTTAGATAGAGAACATAAAATAAAATAGTTCGACACATAATTCATGCTAAAACATGAAAAATTCAAATTTTTTTAAAAAAATTTTCGATTTATTTTCAAGTTGAAATTAGCTCCTTGCGCTAAAATTTTTTTTAAATTCAAAAGTTATTTGTTAATTTCAACTCTATTTACTTTTCTCTTCAAATTGTAGGGAAAAAATTTACACATTTTACTACCAATTTCCATACAGAGTAGAAAAAGCAAGTTTCGGAGAGAAAAACATGAAAATCGTCGCTCAACGAACATTTTGGAGCATTGAAATGACCATAAAATATGTTGTGTCACACTATTTCAAAATTTTTTCCCTACAAGTTTTTTTTATTGATCTAGAGAGTGTGTAAGGAAAGTTTCATGCAGTTGTCATCAAAATTACAGCGCATTGAACCGTTTCAATTTCCAGTTCGTTGCAAAATTTGTGTTCTGAGAAAATCAAGTTCTTGTAATAAAAAGGCAAAACAACACAAATAATGTCAAATGTTTTTCAAATTCTTATGTTTTTACTAACTAATATGCTTTTTTATATCAGAACAAACCAATTATATATAAATTTAACCATTTATAGTAGTAGATATCAGAAACTAATGTGGAAGAAAATATGGTATTATAGTAAAAATAATCAGAAAAATTGCCATAAAATACACATTTATTTTATTTCTTTATAAATTTATTTATTGAAATGATGAATTTTGATAATGTATGACAAAAGTTAAACAATTAATCAAAAGGAATAAAATTAATTTTAAATTTGAATGCAAAAATTATTCAATATTGCAATATTGATTATTGGGAAAATATTTCATTTCGCAAAAATTAGCTGGAAAATTCATTAGGTATGAATATATTCAGCAATGAATATAAAAAAAACATAAAATCAACACGAACAAAACAGTTTTACCAAATACAAATCTTCATAAGCATAAAATGACTATGTCAATTCAGATATAAAATAGTCCATGTACAAGTATAAAATGGTAAGTAAATAAAAGTACACTAGAAGAAAGTACACCATTCAAAATCCACCAGAAGCGTATGATGCACTGCATTCACTTTTATTTTAGTGCTTTTTTTGTATATTTTTGGTTTTATAGGTCTGACTTTGGCAGCGTCGCTTTTGTGACTGCCGTCGACTATCTTGAGCTTTAGCGATTTTCATTGAAAAGCTGTCATTCAAGTTGACATCATCACTAAAATCTTTCAACTGCAATGCTTTGACATGCCCCAAGTTGAATTCCTCAACCGCTTCAGTGACAGCAATTTCAAGCCGTGTCCTAGACACAAAGGTGTCCTTAGGACATTTGCGCCAAATGCAGCTGTGCAATGACTCAGTCAAGTTTTGAGTCTTGCCTGCAATGCACCGTGAAAGAATTTCATCTGCAGCCAGTCTTTGGTATACAGGCATGATTTTTTCCAAAGTCTCTTCTGACAAATAAATTTTCATAGCATTATGTGATTGTGGCGTTTCCTTTTTTGCCAGAGCCCGTTGATAAAAACACCAGGAAGCATCACCAACAGGGCATTTATTATGCTTCGGTCGAGCGTCCGTTGATGAGCAGTGCATAATTGTTGCGAGAACTGCAGTCTTCATTTTCTGCACATCTGGCGCATTATTCTTGATGGCTTTACGGTAATAGTTCTGCAACATCGATATATTCGCCTCTGTTAGTCCTTTTTTACGCCCGCCAAGCGTAACTTTTTTAACACGCCCCTCTTTTACTGTGTTGCGTAAAGCAGTGCCAAGGCGCTTGGCAACGTGATTAATACACTCTTCTTTTTTTATTTCCACATCATTTCCATAGATTTTGGTCTCACGCAAAAGGGAAAATGTCTTTGAATCTCCATCACTGAGAATTGAGACATAACGCAAATTACAGGAATCAATAGAGCGTTCCCACATAATTTTAGCAGCATGCATCTCCATTGATCCTGATGTGCCGCTGAAGTTTTTGTCACATTCTGAAGAGTGGCCTTCGTACCAAATTGCGAATTCTGGTGCATTTTTTCCAAGCTGCTTCTCTGTAACAGTGCAGTTTTGGCAATACTTTGAAAGTACTTCAAAGTCAACAGCAAGGCCGGTAAGAACATCGATAACCACACCTATTCCTAAATTGGAGGTGTGGCCACGTTTCTGCCAGGTGCCGTCAAACGACACACTTATATCAATTATTTTATCTCCGTGTATAGAAGAATCTATTTCCACATGAGCTTCTCTCACAGTATCGCGAGAAACTTTTAGCATATTTTCCCTAAATTCCACATTCTTATTACTCAGGTTGCGCAGACATTTGGTGAATGTTTTTCTGTCCATACTAGGCATGTTTAACACTGAGGAAAAAGTTTCCATGGCAGCATGGCCTCTCCCAATTGATAAGAAGGCACTCACAAGTTTATTGTTCACATCAAAAGACATGCTTTCCTTTTCTCTGACACTTGAGAAAGTACTGCCATAGTTTTCGCCACACTCTTGACACAGAAGCTCCAATTTTATGGAAAATCCAAGGGATTGGTGCTGATTAATATTCAGTGACTCTTTACCACAGGTTTTACAGGGCACATTCTGCAGGAGTTGACTAAACATTGCACTATGTGTAAACACATATATTGCTTCAGGTTTTTCTACAGCCACTGGAACATCAGAAATAGGGCAATCATTAATCTCGCGAGTTTCAGATGTTTCTGCAACAGATTGGTCATCAGAAAAATTATCAGTCTCACTTTTTCGTTTTTGAAGATTAGCGATCAAAGTTTTCCTTCTTTTCGTAAGGCGAACCTTCGGCTTTCTATACCTTGATGTGATTAAATCCATCAGTATATAAAGCCAAAAATTTAGAAATAAATAAGAATAATAAAAAAACCAATGAAAGAAAATAGGGAAATATAAAGAAAATAAGGAAATATAAACAATATATGAAATTAGAAACAGTCAAAGAAAAATAATTTAGAAGTGATAAAGCAACAAGAATTTCCAAACAAAAATCAAAATAGAAGATGCAGAAATTGAAGAAAATTATATTAGTTATAAATTTAAATCAAAGAATAAATAGTTTAGCGCTGAAAAGTGCTGTTGTTTATGAGAAAATTCAAAATAACTTAGGTTAGAACGTGAAAGAAAGTCGCAAACGCTAAGGTTCAGATTGTAAACAAACACGATTGTATAAGAGAAAGTTGTAGTTAAAGTTCATTGCCACAGAAATTTTTTTTTTAAATTTTATATTTTATAATAATTTTTTAAAAGTAAAGAAAATCAAAATACTTAGCAAGTGTAAAAGACTAAAAATTATGAGGTTTCAGGTGACAGTAAAAATGTAAACAAAGGGGCGTGGCACGAAAATACGAAAACGAAACTAGCTTATAGCTTGCTTATAATTGCTCAAATCGGAAAAATTCTTTTTGCATGTGATAGAGCATTATTCAATTAATGTAAAATGGTCAAAATTGGAAAATCAATTTTTTGAGTGATTTTTACGATTTTGGGTGTCCACTGTAGCCTTTTTTGCCCCTTATCATTGTTTTAAAAAATTTCAAACGGTATTTTTAATTTTGAAGAGCGCATGTTTCTTAATCGAATGTTAGTACAGGCGGGAGCCATTGAGTTATCCAAAAGGAAATTAATTATACGCTGCGAAAAAACGTTATAATTTTATTAGAAATAGAACACTTTTGAGGCTTAGACGTTGAATAACTATTGCTTAATTATTTTAAATGTTTACCATTTTATGGAATAAAATTTAAAACAAGATTACTTCGATGATAATTAGCATATAAATTATCATATTATACTCGATATGATAGTTTTAATACAGACATGTTTATATATATTAATATTTATTTATATTTTATTTTATCGGAGTCAGTAATTAATTAGAGGGTATTATATATGTATATATATATATATATATATATATATATATATATATATATATATATATTTGTGTGTGTGTGTGCGCGTGTGAGTATTTATCTACGCTTAAGTCATCAAAGTAATTAGAAAAGTATTACATAAAGTTGATGGAGCTATTAAAGCTACTAACTTCTAACTGTTCTGAAATTTATGTAATACGTTATGAGTTTTATAGACCAAATCGAAACGTATTATTCGGTTTTATAAAAATGAACAACGTCATAGATGCTATCTGTGAATGGTTAAGTGATCCTACGGTTCTTGGCTCTCGACTGATTTAGATCACTCATTTAATTTTAGAAAATTCAATCATTTAATTTTAATTCTCCAAGTTTGATTTGAGAAAAATTTTACTTGATTATTGCTATAATATTAAATAATTTCAATTTCGTAAACTAGATCATTATTTAAAAATAAAAACACATAATCTGCCAAAAAAAAGTGTCAGTTCCATTTCTTTCTCTTACATTTTTGAAAGAACTTGCTTTATTTTAAAATAATTTCCCTAAAATGTCTTTTATTCTTATTTTGAATAAGTTCGTGAGTAATTGTTAAAAGAATGCAGCCTAATATAAAGTTTGCAGGATGTAAAAAATACATTAAATATTTAAGTGATTTAAAGGGAGATTTAATTTTAAATGCAAAGATTTTATTATATTGAGATTTCAGCAAACTTAATGAACCAAAAATTGTTTAAAAAGTATACTTTAGAGTGTAAAAAATTTATGTACGTTTAAATTTTTAAATATATTTTACCTTTTTCAAAATACTTTTAACTCTTAAGCAGATTATTAAAAATCATTTAATGAAAAATAAATATCATCTAAAAATTAAACTCTATTGCTTCAAAGTTAATTTTTGCATTTGATAATTCTAATTGCAAACTGCAACCATTTTATTAATTGTTTACTTATTTTTCAGAAATCCCAGTTCCATTACAAGCGGTGTCAGGAAGCAGAATTTCACTGCCGTGTGACATAACATCACCCATTATAAATGACGAAGTTTACTTAGTTCTGTGGTACAAAGATGATGTTGCTACCCCCATTTACAGTTTAGATGCCAGGCGAGGACAACTGTCTCAAGCCCGTCACGCGACCAATGAAGCTCTTTCTGGAAGAGCCTTCTTCAGTACAGTGCCTCAGCCAGCTGTTTTAGAGATAGATAAAATAACTCTTGCTGATGAAGGTTTATACAGATGCAGAGTCGATTTCCAAAAGGCTAGAACGCAACACTTTGCTTTAGTTGTTTCTGTGACAAGTAAGGAAGATTTAATATAGCTTGAACTGACGTACAAAGCCCTGTTTTAAGTTGTAGCTGTAGTGTGATTTAAACCTCATTATGCCAATAAAGACATATAGGAAAAAAAGAAAACGAAACGTATAGTCTAAAAGGAAGGTGAAAAAACCCTCCCATTTTGCACATTGAAAGTGCTACCACAGGAAGTTCCAGCTTTGGGAAAAATTCAGTCTTAGAAACCGGTTTTAGTCAGGGCTAAAGAGAATAGAAGGGCTGGTTCACTCCTTTGAAGTATCTCTCGCCGCGCAGATCCTCCGACGTCACTCTAGTGACGTCACTTTGGCGCAAAGCTCGTACTTTTACTTCAAGAACGGAGCGTTTGGTCTTACTAGCTCTAACTAATATTGGATCATTTCTTTTTGCGAGATATTCTAAGACATTTGCTATCTCCTATAATGACTTTCCTCAGTTTTTGCAGTGAATTTACAAGAATTTAAAGCTATTATCGAAGTGCCAGTTTGCGCGATTGCAACTTGCAAAAATTCTGATACAAAAACAAAAGGAAAAAGTATAATTTTTCGCGTGTTCCCTAAAGTAAATGAACAACTATGTAAGGAATGGATTCCGAAATGACACAGTTAATATAAAACAGCAATACGTTTATTCTGTCGTAAAGAACTTTTATAAAAATTCATTATCTAAATAGAAACCGCCTCGTTACTTCATAAAGAAAGGCAGGTGAAAAGAATTAAAAAATGGATAAAGTCAAAGAAAATTAAAATGTAAATAAAAAGTACAAATAAAATATATAGTATATAGTTGAAATTCTCCTAATTTCATAACATATTTTTTAATGTAGTTATTCTAAATATTTATGTTTTTTTTTAAAAATTATATTCTCTTCAATTTAAATATCTATAAATTATATCATCGTAAATTTAAATGTCTATAAACAATTGTAAAATTTCTAATGTCATTATGAACCTAAATTATTATTTTGTTTCAGTAATTAGCGTTTGTTCTTACTTAATCTTTAGGATGTTTCCTAATGATTAAGTAAGAACAAATTGCCATTAACGACATATTTAAAAATCAGGGATTCTAAATTTAACTTAACTTATCGTTATAAAAGAATATGTAGATAAAAAAAGTGTCGATATATGCCATCATTTTTCTTAATAGTTAAAGTTAAAACTGAACTTTTTAAAATAAAGTATTCATAGTGTCATTTTCGCCAACTAGTAAAACATTTTTATAAGTTTAAAATGGTATTTTTTTTTAATATAATGGCCAAGAAAGTTTTTTTGAACCACGTTTATGAACGGAAATAATGTGTTAATTATGTAAAGTTTGAAAGCTAATAAGCAGGAAAAGTCTAACTTATTTTTACAAAGAGAAAGATGCAAAGTTATCATATCTTTGCTTGCGATCTCCGAGATCTGTGGACACAGTGACGTCATGAGGAGGGAAATCGTAGCTTCAGCTCTAAGAGCGGAGTGAACTAGCCCTTCTATTCTCTTTAGCCCTGGGTTTTAGTAACGTAATAAATCATAAAAGAATAATCAACGTATATTTATTGGTGTGATTTACAGGCATAAAAAAAGCATCGCAAACGCTGGTATCACTTACAGATTTGGTTTATTGCCATATTTCGTTTACTATCTGTTAATGGTAAAATCCTTTTATGGTTCATGCCTTTTTTGCCCGGTACAGTTTCAATTAGCATACCCCCCCCCCCTGTATATTTAAACATTTGTATCAAATGCTTCATTTTTCTTAACAAAATAGTCCAGCTATCCCTACGAATATCTAGAGAAATATCGCGATCAAAAATATTCTGACGTGTCGTGATGGGTGTAAATTTGACTCATTATTTTATTTGGCCCTCCTGTTTAATTGATGACATCAACTGTGTCCTTTTTCATTGCAAATTTTCTACCAGTTATGTTTTCAAGTCTTTAAAACAGTTCTAAATATGTGGTTGTTCAGTAATAAGTAAAAGTACTACAGATTATAAAGGAATAAAAATTCATTGAATCCAAGAATGTTTGGGAAAAATAATTCAAAACTGTTCGCAGACAATTTAATGTAAGATAAACTAAAAAAAAATGAATCTATTAAGGAAAAAGTTATACTGTCAATCACATTGATTGTATCTGGTATACTCCACAAGTATGCACACCATAATGCAAACAACTACAAAAAAAATGAACAACGCATGGCTGAAAAAAATAACACAAAATAATGAAAATGTCAAATCCACAAATTGAATGAAAGTGATTGTTGATTGTAGAATTTAATTTTGAAATGCTGGATAATAAACCAAACATATAGATGAACCATTGTTAAAAATAACACCTTGGAAATATTTGCTGTAACGAATGTAACTGCGTGATGCAGAACAAAAACGTATAGTAATAAAATAACTAATTCTCAATCTGGTAGATACATTTCTTGTTACAAAATTTGAGCTCCCCCCTCATTTTTAGCTCATTATTCTAGCATGGCTTAGAAATTAAGAAAAGGGAGGTACAAACATATCATTTATTTTATGAAAGTAACTCACACTTAATGAGTCCCTTCACAGTTTCATCTTGGCAGTGAACGTTTAATGATCACATCCATCACTCTTTGTGTGGTAAAGTATCTGAAAGTAACTTCTCCTCTCCTTGAGTTGTAGACCACGAACAAAGGAATGTATTCTTCATTTGGAAAACATGAGATCTTATGTTTGGTATAATGACCACACTTATCAAATGGCAATAAATACTTTAATTTTATATTTTTGCAATATTTGTTTTTCTTCGTAATAATACCTTCCTGAAGAATACTAAATAGAAATGGCAAATGTAGCATTATAGGTTTTTGTTTTAAATATCAAAGTTTTGATATTTAAGAGCCATTATTTTGAACTTCAGACAATATATGATTGTTGTATTTTTTGATTGACTCGATTTTTCATTTTGAAATAAGTTATAAAAAATGAATACTATGCAAGTTTGAGCTCCTGTACTATGTTTCACCTTAAGTTGGCACTGCAGGGAAGGGTAGGGAATGTAATACTCCGCCTTTGAAAAGTAGTTCTTCGCTATTTTGGAATTAATTGCAGTTTAAATGCGCGTACAAATACAAATAAATGTTGCATAATAATAAAAGTTTATCTTGAAACATGTATTAAAAGTTTATCATGTTTAAATGAAATGTATTTAACTTATAAATACCTTCTCAGTAAAGCGAATGTACAAAGAAGAAGCAGGTGCTTTAGTTTAGCGCTGAATTAGTTTTCAAGGCCAAGGAAATAGCCTCGTTGGCTATGCAATGTTAATCTACAATTTGTTGTTTTTTACTAGTTATTTTATTGTTAGCTCGTTTTTTACAGTAATTATTTTTTTTTTGCATTAATTATTAATTTTTTGTTGTGATTCCCTGTTAGATTTATTTCTTCCTTTTTTGTTGCTAAATACTAAATGTTAGCATGTTTTTTTGTTAGTTTGTATTATTTTGTTACTTATTAATCGATAGCTTTTTTTTCTTTTGTAAGTTATTAATCTTTAGTTTGCTTAAATATATTTCACCAAGCAAATATATTTCAGAAAAAAATTACTTTTATAGTAAAAAACGACAAACTTTTCTGAAAAAAAATTGGAATTTTTATTTGTAAAAAAAAGAACAGCAAATATTAAAAAACATAGGTATGATATTTTTCACGATTAATAATTTCCTGCTTATGTTGACCTTTCCTTTCCCCACAAAACGCCAAACAACAACAATGTGGGATAAATTAACATTAAATGCACATTAATCTACAAAAAATAAGTAGCATATAAAAATAAATATTTAAAACAAAGTATTTATGCGCATCTGTGCATTTCTTTTTCTTACTTAGATTTCTGCAAAAAAAAAAAAAAAATCTTTTTAAATATATATTTTTCTTCTGTTGCTAAAATTAGTTTCGTTTAGTTAAAAAATCATAATAAGAAAATCTGCTTTTTAAAAACCATAATAAGAAAAATCAGCTTACAACTAGTATCTCAAAATAATAATTATTAGAAATGCTCTAAAAAATAGCGTTATTTTCTGTATTTTGTTCAAAATTTTGGTAAGATTTCTGGTTAAAAAAAAAAATCGCATTTTGTTTTCTTTAACGCCAATACTGGCCACTTTCTCTCCTTTTTTTGCTACCTCATCCCCCAACCAACTTAAAGAGTAACCCAGTTTCAATGACAACGGCTGTAATCCGGTTTGCCTACCCTTCTTTCCAGTGCCAACTTAAGGTGGAATGGACTATAAATTATTTTTCTCCAAGGTCAACGTTCCGAAGTGAAATATAAGTATGTTTTAAATTATTCATCTCAAGAAAGCAACAATGCTGCAAAATTTGTTTTGTTATATTATTAGTATATCGTTGTCTAATTATGAGGGGGGGGATGGCTCCCTTTTTCCATGGGTCATTGTTGATGTTTAGAGTAATTCTCTGTCATTTTTTCGAATTTTCTACCCTGAAAATCTAAGTTAAACAACAACACCTCAATAATTCCTTTACTGAGTATGTGACCGAGCACTTCCTTCGGATATAGATGCTTTTAGTAGATATAGCTATTCAAACTTTCAAAAATTCCGAAATCTAACTTTATTTATTTAGCTTATCTCAAAACAGCATCTTCGCTCTACACCTTCTTTTAGGTAAATGTATCTACTAACATGTGGTAAAGAAAAATCAATGGATGCAATAATTACAGAATTTTGGTAATTACAGAAAAAAATTACCAAAGTTGCAAATAAATGCAATGTTGGAACCACATCCCTCCTTTTTAAGACAATCAAGGTGGATCTTCTCCTTCTACAGCTAAAATAAAGCTAAAGCTAAAATAAAGAGATTTTAAGAAAACTCTATCTATAATTCAAAGATATAATTATGGAACAAAAATCACTGAGACGCTATGCCATAAATAAACTAAATCAACAGCTTGGTTTTCTTTGTAATGTATTTGTATAAAGTACTGTTAGAAATTACTAATAAATCATAAACTTTGTTATATATCACTTATTATTTACTCAGTTCTTAGTGTAACTTATTTACGTTTTTGAAATCAAATT
The DNA here is from genome assembly GCF_982258835.1 of Parasteatoda tepidariorum. NCBI lineage: Eukaryota > Metazoa > Arthropoda > Arachnida > Araneae > Theridiidae > Parasteatoda > Parasteatoda tepidariorum. The sequence continues at coordinate 122,852,596 of NC_141757.1, read as the reverse complement.
TAGGAAGTCAAAAAATTCGACATTTAATTGAGCGGGGCGTTTCGTTTTCACACAAGATTTTTTTCATCTTTTTCTAGAAATCATTTTCTCCCTATATTAAAATCTTTTCACCTTTTGTTCAAATCTGATACTTCTTCTTCTCATTGGCACGACAGCCCAGGATGGGCCTTGGCCTTCTCAACAAGCCTATGCCAAGACATTCCTCCCTTAGCCAAGGTTCTCCAGTTAATTATCTTTAAAATTTGTTGGTCCTTTTCCAGGCAGTCTAAAAATCTTAGGTTTGGTCGTCCTCTTTTTCTTGTACCTGTTGGCCTGGCACAGAAAACTTTTTTGGTTGTCCTGCTATCCTCCATTCTTATAATGTGGCCTGCCCATTTAATCCTTTTCAAATCTGATACACTTTACGTTCATATTGCTGTTTCGGATATCAGCTACTTCTTTAGGATCAGCTGCTTCTTAAAGTTATTAAAAAAAATGGCAATCTGCTTAAACGAAACTGAAATCACTTATATTATTCAATATGGATCACATAACATCAGGAGCATTTTCCTCTGTTTCTTCTTCAATTGTCAAAGTAATATTTTTTTTTACCTCTTTTATCAAATGTATTGCTGAATTTTATTCTCTGATCTTTAGGACAAAATCATTTCACATCTTCCTGTATTTCCGTTCCAATTACAAGCAGAATTCTGGATCTTGATGCGGTCCTGCTTTTTTACAAAAGATAAATATGCAAAACAAAAATTCATTTTGTTCGTTTGGAAATCTAACAGTCTTTTTTACAAGAGTATTTTTTTTCTCATATGTTTATAAATATTTACATAAAATTTGTTTATTGAATTTTTTATAGGTTGCATACTTTATCGTTATATATTACATTATTTAAACAAGTAAACTTTCAGTCAAGTACGCAATTAATCAAGTAATTAAACTCTCAAAGCTTGCATATCTGAGATTTACTTGAAAGAAGTTATATCTTTTAACCCTGTTTATAAGAGTTGTTCAGTTCAGAAAAGAATATATAACATTTTTAGATTTTTATAGTAAGATTTCACAATTTTTCATAGACAGGACAATCCATTTAATACCTTGGAGAAATGACTGACAAGAAAAACTGTGATTTAGCAGTTAAATGTATGTGCAAACACATGCCCAAGTGTTTCCTATTCCATAATTATATATTTCAATTACAGATGGAGTCCTTATAAAATCTCTTTTTTTTTTAGCTTATTTTGAAGAGGGAGAGCCATCATTATCGTTTCAGAAAAGATAAGGAAAGTGATTACGAACATACCTTTTATATGTAACTTTGGTAATTGTAAGTAACTTGAAAATGGGACGTCGTCCCATTGATTTTTCCTTTTGACGTGTTAGTAGATACATTCACCTTACGATGGTATAGTTACTTTTTTCAGCGATGACGCTGTTTTGAGATTAGCGAGAAGAAGAATTAGGTTTTGCAATTTTTTGAAAGTTCGAATAGCTATATCTACTGCAAAGAGCTTGTCCTAATGGTGAACGTTAACATTCAGTAAAGAAGTTATTGGGGTGCTGTTGTGTTTCCAAGAATTTCAAGGCAGAAAACGCGAAAAACTGAATTTTTCACTAACTTTGACGGAGCACAACTCTGAAAAGCATCAATGCCCGTGGATACGAGGGCATGCCCATAACTTTATTCTTAAGGAATGACCTTGAAAAACGTTAAACTAACTTTCAAATTTTCTACAGAGGAATAAAAACTTTTTTAGTATCTCAAACCCAATATTCATCCTTTCACAACTTTATTTAATAAATAAAAAATCTAGCCAATAAAAAAATATAACTTTCACAATTTCAGATTTTTTTTTCTGATTTTCAAAATAAGGCTCTTGATACAAAAAAGACAGATCGTCATTTTAAGTAAATTACTAGAGTCATTTTCTCTTGAATTTAATAACATCCAGCTTTAAATATTTTAATGCAATTTTCTTAACTTGCTTTCAGGAGAGCGATAAAAACTGATTTTATTTATTTGGGATACAAATTATAATCAAAATTATTGTTTTTCGTAATTTTTAAAAACTTTTTAAAACTGAATAAATTTGGATGGTAAGAAAAACAGTTTTCAATATTATCTTCCTAAAGATTAAAAAAGTAATTGAAGACAGAAGTATTTTGTCTAAAATACGAGGTCTTATATATAACTGATGAAATTGCCGTTTCCCGAAGTTAGATTTTCCAGATATGGTTTTGAATACTTTAATGTCTTTTTTATGCATATTTTAGTGACTTTGACAAAAATGATCTTTATTTATTTATGAGACAGATTTTGACCGAAACTATTATTATTGTTTTAATTTTTTTTTTGAAATACGTATTTAAAATAAAATAAAAATGAGAAGTATTTTTTCGAAGTTGATTTGCAATTTATTTAATTAATTATTCGTTAAAGTATCTAAATTTTTTTAAAAAAAAGCGTATGCCCTCTATTAAAAGTTCTCATAAAAATTAACGATTTAAAAACCTGCAGTTTCAAAAGAAGCTAAAAACGTTGCACTGTCTTTTGTTTTCTAAAAAATAAAACAACTAATTGTCTTTATTATATTCATAAACCTTGGTTGTTACCAATTTTCAAGCTCTTTTCTACATTAAAAATTTAAAGGAAATTTTAAAAAATAATTACTTTGAACGGACTAATTTACCTGAGAAAGTCTCAATTGCACCAATAAGTTTCAAAAGATCTATAAACTAAAAGAAAACATAGATGACGTTGTCTAATTTAATAATCTGACTTCTTGCAATAAAATTTACGTTATTTTGCAATGAAAGAAGGCTAAACAGAAAAATACATGCATGAGTTTCTTACCTTCAAGCTAATCGAAATTCACATTTCATTGCTCAATTAGCTGGATTTAATTAAAACACTAAACTATATGCATTAAACCCAGGGGTGCAAAGGCTTATTTTAAATAACCTTCTTCAAAGTTTACTGCTACAAGCCTAAAAAAGTCAGTCTAAATAATATTTGGCTTCTTTCCAACTTATTCTAAAATCAGATATGCTAATTGTAATTGATTTAAAAATATCAGACATGTTACGAAATACTTTAATTTTTCCAGTAACTTTTGTGCATTTCAAAGGCCAGTGACGAAAGCCTGTGTATGTCATAAATATAGATTTAAGTTACTTAATTCCGAAATTGCATAATCATCAATGGCTCTCTTAGTGGAATCATCCTACTCTCCCTTTAATTCTTCTAGTAGATCATTAAACTTTTTAAACCTTCATATCATCAATTGCTTCTATTCACCCAAACCCTATCCTTATTCTCAAATAAATATTCATTATCTTACCTTGCTGATATGCATATGAATATTCATTATTTATAACAAATTTTAACACATAGGCTGATATCTTTCTTATTCCAGTTCCACCTGGAGTGCCAATCATTAAAGATCACAATGGAAAAGTTTTAAGTGGAGTAATTGGCCCATTCAACGAAGGGGAAAGTCTGCGACTCATTTGTCAAGCAGAGGGAGGTAAGAAATGAAATTATTTATGATATGGGAACATCAAATGATTATTGTAATGAATTAAACTAATAGGTGTCACAATATTCTCGAAAGATGAATTTATTGAGAAGGCATAAAATTTTTAGTTGATTTCAGCATAGAAGAAGAAAAAATTATGAATACTTCATAAATTCAGGCTAATGCGATTTACACATGTGACGCACAAATTAAATAAAATTGAGTATCCCATCAATTTTAGTACTTTTCATAATATATTATACAGAAAAAAATAGATATTTAGAAATTTATCATTTCGATAAATATTTTAAATGGTCACACTTTATGAGTACGGTTTAAGATAAAGAAACGCTACGCTGTTTATATGAATAATATTCTTTGGTTAATATTAAATAAGTCAGTTAGTGTTATTGATTTTGCAATGCTGCTAACATCTGTTGCTCTCCCATAAAAGCTAGATTGAGTTAATTGTAATTAGCATCTATAAAATAATTTTAAGATTTCCAAGAAACATATCTAGATCAGCTTCATAGTGAAATTCCTCATTTTGATCTTAAATGCATGATAATTATAAAAGTGATATAATGCGTTTCAATGCAAATTTGAAGTGTTCGAGCTGCTGGATCTCTTACTAGAACTTTCCAAGGGACGACTTTAATTTTGGTATATTTATTTTCCCCCCATAAATCTGTAATAAAACCTAAGATAAGTAGTTTGTTTATATTTGTTGCTAATGAAAGTCAACTTCTAGATATTTAAACCAATAAAGAAATGTTTATTTCATTTCTTAAATTATCACTGGAATCTATTTTCTAAAAAACTCTCTTTACTCGGATGGTTGATTAATTGAAAACAATAACAAGCTTCCGAAAACCGGATGAACTTCCGTTGTATCCTTCCGCATATGCTCATGCAAAAGCGATGCTTCATATTTAAGGAAGTTTTATTATTGCGTTTAAATTCACGCTTAATTTTACCATTCATAAGAGTTTTCTATAATTTATAAATACTATAAATACTAATTAAATTTGAGAAAAATAATATCACAGCATAATAAGAACGGAAGGTTTGAATGTTCTCCGCTATTTAGCTATATTTTTGTAAATATCACAGTTTGTTATTTTTTGGGTAGCCTCATATATGCATACCAACTAATATTGCTCAGTCTTTCAAATTCGCTTGTTGTTGATTTCATTAAAAGTTAAATTGAAAGATCTCGTTTTATTGTAAACACTACAAGTGAAGTAATATTTTTCAAACTTTCCGCTTTTTCAAACAAAAGTAAGTGCAAAAATAAATAGGGAGTAGTAACCTGGAAGATTTACGGTGAATTTCAAGACATAGTGCCAACTGCTCTTAGTTTTACGGTTAACCATCCATCCATACAGGATGTTCCGCAAAGATCACTCTTAATGTGTATCTTTAGAATCCTTATCAAAAAATAAAAAATATACTCATGGGGTCACAAATTAATATTTAATGGAGGGGAAAAATAAAAAACTCTCTCTAAAACTGATGAACTATAGTAAGTTATAAACAACAAAACATATTTCCTTGGAAGTTTTATATCTTTCTAATAATCGTCTTTCAAATCCTCTCCATTTTCTCCTACAATCAAACCTGTCGACTTGTTTATTGCATCTGATTTCCTGTTGTTTGATTTGCCATTTGTTTTCCTTTAATTATTTGTTAATTTCGACTGAAATCTGCTCATTGTTTATGTTTGATAAGTCTTCTCAAGAAGCATATTAATAGCGGTTATTACAGAACACCTCAAATTCGTTTGTTGCTCAACAACAAAAAATAAATTTGAGCATGATAGTGAAAATATAAAAATTGAAAACAGAGATAAAAGGAAGTATGAAGATAGATGTTGGTGATTTTTATCAATGTTAGAATGCGTGATACAGTTTAAAAGACTGTTTCTTTTTCCAAAATATTAATTTTTGTATAGTAACTATCAAAAAACTATTTTAACGTTACATAAAAATCAGGAATTGATAATAACTTTTTGTTAAAATATACTAGTATCCCTAAAATTCATTACAGTTTAAATGTCGTCCCATGAACAATTTTCGCTCCTTAATCGGTTGATTCAAAATATTTGAAATATTAGTTTTTGTATCGCCTAAAAATAATTGCAATTTTATCCAATTGCAATTTACGTTATCCAATGAACAATTTTTGTTCTTTTTCAGCTTAATTCAAAACATTTCAAAATATTACTTTTAATATAGAAACAAATAGAATTGGTTTGAATATAGAAACAAATGGAATTGAATAGAAGAAAAAACAAATTTAATCAGTTGATTCAAAATATTTAAAATATTACATTCTGCATCCCCTAAAAATAATTAGAGTTTAAATGTTATCCTATGAAAAATTTTTGTTCTTTAATTGGTTAATTCAAAATATTTCAAAATATTAAAATTTTATATAGAAACTAATGGAATATTCTTTTAACGATGCGTATAAATCAGTAATTAATAATAACTTTTTGATAAAATATACAAGTATCCCCTAAAAATAATTAGAGTTTATATGTTATCCTATGAAGAATTTTTGTTCTTTAATCGGTTAATTAATTTTCCAGGAAAACCATCCCCATCATTAATATGGTGGAAAAACAGAAGAATTCTAGATGATAGCTATGATTCTGTGGATCAAATAACGAGAAATGAGCTTTTAATAGAAAAGCTTCAGCGAAGTGATTTAATGACTACCCTTATTTGCCAGACTACAAACAATGTAATATTACCTCCATTAGAAATATCTGTAACACTGGATGTTTATTGTAAGTTATTTTTTCCCTGCACATTAAGATAAAAAAAATAATTAAGACATTATACATATGCATTTCCTTTTTAAGTAATGACCAAACATGGTCTGGAATGCTCAACTAAATTACTATATAATTTTGACTGTTCTTACTCAATTAAATCAATCTCTTCCAAGTAATTTTTGTATTACTCTTCCAACTGATTGATTACTTAAATTGCTAAAAGAGCTATTAAAAAACAAATTTTTTAAATCGAAATTTATTTAAATTGTGTACAGTTTTTCTAGCATATCTATCTATCTATCTATCTATCTATCTATCTATCTATCTATCTATCTATCTATCTATCTATATATATATATATATATATATATATATATATATATATATATATATATATATATATATATAAAAGTTCAAAATGAAGATAAAACAAAGGAAAACTACAGACATATGAAAAAAAAGGGGGGGGGATTTCTTTATTAATTGAAAAAAATTTTCCATGTGCAAATCCATTTCGGGCAAATCCGTGGCCAAAATAATCTACTAAAAAAAATTTTCTTTGTTAATTTATATAATTTTTCATGTGCAAATCGATTTCGGGCAAATCCGTGGTTGAAATTATGTGCTAAACAGGCATTTCATGCTTCTCTTTTCCATTTTTTTCTTAAATAAATATTTATTTTCTGAAATTATTTATGGTCAACTTTTTTTAAATTATCCAGTATAATATTACCTTGATCACATCCATTTCGAGTCCACCCTTGGTAACTAACAAATCAAACGCACTTCAATGCAGTAAGAACGGCTTTCTAAAACAAAACTCCTCTAGTTACGCTCAATTTGCGCTTTTGTTTTCATATTTTGCAATCTAGCAATCTTGTTACGAAAATATTTTTTAAATCATTCTTGAAAAATTTCCCGTTCATGTAAGTACATTTGAATTCGCTACTCGCTTTATAGATTATGTGTTATTCTGTTTTTTCTCTTTATTTTATTTTATTTTATTTTCTGTTTTTACGAGCTATTTTGCTTATTGTGTTCTATTTTATTTGTTGCAATTTTTGTAAAAATTTTTTTTGAGTGTTCCTCACTCCATTGTATTAATATATTTTGCTTTGGCTATATTGATGCAATATCAGAAAGCACTGTTTTTGCGGATATAATCGTGTTGCCTGATGAAAAGATTATATCTTTTATTTTCCGGATTTTTTTAAAAAAATTAATCCTTTTTTTTTCGTTTGTTACATTTTTTTTATTATTAATATTTTTCTCCCCCCCCCCTTTCTTCATATGTCTGTAATTTTCCATTATTTTATCTTCATTTTGAACTTATCTAATGAGTTCTGTTCACTTGCAGCTTATGCGCAATAAATTAAACTTATTGTTTTTCTTAATTTTCTTCGTGTTTTTTTGTATTTATTTATTTTGATATATATATATATATATATATATATATGTAATATTAAAAGAAATATATATTAAATATAATCCTTAAATAGAGCATTTATCCAACGCGCAAACGTTTAAAAACCTTTCCCACAAGAAAGTAATAATATTGATCTAATTATCTCAAAAAATGTGATGATGTGGCTTTAGCAGCTTGGGAAATTGATCAGTCCCACGCTACTGAGACCTATTAACATTTAAATATATTGTCCAGAAAGATATAAAAACCCTCTTTCCAAGGTCAAATGTGCTATTCTCTATCTATCCACCTGCATGTAAGGTTGTCATTCTGGGGCTCTGGCCCTTACTTTAATAAAATTATATTATGATTCCTGTATTTTCCTGTATCTTTTTCAAGAAGCACCGGCCACACTACGAACTTAGATTGTTTAGGCTTTCAAAGCGTAACAGATAAGTCGGCAGGATAGTTTCCTGTCGCGAAAAATTATTATTGAAAACTGAAAATGCTATTTAATTTAACAATGGAATACATCTTTTGATAATCGACTTTCGCTTCTTAAATGATTCGTAACCTTGGATTAGAAATTCGAATGCGTGGGTGTGGTTAAGAAGAACGAGGACTGTTATTTCTCTCTTTGTTTTGTCTTCTTCTCACTTTAATCACCGATTAGAACTTTATTTTGATGACTTTGGAATTCAGAAACAGAAAAATTAAATGAATGATGTCTGATTCAGAAGAAAAACAGGTGGATGCTCCAGCACGCGTTAATATTTCTCCGTGTGAGGATAAAAATAATTTTCCCAACTGGATCAAGTATTTCAATAAAAAATGTGAAATCCTACATTTGGAAGAAAACTGGAAAATAAATAACATATCTGAATACCTGAAAAGAGACTTATTTACCTTCTACATTAATGAATGCATAGAAATTGAAAAATGGACCGAACTCGAGGAAAAACTACAAGAAAAATTTTCTCTTTCTAGAGAAGATAAGTATGAACTTTTTCTGTCTATGAGGCCATCTCCAAAAAAGACATTTTCTGAATATGCTACAGAGAAGTGGAGAGCGTCGAAGGATCTAAGCATAGATAAGGAGCTGTTGCTAGAATCCATCAAAGCTGACGTACCAGAAAAATTTCGTAATTTTCTGAGTATAGCATCTCCTTCTACTGTTGAAGAACTAATTAAGTTGTGTTCAAAGTTAGAAAAAAATGAAAAGTATGCCTTCAATAGACCTACTCCCCAAAGACAAAACTGGATTGATAATCCAAGATACTATGAGCAGCCAAGACAGTGGATTCCCCAACATCGGTACAGAATGGAGCAGCCAAGGCAGTGGATTCCCCAAAATCAGCACAGAATGCAACAGCCAAGGTTTGTGAATTCTCTTAATCGCTATGGAGTACCTCAGCATGATTCCCAGCCTCCGCAGCACAGCAATAACAACAGCTGACCATCAAATGACTATTTATGTGTGACATCGCGAGTAAACAATAAGAACTTACTAACTATATTGGACACAGGATCCAACATCACTATAATTCCAAAACATTTTATACGACAATCAAAAAAACATTTGAACTCTACTAGGATTTTAATTTCGCAATTTCAAGGAAATATCAAAGGAAACCTCCAAAAGGTAAGTGTTAAAATAGGAAACATTACAAAAGTAATAACATGCGCCTTTATAGACACCCCTCTTAATTATGCAATACTTGGTCTTAATGAAATTTCATTATTTAAGTTACATATTGATTTTGAAAATTTTAGAGTTTTTCAAAAATTTAAAGATGTTACATATGATAAATTTTCTCAGTCTAATAATTATTATAGTGCTAAAAATAAATATCATACTAATATATTTTACAACAATAAACAAAAAATTGATCTTAAAAATGTGAATTGTAATGTAAATGATTGTGTTAATAATAGATATATAAAAACTAATAATTTTTATGATGAAAGAAATTTCAATAGTTTAAATATTCATGAGCACAGGCTCAACCCACCCTCAGAATTTCAGGATAAAATACCTGTAACTTCTGAAGAGGATAGGGTAAAGTTAAATTATCTTTTGTCTAGTTATGATCATGTATTTTCCAAAAATAATTTTGATATTGGCAACTTAAAACTTCAACCTGTTAAAGTAAAGTTAACTTCTGAACTGCCCATATCATTGCGTCCATATCGAGCATCTGTTAAAGATAATGCAGAAATTAAAAATCAAATAGATAATTTATTACAAGCTAACATAATTAAACCCTCCTATAGTCCATACTCCTCCCCAGTTACGCTTGTTTACAAAAAAGATGAAGGTAATAAAACCAGATTGTGTGTAGATTTTAGAAAGCTTAATCAGATAACCAAAACTGACTCTGAACCTGTACCTAGAATTGATGATTTAATTGATAAATTGTCTAATGCTAAATATTTTTCAACTATAGATTTAAAATGTGGTTACTGGAATTTAACAATAGATCCAAATGATACTGAAAAATTAGCATTTACAACCAATTTTGGCCTTTATGAATTTCTACGTTTACCGTTTGGTTGGAAAAATTCACCCGCTATTTTTCAAAGAGCTATTCGTCAAATTTTACAGAAACATAAAGTTGATTTTGCTTTAAACTATTTTGATGATATTATCATATATTCTGATAATTATTTAGAACATTTAGATCATTTAGAGAAAATTTTTAAAATATGTGAAACTGAAAATTTAAAACTTAAATTTTCAAAATGTCAATTTGCTAAAACTAAAATAAAATTTTTAGGATATGAAATAGAAAAAGGTCAATATTCACCTGCAAATGCTAATATCGAAACTATTAGACAGTTAAAACCTCCAAAAAATGTTAAAGAGCTACAACGATTTCTTGGTAGTATTAATGTATACCATAAATTTATTAAGAATTATGCAGAACTTAGATTGCCACTTAATAATCTTCTTAAGAAAAATGTTAAATGGAATTGGACAATAGAATGCAATACCTCATTTAATCAATTAAAATCGTCTTTAATTTCTAAACCTGTTTTAACTTTGTATAATCCTAATTATCCATGTCATTTGTTTGTTGATGCCTCAAAAGAAGCAATTGCTGCTGTTTTAAAACAAAAACATCCCGATGGCTCAATGCATCCAATAGCTTTTCACTCCAGATGTTTATCTCAACATGAAAGAAATTATTCTATTACTGAATTGGAATGTTTAGCTATTATTAATGCTTTAGATAAATATCATTGTTATTTGCATGGAAATAAATTTATCATTTATAGCGATCATTCCGCGTTGACTTGGTTAAAGAAAATAAAAAATCCGACAGGTAGACTTTTTAGGTGGTCTTTAAAACTATCAATGTATGATTGTGAAGTAAAATATATTAAGGGTCAAAATAATCATGAAGCTGATATGCTTTCTAGATATTCTGTATTTTTTAGTTTATTTGATAACAATCCAGTTGTGAATCATGATGAAATTAAAGAAGCACAACTAAACGAAAATTTAAGTAATCCTAAATTCATAACAATTAATGAGTTGTTAACGATTAAGAAAAAAGGTTTGCATAAAATAGTAATACCATTTTCTTTAAGAACAAAAATATTGGAAAAAACTCATTTTCAATTTGGTCATGTTGGTATTAAAAAAATGATTGCTTTAATCTCACCTTTCTACTATTGGCCTAATATAATAATTGATATCTCTAACTATGTTAAATGTTGTGAAACTTGCCAAATTAACAAAAAATCTCACCAAAAAAGATTTGGGTTGTTACAAAGTATGCCCCCTACAGAGCAACCATTTGAAATTTTATCAATTGATACTGTCGGAGGGCTCAACTATTACAACTCCACTAAAAAATACTTGCATTTAGTTATTGATCATGCTACTCGATATCTTTGGACTTTTCCTTCAAAAAGTGTAACAACTGAAACATATACAAATTGCTTAAAACAAATTTTTCAAATTCAAGTTCCAGATAAAATTTTAAGTGATCGTAATGCTGCATTTACAGCATCTAGATTTAGAAGATTTCTTAGAAACTATAATGTTAAACAATTATTGACTTCAGCTCATCATCCGCAAACAAATGGAAAAGTTGAAAAATCTAATGCGACAATAATCTCTAGGTTAAGATGTAAAATCAACGAAAATTCTAAAAAAATTCCGTGGACAAAGTTATTAGAAGAAGTAACACATGAATATAATTACACCCCTCATTCTGTAACACAATTTCCTCCTGCTTATTTAATGTATGGAAAATTACCTTGTGATTCTCTTGTAAATCAAAATATTTATCCTCCAGTTGATGAAGCAAGAAAAATAGCTGCTCAAAATACCCAAGAGTTTTTTAAGAAAACTAAAATTCGTTATGACACTCATTTTTTGGAACCTAATTTTAAAGTTAATGATTTAGTAATTTACGAAGAATTCAATTATCCTAACACAAGGAAATTAAGTTCACCATATTCTGGTCCATACAAAATTTTAAAGAAATTATCTGAGGTGTCATTTGAAATTGATAAACCTAATTTTCTCACTAAGAAAGAATCAGAAATAGTACATGTAAACAAATTAAGGAAATTTTATCCAAGTCAACAGTTTCAATTGTATGTAAAAAATTCATAATAGCTTTTCAATGCTGGTATTCTCATATGTTTTTCATTTTTTATTTTCTGCCCCTATTTTTGGAGTCCCGTTTTTTTTTAATGCATCTATCTATGTCTGAATTTTTATTACATGATGTTTGAGAGTTACTTCGGAAAATTTAGGTAAATTTCCTAAATTTTATTTTGCAAATGAAATATATAGAAATGGTTTTTTGAACCGTGGGACTCCTCACATAGAATGTTTCTTTACTGATGTTTTCTCCTCAATTAAGGATCAAGCATGAGTAAACAAACTTAAAACCCTATTTTTTTCCGTCTAGTTGGGAATATTTTACCCAACTTAGACCATCAATTGTTTTCAATGGATAACGCTTATATTTTTATTATTTTGGAATAAAGCATATCATTTTCTACAAAGATTTATAATGCACTTTGTATGTAAATTTTTATGCTATCGAAGAATTTAATTATTATGTGGAAAAGTAAACATTTTAAACTAGATTGCTTATATTATTTGTATTACTTGTATTATTTTATTTCTATTGATTTTTTAAGTGTATCTCATATGTTGTGAATAATTCTACACAATATTTGTGAAAATACATAATTACTAATGAGAAAGTAAGAAAAACTGGGTAAATGATAAGTGAATTTAAATGACTTCATGAATAATAATTGTTTCGAAAATGAAACAATGGTGATTAAGAACATAAACTTTTTTTTTCTTCTTAAATGGATGAATAACTTAATAAATTTAGGCCTGAACAATGGATCCAGTTTACTTCAAGAAAAGAACTTTTCACAAGTAGTGAAATTTTGGTTTGATTTATTTTTATTTTAGATATGTCATGGTATTTTTTGTTTTAGATATTCTAAAGTTGTTTTGATATTTTTTATTCATTTCAACAGGAAAAGGAAAAATGTACATAATCATTTTTAATTATTATAAAGAAATTAATTATTGTTATTCAAAGTTATGCAGAAATATTTAGTTACTTTTTTATAAATGTTATTGTTGTAATACTTTACTTATAAATGTATAATATTGGACAATATACCAAAAATAATAAATTTTAATTTGAAATCGCGTGAAGGGGGAAGTTCTGACCAATAGGCTAGCATATTGATCAGACCTTTCTTCAGAAGGGGGGAATATTATGTAATATTAAAAGAAATATATATTAAATATAATCCTTAAATAGAGCATTTATCCAACGCGCAAACGTTTAAAAACCTTTCCCACAAGAAAGTAATAATATTGATCTAATTATCTCAAAAAATGTGATGATGTGGCTTTAGCAGCTTGGGAAATTGATCAGTCCCACGCTACTGAGACCTATTAACATTTAAATATATTGTCCAGAAAGATATAAAAACCCTCTTTCCAAGGTCAAATGTGCTATTCTCTACCTATCCACCAGCATGTAAGGTTGTCATTCTGGGGCTCTGGCCCTTACTTTAATAAAATTATATTATGATTCCTGTATTTTCCTGTATCTTTTTCAAGAAGCACCGGCCACACTACGAACTTAGATTGTTTAGGCTTTCAAAGCGTAACAGATATATATATATATATATATATATATATATATATTCACCATTCATTGCTTCATTCTATTAAATGCCTTATTAATACAATAGAATTAATTCTTTATGAAATAATTTATTTAATCTATGTTCACCATTAAACTTTTACTAGTTACGTAATTCAACTTTTAGGTACAGAGCTATATACAGTTACATTGATTAAAAAGAAATTTTTAAAATACTAACCAAGTTATTTTTAAAAATTTAGAAATTTAAAGAGATGTGTAGTTTGAAATATTCAAATTAATTAGCATTATAGTTTCATCATGTGAACTATTTCCAATGAAATACTAGGTTTTCATTCTTTTTTTGTACAAAAATTTAAAACAAATATAATGGAATAAAGCATGCTAATATATTATTATCATATTTACTTTAACGTTACATAAATTTAAAATTGATCGTAACAAAAACTCCTTATTCTACTAAAAGTAAAAACAACAAAATGAGTTTATCAATTACAAATAAATAACAATCGTCTCCAATAGGGAATGAATAAGTCATGTTAGATATTGTGAATCAGTGAAAATTTGTTAAATTTCTAAATGTTTTAGTCATCCTGACAAATTTCTCATTTAGGAAATGGGTAATAAAATGGGCCCGTATAGTATTTCCTTTAAAGCTTGTTAAGATCATCCGAAAAAAAGTTAGAAGTGAAATAGAAAAGAAGTGAGACCTACAGAAAATAAATATATTTTGATTGAAATAAGCTTCATAAAAAATAATTAAATTATTGAGTTTTAATTAAACACCTATTTAAATGTAATTTCACAACTGATGATGGCATCTACTATTTAATATTGAAAAAATATGTCACAAATAATGTAGATTTTAATGAAGATAATGTAAATAATATCGTCATTTCACTTGTTTGTATAATTAAATGAAGATTACAAATCTAATTTAATTTTCTGACCATCATCATCTGAAACAAATAAACACTGAATTTTGTCTTACTAATTACAAGGTTGTGTAAAGTATCTAAAAATATTGAATGAAAATTCTTCCTAAATACTAAGAATTCTTTCAAAAAAGGACATTTATGTTTTGTCAGGTCTTTTTGACATCTTTTTTTTTAATGTTTAATTTGTAGTCATTAATTATCTCTTGTTTGTTTGCTGCTAATTTTGTAATTTTCTTTCTTTTTATAAAATTCTTTTAGTGTTTCTTACGTTTGATTATTTTTCGTATTTTCAGTTCAACCTTTATCAGTGCATGTCAAGGAAAAAAAGAAAGTACTTTCAGCTATGAAAACAGTACAGTTTGAATGCGAAGCAAGAGGATCAAGACCGTCTGCTGTTATATCATGGCGTAAGGGAAGTTTTAAGTTAACGGAAGCTGTCAGCAACATTTCTGCCCAAGGTAACATCACAACCAGCATTTTGACTTTGACGCCATCTAGTGATGACAATGGAAAATTCCTATACTGCCAAGCAGATAACCCTGCAATACCCGGGAGTGTTATTGAGGACGGATGGAAGTTAGATGTTCATTGTAGGTACAAATGAATTCAGTAAGCTTCATTTATGTAAACGAAAATTGTATTTATCTTTCATTGATGAAAATGTTTTCAAGGATTAAAAAGTTTAATTATTTTCAGTTCAGTTTAAAAATTCTTAACTTAAGTTTGTTTTTATTAGGAAATTGCTTAGATAAATGATATTACTTATAAAATTATTTGTTTTAATTTATTATATTTATTATATATTAGTTAAGAGAACATGTAATATAAGTCAAATTTTTGTATCATTTGGTTCATTATTTATCGGTAAGCGAAAATATCAAAGCGAAATTACTTTTCCTTAAGGAACTATTCAAAGATAAACAATTTGTATCATATTTAGGAGTATAAATGGAGATAAATGAAAGTTGGATGTTATCTGCATGTACAGATGAATTAAGTTAATTGTACTGAAAAAAAAAGCATATTTCAGTGAACTGATTTGTAAATTATGATTAAATTGTATACCGCTACTTACGGTGTTGATATGATGGTTAAGATGACCTACAGGTTTTTGTGTTGCAATATTACACTTAAAAATTCTTAATTGTTCAGAAACATCTCCACGAGCATTCATAGACTATTTGATTTTTTACTACAACAAGTAAAATGAAAATAAAACAAGTAAAAGCAAATTTTTTTTATACTTCATGCAAGTTTATTTTTTTCAGATTCATAAAATAGTAGATTAATAACGATAACTAAACTGTTAAATACATTAACTTTAATCAAAATAAAAGAAAGATATTCTCGTTCATTGACAACTTTTAATTCATTTTCATTGTACAAAGTATAATAGAAGATTGATAGATAACACTAAACTATTAAAATAAAATTGTTACTGTTTTATAAACTTACGCGAAACACTTATTCTCCAGACTATTCTTCTATTCTATTTTTCTTCTAATCTGTTTTTCTTGCCATACATTTATCAGTATTCGGACAAATTTTAAGTAAACTACAAAATTTAATTTCACAAGTGCCAGTTGTAGCTCTATTACATCAAATACTCAAATTTAAGAAAAGTAAAAACATTTAAATAAAATGAATTAAATGTAACTACGACGTGACAATTTACAAGATAACGTGCACATACAGCTGCATTAAAAATTATAACAAATTTCCTTAAGGGAACAGATTTTTGATGGAGGGTAATTGAAGTCTTGTGAACATTTGTCGACAAATTGTATAAAATAGAAACAGTATATTGTATCAAACCCAACAGTTTGATTTGCTCAATATTTATAAGAAGCTAACCAAAATCATTTATAATATATAATAATAACTATAAATATTTACTATATATAATAATTATAAATACTTTGTACCTCTTCTATGCATATGTTATTCACCTTTTCAGATGTACCGCTGCTGAGTTTGAGGCTAGGTAGTAAACTACGCCTCACTAATATCATAGAAGGCATGGATGTATACTTTGAATGCAATATTCGCGCAAATCCATGGGTATCAGAGACTGGATGGAAATTTGATGGGCAAGTGTTAAAAAACAACATCAGCGCAGGAATTATAATAAGTAACCAGTCTTTAGTTTTGCAAAAAGTGACTCGAGAGCATCGAGGGAAATATAGCTGCACAGGACTCAACAGTGAAGGGCAAGGTGAAAGCAGCCATATCTATCTCAGAGTACTATGTAAGTAACTCATACAATTTCTATTCAATTAGGGTTAGTTTTTGTTGCTAATAACACTATATAACATGAATAATGTTCTCTAGATAAAAATATATGTTTCTGGTATACATTCGGCTGATGTTAACAAATTATTAACTTTTATTGACCACTCAAGAATTTCGTAAAAAGCCGTATTTTAACTTAGCGACTTTAAGACATTTAGAATCAAACTTACAGGCAAAAGGAAGGTGCTATTTTAGACATTGAGACCTTCTACAACTTGAAGGCCGCTTTGGTGATTTGGCGGTAAAAGCTTTATCTACCTTCTCAAATTTTTGAGGCTCATGATGGAGGAGAGATGTTCGAGAATTCAATAGAAACTTGGCAGCTTTTGTTCCATAAAAGAAGAACGCGATTCCCCGTTTTAGCTTTAATGTATGAATCTACCACCTTTTGAATATGCAGAATCACATAGCTCCATTAAAAGAGCAGAAAAAATGTTAATTGTAGTGTAGTCAATTTACTCTAGGGTTGCTAAAGACTATGGGTCAAGATTATAACCATTTCCGTCGAGAATAAATATCTATTCAAATCAATTATTTATTATTATTATTTACAAAATCGCATATATTCCATCAACCATAAGATGATTCAAGAGTTAAAATAGGATTAGTTAATACAGTGGCTCCATTAGTTAAAATAAGAGCTCCGTGGAAACGAGTTTAAGAAAGATTAAATCAGACGTAGGAAAAGACTATTCTTTAGCACAAGGTCATCCATACATAAAGGGAAGGATCAAATATTTAATGATTGTCTTCTTACTGTGGATGGCCTATACAATGAACACTGCTGACAAAATGAGAAAATATTCAGCACAATGAAAGATTTAAGAGTGTTAGATTTAGTGCAGCAAATGTTGATAGTATTGTGAAACTTTTGAGTGGGATATCAGATAAGATACACTTCTCGCTAATATCACATTAGTATCACATAATTGAAAACATAATTTAGACACACCCTGTTTATTCAAACGCTTGATATTGACTGAAATATTTCAACTGATTTCTGAGTACTGATTTCGAAAAAAATGTAAATATTTAATTTTTTAAATCATATAAATTAGTGTATTTTTTATTTCATACCATAATATTTGTAATTAAGCTTTTAATTAGTTAAATCACATATAACATTACTGAAATATATATAACCTCTTTTCCATTTCACGGTTTTAAATAGCTGAAAAAAATTCGATCAAATGTACTATGTAGTTGATTTGAGCTGAGTTTGGCAATTCCTTTTAAGTGACTGAAACTTAAAAATATTTATTTATAAATATAGATACATTAATTTTAAATAACTAAATTGAAAATAAAGTATATCTTAATTAGAAATACATTGATTTCGCTTTTAATAAAATGAGTAGCATTTTCCTAATTTTATTTCATGATCATCACACTTTTTTTAAAAAAAATCAGCATAGATAAGAAATAGTTGGTAAACACTGCTTGTAGTTTAACTTTACAAAAAAAGGATAACAAAAACTATAATCATTGCAACCCTAAACTGTTTTAATATTTAGTTTTTCATTATTTTTTAGTCTAAATAATATACTTTTAACGAGATATAGAATCTTTAAATATATAATAAGTTAAGTTAAACTGTTTAATCTTTACAGTGATTAACGTCAGGTGTTTTGTAACGGTTTTTATATAGTCAGGTGTTTTGTTCAGGTGTATGCATATACAACTCAGATGCTTCGAAATTTTGAGAAGGACATTTATCTAGACTTAGCAAAGAATGAATTATACTCAATTTATTCAAATGGCCACGAAATATTATTTATTTTTATTTGTTATTTATTATTTTAAATAATTCTGCTACAGCCAAAGTGAACCAGAAAAATAGTTAATAATTGAGAATTGTTTTATGTGTGTATAAAACTAAACAATATAAAGAAGAAAAAAAATCACTGATCCTCATCCGCTGGCTTCGATTTCCGGGAATCGCTTCAGAGAAATTTATTAGACTGGTTTGTGACTTAACAAATATCATATTATTTTTAAATGCTTGGAAATCTGTTTACGTGAAACATCTGTATCTTTATCGACACCTCCAGAATTTCACCCCCATCTCCATCACACATTTCTTCTTATCTACACTGCTCCTTCTCCCCTTTTTTTATTGTTATTTTATTTTTGTTTTCTTCTGGTTCTTGGTGTTTTCTTCCTTCATTCTGAGACAAAAGTTTTCTTTTATTGAATATCAACTTTAGTACGTATATTGCAGAATATATGTAGTATGTGTGCTATGATGCACGTTTCGCATTTTATAGCTCTATAATTAATTCTTAATTTACTTCTTAATAATATAAGAAAAAAACTTTTAAAATATGCTTTATTTTCAAAACTTGATATTTTAAAATGATAGGGAGTGTAACAAATAGAGAATTGTTGTATTTTCGATATTTGCATAAGTGAAATTCCACTTAAACCATTTAAAATGAGCGTCATACGATATAACAATAAATCTAAATGTTGCTACAAGACGGATGATTTTGGGACAGAATCAACAAAATGAGACAACTTTCACAAAGCTTTCATTCATTCATTTAAATAGTTAGAGAAGTTTAACCAAGTTTGACAGGACATTTATTTGGGAAATGTATATTTCTAATTGGTATTGGAAAGCGCTTTCTAAACTTACGCCTTTGTCTTTTAGAAGGTAAAATTATGCCAATGAGCTGTCTTAAAAATCGAAAGTTTGAGAAAAGGAAATATATTGTTGCAGTCACCACAACTTGTCTTCCGATTCTTCTAAAGTAATTTGAAACTTGCACACTATAATTTTTTGAATTCATTTAACTTCGAAAGAAAATTTATTTAAACGAAACGTTAGAACCAGAAAGTCATAAAAGTGCGGGATATGCATCAGAAAAAAATAACATTAGTCTTATTTTCGATTTTCTTAAGAAGCATTTTCTAAATAAGAGAACTAGAATTCTTATTTCCAACGCTTGTTACGTAGAACATTCTTTAAACATTTCCTAAACCAATTCCAAGTGTTTAGATTATCTTACACCAATACTGTAAATTAACACGCATACTGAGTTTAATGTTTCTCGGGTAAAAAATTTTATTAATGAAATTCTAAGGAATCAAATTGTATGGATAATGGTCTGACTTTAAAACTTGTTCAAATGAAAAAAATAATTTGTAACTTAAAAATATAATATTACGAATTATTTTTATTATAAAATTGCATATAAAGTTTAATTGCGTAAAGTCTAAGTAAGGTCATTAATCAATGTATAATAACAAAACTATAATAATTTTGTCGCAATTCAAAAACTTCTCTATATTCGTGTCTTATTAATATAAATGAAAGAGTAACATAGTATTTTCATTTTTTTTTATTCTTCTGGTAATTGACCAGGAAAGCTTATTCTTGATTGGTAAATCAGAAAATCTGCAAATCAATTTAAAATAGAACGCTTATAAACTCAAGATATGTATGGGATTTGGTAGTAAACTGCAATGAGTTTTTCTCTTTGTTTTGATTTCAAGACAAAAAATACGAAAAATTTTGAGTTTCGTAGTGGAAGAAAGCTAAATAAATAGGGTGTTATATAATGTCCGCGGTTTATCTATTTTTTTAATCCTTAACTAAAATTAAATGAAAAAAAGGAATAAGGAAACAAAAAACAAAAATGAGGATGAAAAGGAAAAAAAATTCAAAATATAACCAGGCACTGCAGATTAAGACGGAATTTATATGGCAATTAAACATGTTTTGTAGCTTTCAATCATGTCATTCTCTTTGGTAATCAGTTTGATTTCGAAATCTTTCCTAGAGTGTGTTCCAAATAAATGAAGTCACCATGATATTTTTTGTCATAACTGGACGCATTGAAAATCAATGAACTGAATGCATTGAAATCAAACAATGCATTGAAATTCAATATGCATTGAAATCAAGCAAATATATTGCGATTCTATATGTAAGCACATATTTATAAGGAGTAAGTCACTTCCTGTTTCATTTGGACAGGAAAAAAGCATTGAATAAGTGAAATAGGAGGGGAAAAAATTATCCTATCGAAATAAAGCTATGACTTCTGAGTATGGCCAAAATATCCACTATGCCGTCAATATGTCCACAACTTTTGACTTCCTTTTCGAAAGGAATTTTATATTCTGCCCTGCTGATACCTTAATTGCTAGGGTCAATCTGGTGGGCATTGGAAAAACACGCACACGCACACACACACACACACACACACACGCAATATATATATATATATATATATATATATATATATATATATATATATATATATATATATATATATATATATATATATATATATATATATCCAATTGCTTCTTGGTGCCAGATTACAGTGGTGCAGGGCTCGATCAGGCTGGAATAATGCCAACTGGGGACGTATAGTCTTTAGCGACGAATCCCGCTTCCAACTGCACGCCACACAGGCCCTCAACAGGGCATTATGGTCTGGGGTGCCATTTCCTTTGACAGCCGGACCCCTTTGGTCGACATTAGAGGTACACTTACTGCATAGCGGTACGTCGACGACATCCTACGATCTGTTTTGCTACCGTTCCTTTTGCAGCGCCCTGGGGCAGGTGTTTCAGCAGGACAATGCCAAACCACATACGGCACGTGTTGCCATGAACTGTCTGCAAGCTTGTCAAGCTCTTCCTTGCCCTGCCAGATCACCAGATATCTCTCCCATCGAGCATGTCTGGGATATGATGGGAAGGCGATTGCATCTGGCACGGAATGTTGATGATCTCGTTCGACTATTGGATCAAATTTGGCAGGAAATACAGCAAGTGACCATCCGGGAGCTTTATCGGTCTATGCCACGCCGTGTGGCAGCTTGTATCCAGGCTAGAGGCGGGCCAACACCTTATTGAACTTGTTACTGTAACTCTGCAATAAATTATTAAATTGTTCTGAAATTTTAATCATTTACTATTCTGTACATTGTCTTCCTATCCACCAATTTTCGTTTCAATCTGACAACTCGTTCTTTCTGCGTCGATTTTTTTGTTATGGAGTGCATATATATATATATATATATATATATATATATATATATATATATATATATATATATATATATATATATATATATATATATATATATATATATATATATATATATATATATATATATATATATATATATATATATATATATATATATATATATATATATATATATAAACTCATGTTTGTGAAAATTGCAACACCATGAAGGACTTACGCGAGTGAGCTGAAATTTTCAGGAAATGCAAAGTAGAGCAGAATATGCAAATGATTAGAATTTCCAACCCGTAACGCATGCGTATGCTGAGAAGCGCCCTCTGAACGGCGGATGGATCCGAATAAATAGCCGGTTGTAGTGAGGCGTTTATGGTTATCGGAGGTTATCTGCTAGTGGTACCCTGCAAAAAATGACCAATAGAAATCAATAAAAAAAATGTATTGATCTGTACGGGGAAATGGAACACTGATATCAATAGAGTAGATCAGTACAATGGACTGGTCATGATATATTGATATCAGTAGAGTAGGTCAACACAATGTATTGGTCTATATCAGTAGAATGGACTGATATCAGTAGAGTGTACTGGTCTGTACGGGGAAATGGAACATTGATATCAGTAGAGTGTACTGGTCTGTACGGGGAAATAGAACATTGATATCAGTAGAGTGTACTGATCTGTACGGGGAAATGGAACATTGATATCAGTAGAATGGACTGGTCTCTACGGGGAAATGGAACACTGATATCAGTAGAATGGGCTGATCTCTACGGGGAAATGGAACACTGATATCAGTAGAATTGACTGGTCTCTACGGGGAAATGGAACATTGATATCAGTAGAATGAACTGGTCTGAACGGGGAAATGGAACATTGATATCAGTCGAATTTACTGGTCTGTACAAGGAAATGAGACATCATGGTCCCATCAGAAAAATAGACTGGTCTAAGTTAGGGAAAACAATATTAATGAAAGCATATTAGATAGGTTTAAACAGGAAAATGCAACATTGTTTATCTTTTTTAATATGCAAGATTTAACTGAATTGGTCAAATGCTCTGTATGCAACATAGTAAATTTTCTACTAGCTGCAGCCAGTGGAAAATTTAATATAAATTAATAAAATATAACAGGACAGTATAAAAAAATACTTATTTAAAGCATCTAAAAATGTTTTGAATATTTAAACACTGCTTAAGTGGAAGGATAAAAGAATTATATTCTAAAAAAACATACTTCTTTATACCTACACTATGCTAGTTTTAAAGTTAACTTTAATTTCCTTTTCATATTTCCAATTTAATTTTAAATATAATTTATTACTAAATTATATTTTATTGTTTAATATAACTATAAAAATAAACTTAAAATGTGAGTTCAAGAGGGTAGCTTATTGGAAGAAATTCCTGGTATAAGAAAAATCATGCCGGCGTATGAAACACCGGTTCTGGTATGATACTGGATCGGGAATTATACCAGACCCAGCGTTTCATCAGCCAGTATCACACCGAAGCTGGTGTTTCACAAGTTAGCAGGATACTGGCTCCGGTATAATACCTAAATTGTAGTTTCATTATCTAGTATCATGCTAGAGCCAGCATATACTGGTACTAGTGTACTGTGCTCAGCATACTGGAATAGTGTTTTAAAAACCGGTTTATTATTAAAACAAGCGTATCAAAATGTGTGTTACTACAGTTTGATGCAGGATTGTTAGTGAACAGCTCTGAACGGGAAAATAAAACATTGATACACAAATGGGTAAATAAGTTAAGTCACCTGATTTTTACCGAGAAATAAAATACTGACATCAATTAACACTTTATCAAAAGCTATAGTTTGCATTATGTTTATAAAAACAAATTAACTTTTTTTAAGCTTCTTTATAGTTAATTAAACTTTTTTAAACAATAAATTAAAATGTTAGAAAATTATTGTCAATAATTTTTGAATCTAAAATACTACACAAAAAAATGTTTCGGAGATAGATGGATGGATTAGAAATGTTACTTTATAGATAGCCAAAAACCTGACTAAAATAAACAAGTCAATTTATTGTCATTTCAAGACCCCCCCCCCCTCCATTGTGTTTGACATAGCATTCTAAGAGTAAAAAGTTTCAATATTTAAGAAAGAAAAAAATGACAGAACAATCTTAAAGTATACCATAGGCTTTAAATCCTTATACACACAAATGATATACCATTTATTTGATTTTTATCTATAGATAGCTTGTGCTAAGCATTTGTCATCTTACCAAATATGCTAAACTTGAAATTTGGCAAAACAAAAATGTTATTTTGGGGAAAGTATTGGCGAATGCTGTTTTCGAACAAAAAGAAAAATTTATCCATTCATTTTTCATTTACTCCTCCCCAACAGCAAAATGATTCTTAATTTGTAGTTGCATTTTTATAAAATAATTCAATTTATAATAAATATGCATTTTCCTACAGAAAAAATCAATCATAAAAAAATTGCTAAGATTTACTTTTGGCTTAGAATTTTAAAAACCTGCTAATAATTTTAAATCCTTAGCATGGGTTATGTATATATAGATAGTAATATCATAATTAAAGGTCAGTAATTAAAAAGAGCAGGTAAACAAAGAAAACACAACAACAGCAGCAAAATTATAATGGAAAATCATACTTAATACAATGGGAAATTAAACAGTAAGAATAACCTAATCCAAATTTGCAAAAAAATATAGATTAAAATTAAATAAAATTAGCATTATTAAGAGAAAATAATAAAACGTCATAGTAAAAGGTAATAATATACAGATAAATTTGCTATAAAGAGTGAAGAGTATATTAAGACTCGTGTAATGTAGGTATTTATAAAAAAAGTTCACATGTTTCGCACAGAACTTTTAAATTAAAACATGATTCAAATTTCGAAAAAACTGAATCACACACTCTTTTTCAATTTTCACTACTTAACACAGTCAAAATAATTCAGAGCAATAGTAACGGTTATTTCAAAATAGTATCCGGTAGAAGAAATGCTCTAGATAAAAAACTTGGCAAAGCATTGCAGAGGAGGCCTAACCAAATCTTTTTCGCAGCATCCACGTCCCGCTCATTCATTATATTTTAGTCTATCACTCTTACAACGGTGGAGAAGATATCATCAAATGGTGGAGAGTAAAAACGAGTGGAGGAAATTAACAGCAGTATTTGTGAAGTGATCAGCTTTATCATATCCAGAAATGTCGCAATGGCTCAAGGAATAGAAAGTTTGCACTGACCACAGTGCTGACGTAAAATATCCTTCGTGGTAGACGGATCATGACGCCAGACTAACCGTGACATGTTTGCCTGGTTTTCCTCTCCATGTACCCCAAATACAAGTCTTGTCATGCATTCCATTCAGCTAGAAAATTTTAAACAGAACTTATCAATGTAAAAGTATTTTATTTGAATAAGTTGTTAAAAGTTTTCATCACAATGTACACAAATACATTCATGAAGATTTTATTACATTAAGAATAGGTTTAGCCAAAATAATTTTTAAATTTAATATTATTGATAATTTAATACTATTGAACTAATTTAACACGTTGAATGCCATAGGGGTCACCAGTGACTGGCACTGAGTTTGTTTGTAGCGCCCCAGGGGTCACCAATGAACGGCGAAGCCTAGATTATTAGAAATGCATAATTAGAATAAATTTTTAATGCTCCTAATTTTTTTATATTATTATCATTACTAAGAAGAAGGTTAGAAGAAATTAGGTTGGAAGAAATTAATGCAATACATACTGAAAAAATCATTTTGGCCAGACGGGCAAGCCGTGAAAAATTAGCGTGGCATTCAACATGTTAAAGAAAAGAAAAAAAAGTTAAATCCAGCTAAGATTAAATTACTAAGAAAGTGTAAGGATTGCTTTTAACCCATAACAAAAATGGAGTAAACAAAGAAAATTTAAATGCAAATAGAAAAGTAATTATTTATAAAAATAACTACTTATAAAAATAATTATTGTTTATAAAAATATTTAATAATTGAAATTTTTTTTTGCATTTGCTTGAACACAGTCAAGACAGAGTAGCAAAAAAATATTTAATTATATCATTTAGTTATACTAATAACATAAATTTAATGTAATTAATTAACTATACTAATAATATAAATTTAGATTACCCAAACATTAAATTGCCTTTCAGAGAGCAAAAAAAATTTTTCACTGTATATAAAGTTTTTACACATATCTTTACCTTAAAATCAATATATATTTTTTGAAAAATATTGTTATCAAGCTTCGCTTCATATTTTTTGGCTACAGTTCAGGAAAAGCATTAAAAATAACAAAAGAATTTGTGATTAACATTTAAAATATAATGCAAAGTTTAAAAATATTATACACAACTAAATAAATAATTAATTTGTTACTAACGATATTAATGGGAATTTATGTAAATAACACGTGAACAAAGTGTTTCTATTAAAGTCTCATAAAGAAACCCAGAAAAAAAACATAAAAAATACTTTCTTCTCATGCAATGGATGGAATCTGTATATGATATACGAGTATATCGTAACCCTACCTATGCATGCACATGCAGTAATAATTCAAGAATAATATACATGTATAGATAGCTTAAAATATCAATAAAACTCAAGCATACGTTTTAATATTTCTGTAACTAACAAAGATGTAAATAAAAGTAAGAAATAAAGAAAAAATTACACTTACTAAAATATTTCTCCCCATAATATGCTTCATTCTTTCCATGACGCTCTATTGTAAACATTGAACGTAAGTCGAAGTAATGTGATTGGCTGTAACTTCAGACTGAGAAACGGAATGAACTGGGGAAAAAGTTGAAAAGGAACTTTCTCAAAATTGGGAGTGTAGGCAGCTTGATATGATTTAACGAACGATTAAAACAGATTTAACGAACGATTAAAAATCGATTCTCGTATTTTGCATGCTCCCCTTTCGTTTCTGAATTAATAACTCCTTTTTGCTTTTATAGATTCAATTGGATTGAATTAACTATGCTTCTACAAAACAAATTTACTTATTTCATTCAAAAAAGTTTATTTTGTTTTATGATCTAAATTTATTTAAAACAAATTTCAAAAAGGGACTGAAATTTATAAATTTATGATGGCGAGGTCAATGTTTGAAGGTAAAAAGTTTGAGATTTTACATGAATTTTTAATTTATGTAAATGTATTTATTTTGCTATGAAGTTGTTTGAAACCTAAAATAATTAATTTATTTTGCGAATAGTTCTAGTTTAGTATAAATTCAATAATAATAATAAATCAATAAAAATTAATAACAACTTATAATAAAATTTAAAGTGATACAATTAATAATATTTTTTTTTGCCATCATGACTTTGATTAAAATAAATTTTGAAAATTACAAAATAAATAAGTAAATAAATGATAAACTAATAAAAACAAGTTTTATTATTAAATTACTTTTATTATAAAATTACTTTCATTTGAATGACTTTAAGCAGATTTTAAAGTTATTAAAATGTGTAAAAGTTTTACTCAAAAACTTCCTTTCTTCCAAAATTATAAAATGATTTTAATAATTTTAAATATGTATTCTTTAATTAGTGCACATAGAAAGTGTGCGTTTTCTCTACCCTTAATATATATGTTAAGAATCCTTATAAAAATCTAAGAAATTAATTATCGGAAATCAGTATATAATCAAGAAAAAAAATTATAAAATAATGAAGAATTATTAACTAAGTAATCTAATTTTAAAAGGTCGTAACCTGTTAGATTTCTGGAAAAATATGTATTGTAAGCAAACGTATGTAAAGTAATTCTATAGTCACCTGTTGCTGTATTAATGAAAACAAATATAGACTAATAAAATACCTATTGATCAATAATTGCTAAGTTTTACTGGTGTTAATAAAAATCTGTAGATATCAGTTCATACATTGATAAAACAAGTAGAATACCTAACTGATCAACATCTATTGATACAAGTACCCTACTGATGTCAGTAGTCATCAGTTGAAGTGTGAAATACAGACAAGTATATATACCAATAGAGTACCTACTGATCAATATCCATTGATACCAATACACTGCTGATATCAGTTGAAATGTCAATGGGAACAAGTACTGACCAATAGAATTCTATTGATCAATATCTATTGATATCAGTACACTACTGATATCAGTTGAAATGTCAATAGGAACAAGTACAGACCAATAGAATACCCTATTGTTCAACATCTATTGATGCCAATACACTACTGATATCAGTTGACATCAGTTGAAATATCAATAGAAACAAGTACAGACCAATAGAATTCTATTGATATCAATAAATGTTTTTATTGATTTCTATTGATCATTTTTTGTAGGGTAAACGTTAGCTCAGACGTTACTTATGCCTCTTTGACGAAAGAGAGCGAGATTTCAACAACTTACAGAGTTTGAAAGAGGGAGAATCATCGGCCTTCGTGAAGCTGGATTGTCTTATCGTGCAGTAGCCGCTCGTGTGCAGCATAACAGAAGCACAGTGATGCGTGTTTGGAAGCAGTGGGCGGAGTGTCAGACAACTCGGAAATCTGGGAGTGGACCCCTAAATGTCACGACAGCTCGCGATGATAGACACTTGGTCCGCATGGTGCTGACAGACCGTACGGCCTCCTCTAGACAACTGGCAGCACAGTGGTCAATAGCTACAGGTGTTTCATTGTGTTCTTCATCAATTCGTAGACGTCAACTGCAGCGTGGACTGCGAGCAAGGACTTCTTTATGCAGAATCACCATCACGCTAAACCATAGCCGCCAGCGGATACAATTGGCAAATCAAAATAGGTGCTGATAGGCAGAGTGCTGATTGGCAGCGTGTCGTGTTTTCTAACGAATCCCGCTTTAATTTGTGGTACCATGATGGACGCATTCGTGTCAGACGCTAGGTCGGTGAACGCCACCTTCCGGAGTGCATTATCGAAAGCTGCAGTGAACGAACACCCGGAGTTATGGACTGGGGGTGCCATAGCATATCATGGACGATCTCAATTGCTTCGAATTGTGGGTAATCTGAACAACAACCGGTACATCAGTGAAGTTTTACAGCCCCAAGCTGTTCCCTTCCTTCAAGCCTTGCCAGGCGCTGTATTTCAACAAGACAATGCTCGTCCTCATATTGCTAGGACTGTTCAATCCTTCCTTGCATTGTGACAGGTACAGCTTCGTCCTTGACCTGCGTATTCCCCAGATATGCCACTGATTGAACATGTGTGTCATTTCGTTGGTCGGTGCCTCGTTCATGATCCTCGTCCTGTTGCTTCTACAGACGAACTTTGGGTGCGCATACAAACTATATGGAATGCTCTTTCTCAGACAGACTTTCAAAATTTGCTTGACTCCATGCCACGTCGTGTAGCAGCGCTTAATGCTGTGCGTGGTGGCTACACAAAATACTGGTTTCGATCTCTTGTTATTGTTTGTTTGCTTTGAAAGCTTAATCATTTATTTGTACCACTACCACTCAACTGTGTAGCAAATTTTATTCAATTATGACGATTCCTTCAGAGTGTTGCAATTTTCACAAACAGGAGTTTATAATATAAGAAGAGAGGGAAATGTTAACACATAGCCAATCACAGAACACTTGCGGTTAGTAACGCATGAAACAGCCAATTAAAATTGAGAACGCATGTGTGTGAAAAAGTAAAAGTTTTTAATAATGCTGTTTGCTAAAATGTTACAACTAAACTTACCATCTAAAGCTGAGTAGCGATTTTTATTTTGAGTATGCCTAATAATGATGTCAGAGTTTTCCATTATTGTCCGTGCATTTCTATAGGCCTAAAAATCTTGAAGTACGATCCAGTTTTTCTTCATTCATTTCGAATTGTTTTGGTTGTCATCAGTATAAAATTAGCAAAAGTCGTAAAGGTATTCGCGATAGCAACGAACTATAGGGGGCGTTGTTGTATGAGACGAATACCTGCGATTTCTATATGAAAAGTTACTCTGGAGATGTCTTTAATGTAGCGTGTAGCATTGTAACGTTCCTTCTTTATTGTGGCTTATTAAATTTAAAAAAGAAAATTGTTTGATATCCTTTCTTATGCAACCGAAGACAAGATGGCATCTCTTTTTTTAAAGAAGGAACATCCAAAACACGTCAGAGAAATATTTGTAAATAAACAGAAAAAATTATGTATCTTCTTATTAGAGTTGAAACCTAACCCCTGAGAAATAGTTTTACTAAATTTAATGATGTAACCTGAAGAGCCTATTTAAACTTTACATTCCATAGTTTTAAGAATCATATTACTTCAAAAATTAAAATGAGCAAAAAGTATACGTAAGCTTCATAATTTTATATAATTTAATTTTGCAAAAAGTGTTTTTTGACAGCAATTTTTGTCAAAATATGTTAAGTTTTAATAAAAAATCGTTATTTAGAAACTAAAAAACGTAAAATAAAGAATGCTTAGGATACAAAACAAAAAAGAAAAAACCAATTCTAAAATTTCCTTACATTAAAATAAACAACTTTCATGTTTTTTTCTTTTTTGATTCATAATCGGACGTAGAAAAACATTCTATAGAAAACTATCATCAAATAAGAAAAATATTATTTAAAAGTGAATTTTTTTATTTTATAAAAATTAACACAAACCTGCTTTATAAATCAGAAGAATTCCAAAATGATTTGTTCTTCGATTTTTGTTACCATTTTTTAGTGCTACGAAAATGCGTCTTTGGGACTTGCCAAAAATAGAGCAAGATGCAATTTTATTTTTTCAGTAGCTAAATATTTTGTCCGTTGTCCACCGAAATCTGATAAACTACTTTGATTTTAAATAAAGTGTTTTATTTTATGATTTGTCGCAAAAATTTTAGGTGTTGATTGGTGGCACTTAAAAACCGCCAAATCTGTAGTTGCGGTGGCGTTAATAGGTAAGTGCCGAATTTTTATTCCATACTTTTCTGAATCATATTACTTCAAGCATTGGAATGTGCAAGAAGCATACATAAGCACATAATGTTGCACCATTTAATCTTTCAAAACGATTATTTTAACAACAATTTTTATCGAAAAATTATAAACTAAAAAACGTAAAATAAAGAATTCTTAAGATAAAAAAACGATTTTAAAAGCTCCTCTTATTGAAATAAAAAACTTCCATATTGTTTCTCTTTTCATTCTTATAGTTCTTAATCAGACGTAAAAGACCATTCCGTAGAGAACTATCATCAAATGAGAAAAAAAAATATTTACAAGCAAATTTTTTATTGTAAAAATCATTACACTTACCTGATTTATAAATTCGGAGAATTCCAAAATGATATGTTCCTTGTTTGAAAACATTTTTTCTCAAATAATAGATACATAGTTTATCCCTTCATTACTTTTAGATAACATACTACGCAACAAAATTTTATAATTGTAAGATCTTGATGTGAATTTGAATATGTAGCTAAAAACAGAATAGCTGAATTCTAGTTGAAATTATTCTTTCAAAACTGAAAAGTACTTACCTCGAAAACGATAAAAATTAATTAACAATCAGCACAAATCCTATTTCAAGGATTATATATATTCTATATCAATCCTATCCAAATTACTATTTCAAGTAATTTGGATAATTTTTTATTGCTGTTTTCCGAATTATATGGATACAGAAATATATACTATTCTATAACGAAGAAGAATATTCTATAACTATTACAGTTCTGTACGTTCTAAATTCGCATTTATTCATTGTAATGACGAAAGCAATGTTGACTTCACTTTAATTTGTAATGAATTGAAGACAGAAGAAATGCATTTTATTTTAATACAAACATCTGTAACAGTATGCAAGTTTGTTGATAATAGAAGTTAGAAATTATTGAGAAATTTTTCTTCAAATGTTCGGCGTGATCTGGGTCTGAAAGATATCCCAATATTCTGGAGAGTTTTTTCAAATTCTTCGGCTTTTCCTTAGGGAAATTGTGATTTTTATTTGCTGCTAAGAAAATGGCGTCTGATTCTGCCAATGATTTTGATGAAAGTAAATGAAAACATGATAAATTAATGTCTGATATTTTCAGGATCCCGCTAGAGGGCGTACTAGAGTGTTGCGATCGCGAATTATTTTCCTTTATATATTTTTGTATCCTTAATTTAACGTTATTTTCCAGAACTGCTATTTTTAGCGAAAATTTAAATTATGGTTGCTATGATCTCATCAAATTTGTTTGAACAATGTAATTTTGTAAGAATATAAATGTTATACAAAGAAATCATTACTTCGAAAAATCACTTCTGTTCACCAAGAGATCTAAATGTTTATGATACTAATAGATAGTAATATTTGGACGTGGGAAGTAGAGGCGCAAGCGTAAGCAAACAGAATTCCTCTTAGTACTTAGATGTTAAGAGAATAATTTTAACTTTAACAGAAAAACTGTTTTCTGCCAAGAAAAGACAATTATTGCGAAGCAATCATCGGGGTTCGTGAGAGGCAGCGAACAGGAGGCTTAGCGCCCCCTAGTATATATATATATATATATATATATATATATATATATATATATATATATATATATATATATATATATATATATATATATATATATATATATATATATATATATATATATATATATATATATATATATAATTATTATTTTATTGTATACATATATTGTTCTTTTTTGCTTCTTATATTTTTCAACGCGATATGTATTTTAGATTCTCCAATGTGCAAGACGGATGAGAGGAAGTCCTTTTCAGCCATGATAAATCAACCAATTGAGATACCATGTGAGGTATTAGCTGACCCAGATACAGTTAACTATCGATGGGAATTTAGCAGCTCTACAACAGGTGGAAATGTACAGGAATTAAAAGCTCTTGGATCCTCAAAAACTAGTTTACTCAAATACATTCCCAAATCTGAAGCAGATTTCGGCAGCATGTATTGCTGGGGAGCAAACTCTATTGGAAAACAAAGTATTCCATGCGCATTCAATATTTCGCAGACTGGTAATTTATTATTCATTACTGCTTTACTTTCAAAATAATTTAGAGAAATGAAAGCATTTTTAAAACTGTTCCATTATGTCCTCATCCTTCTAAAGCACCAGCTATTTAAAAACCAAATGCAACAATAGTAGTGTAAGTTTTTTGTTTAGTGTAAGTTTGAATGTAATTCTGGAAAAGGTAGAAATTGTTTTCCTCCGAACACTGAAGCTAACTAAGAAAACTTTGAGAAGAAAAAAAAATATGGAAAATGTAAAAAAGTGGATATATATATATATATATATATATATATATATATATATATATATATATATATATATATATATATATATATATATATATATATATATATATATATATATATATATATATATATATATATATATATATATATATATATATATATATATATATATATATATAATATATATATATATATATATATAGATATATATATATATATATATATATATATATATATATATATATATATATATATATATATATATAATATATATATATATATATATATATATATATATATATATATATATATATATATATATATATATATATATATATATATATATATATATATAATATATATATATATATATATATATATATATATATATATATACTAATCTAATACTTATCTAACTAAACCTGGCACCATTTTCTCTAACTACTTTAATAAAATTATTAACAATATTTCTAAAGAAGGTTTCTCTTGGATTATCACTAATAATCAACCGGTTTTAGTTTTCATTAAACATAATAAATTTAATTCTATTGCGACTTTTGATATCCAGGATCTTTTCAATAGCATTCCCCTTTCTAAACTAAAAGATGTCCTTTTGAATTATTACTATGATTTCAGAAATATCCTTTGTTGCGATATTGATTGTAGGGAAATTCTGATTAATTTTTGCCTTTTTAATAATTATCTTTACAATGGAAGGGATATTTTTCTTCAAATTGATGGAATACCACAAGGATCTAATCATTCATCTCTCTTAGCTAACTTATTTTTGCATTATTATTAAAAAAATTATACTCTTAGTATTAAATTTGTTTTTAGATATATTGATGACTTAATTATCTTCAGTTTCCAAGATTTTACCATTTTATTAAATTATCATTTAATATTAAATTATCACTCATTTAAATTATCATTTAATTATCATTATCATTTTATAACATTATCATTTATCATTTTCCCTGAGGTATTAATCTTACTTCGTAATCATGATGATAATATTAATTTCAATGTTTTGGATTTGGGTATTATAAAAGTTGAAAATATCTGCTTTTTTGATTTATACGATAAAAGAAATAATTTCAATTTTAATATTAATAAACTAATTACTTGGAATTCTAATGTTTCTATTAGCATCTATTTAAATACCACTTTTAATGAAATGAACAGAATTTAAAGAATATGTAGTAATATTTATTTATCCAAAAAAAACAAATCGATAAACTCTTTCAACATTTGATAAAAAAACAATGGATACCCAACTAAAGTAATAAAATTTTAGATAAAATCATTTAATTGATCGTATATTTTTGTGGATATATTTATTAAACATTTTCTTTGTTATTTTATATAATTTTCCCATGTGCAAATCCATTTCGGGTAAATCCATTGCCAAAATTATTTACTAAATAATTTCTTTGTTAATTTGTATAAGTTTTTCATGTGCAAATCCATTTCAGGCAAAACCGTGGTTAAAATTATTTACTAAAGAATTCCTTTACTAAATAATTTTCTTTGCTAATCTATATAATTTTTCTATGTGCAAATCCATTTTGGGCCAATCCGTGGCTAAAATTATCTACCAAAATTTTTTTTCTTTGTTAATTTTTATAATTTTTCCATGTGCAAATCCATTTCTAGGAATCCGAGGGTAAAATTGTTTACAAAAAATTTATTTAATAATTTTTCCATGTGCAAACCCATTTTCGATCAAACTATTGTTAAAATTATCTACTATTTTTTTTTCTTTGATAATTTATAGAATTTTTCCATGTGCCAATCCATTTCGGCAAATCCGTGGCTAAAATTATTTGCAAAACAGGCAATTTATGTTTCTGTTTTCTATTTTATTTTTTTTCTTAAATAAATATTTTTTTTATTTCCTAAAATTATTTACGGTCAACTTTTTAAATTATCCAGTATAATATTACCTTGCGCACATCCATTTCGGGTCCATCCTTGGTAATTAACAAATCAATGCACAGCATTACAAATCACTACAGCAATGCAGTAAGAACGGCACTTTAAATTCCTCTAGTTACACTCAATTTGCTCTTTTGTTTTCATTTTTTGTAATCTGTCAATCTTGTTGCAAAAATATTTTTAAATCATTCTTGAAAAATTTCCCGTTCATGTAAGTACATCTGATTTCGCTACTCGCTTTAGGGATTTTGTTTTATGCTGCTTTTTCTTTTTATTTTACTTTAGTTTCTGTTTTTACGTGTTATTTTTACATATTGTGTTCTAATTTATTTGTTGTAATTTTTGTAAAAAGAATTTTTTTTGAGTGCTCCTCACACTATCGTATTAATATATTTTGCTTTGGCTGTATTGATACAATATCAGAAAGCACTCTTTTTTGCGGATATAATCGTGTGGGCTGATGAAAAGATTATATCTTTTATTTTCTGTTTTTTTTTTTTTAAAGAAAAACATCCTTTTTTTTTAAAGCAGTTGTTTGTTATTTTTTTCCCATTATTATTCCCCCCTTTTCATATGTCTATGATTTTCCTATGTTTTATATTCATTTTGAGCTTATCTAATGAGTTCTGTTTATTTGCAGCTTATGCGCAATAAATGAAACTTATTGTTTTTCTTAACTTTCTTCGTGTTTTGTTGTATTCGTTTATTTTGTTGTATATATATATATATATATATATATATATATATATATATATATATATATATATATATATATATATATATATATATATATATATATATATAATTTTTTCTTTTTTTTTTTGCGCTACTAATTTTGTTATTTTAATATTTTCATTTTTTAACTGTAACTGTTACTTGCTTAGAATGCTTATAATGTGCTTTGGAGGCGTTTCATTCTAGAAAATTTTTATGTGTACATCTGGGATGTGATTTTTCCAAATTTAATGTGGTATTTATTTCATTTTATTTTTGCTTGTATTTTCATTTGGGGACTCGGGGCACTATTGGCTTTGGCTTCGGCCACTAACAACAGAAAGGCTCCTGTGTGTTTGCAGGCAGTGTGTCCCCTGATGAAGTGCTATTTTTTTACTTATTATTTCCCACCCCCTTTTTTTCATATGTCTATAATTTTTCTTTGTTTTATTCTTCATTTTGAACTTATATATATATATATATATATATATATATATATATATATATATATATATATATATATATATATATATATATATATATATATATATATATATATATATATAATAAAAAACAATAGGCCTGATGATTTTAAGAGGAAAATATTAAATAAAATATCAATGGAAAAACAAATTTATAAATTGTAATATTTATTGCTTGCATCTAATGTTTGAAACTGTGTTTGGAATAGTTCTATTTGGTGTTTTTTCATGTGTACAGTCCGCAAAAAAAAAGATATCACTCTGAATAACTTTTGTTCTAATGATCGGATTTTCACGAACTGAGTGTCATTCTTGATGGTTCCTGGGGGTGACCTCAAATATGCTAATTAATTAGTGCTAACTATTAATTAAGTTACGAAATCATACACAAAAACGTACTACTCTGAATAAACATATATATTTTTTTTGCATATTTGAATTCAGTCACTTGAATTAGTGGGGGTAGACACAATTTTAGAAAAATTGGGTCACAATAAAGGTTAAGATATTTGGCGTTAGTCCAGAAAGCCGCCAAAAAATGATTATTTTAAGCAGCTTGCGCAAATGATTATTTTAAGATAACCCATTGACTAATTCAAAAAAAGAATGCTTAATTGTACCAGGTTGCTAAGCAACAAAGCTATGACTGTAAAAAAAAGTTGAAATAATGCTCTGTGATTGTTCGGAGAGGTTTAATTAATAGTTAATCGAAAATATCTCGATGTTTCTAGGCAATAGACAATTTTTAAGCTAATTTCTGTTCAATACTTAAATTTCTATGTTATTTTAATCTTCTTTGAAAAGAAAATTTGAATCAATTTATAAATTATTTAAGATTTGATTGACACTAGATTGCCTAAGGAAGTCATTTTGACTGCTTTTAATTTCATTTAGAAAAACTGTGATGTATATAATGACGCAATTTCTTAGAATTTTGTTACATTTTGTACAACATATAATTTTTTTTTATTGTTAATATTTACTAATGACTTGTTATATAACTGTATATAATATAAAAAAAGTTAAAAATGAATTTTAAACAAATTTATTTACGCATTCACAATCCAGTCATTTTGACTGCCTTTGGGCAATATAGGTATATACTAATTTTCCGTCTTTCTAGAGTTAAAAAACATTTATTCTCATTTGTCATTCAATAGAATGGCTAGGAAATGTGTGAAATATTTGCCGGCTAATTTTAGGCATTATATACAATGCCTAGGCATTCTACAGAATGCCGGATTTCATGCTTTGCCGGTAACATATATATCTGATACGATACTCTCTTTTAAAGCAGAGCTCGTAAGGTCCTTGAGATACTGAAATGGGGGCATGAAAATTTAAAAGATAAAATATTTAATTTCATTAACTCAAAATATCTGGTCTCAAAATTTTAATTTTAAAGTTAAATATAATTTTTACAATATTGATGCTTTTACGTTTTTAAAGATCACATAAATCTTGCTAAAATATGAAAATGCATATGTTTACTTTAACGAGTGTAAAATCCTTTTCAAATTAATGATCAAGACCTAAATGTAGAACAGTACAATTGATGATAAAAACTCAACTGGCTTCAAAAAATATGAGGAGGGAAGTAAAAGTCGACTTGTTTTGAGCGTTCAAATATAATCGCCTATTCTTAAAACTTGTCAAGCCTCAATAACTTGCGACTTTTATTATTGGACACTCAAAACATGTCTATTTTTACTATCATCTAATGTTTTTTAAATCAACGAAGTTTTTATATTTTCGATTCAGTTTCTTGGGATTATCTATTTAGTTAAGCAACTTATTACAACTTTAATTATTTCACTCGATATTAAAATAAGTCTCACATACTTTATAGGCACAAGTTCTTAGATTGAAAAAATAATAATTCACTACTTTGTGAAAAAATCAATGCAGTAAAACAGTAAAAAAAAATTTTTTTTTTGAATTAAAATAATAATTCACTACTTCATAAAAATGCAGTGCAATTTTTTTTTGCTGCAAGCCTGAACATTTTAATTTAAGGACATAAAAAAATGTTGTTTACAATTGAAATTTCCAAAGTCGAATGTGAAAATTTAATGTCCCCTAGCACCCGGAATCGAAATTAAATAGTTACAAGGACAACTATTTCAAACAAGTTAGCGTTTCTTTTCTACTCGAAGTTGTTTGAAAAGGTATTTTTTATATATCGATTCCAAAGTTTATTCTACTTATATTTTAGGGTATACTTTCGGAGTATTTTAATCGAGTTTATTTTTGCACCCTTATTTGCTTAAAATTATTAAATAATTTGCTTAAAATAAATTATTCAGGCTACATGATTTAATGCATTTATAGTATAATAGTAAACGGGGTTTCCATCGCATATCCTTAATCCAGATACCGATATCAGTTAATAAATGGAATGAGATTAGATAAATAATAAAAGTTAATTTTTTCCTCGTTTTTATTTTCAAAGAAATATGCTTCGATCAAGCAGATTTCATTCTGTAAATGAAATTATTGAGTAGGTCCCTTAGATCAATATCATTCTTATCCCCTTTGGACGAAATATAGGAAAAATTGATTTTCAAAGTTTCTGTATAACGTATGTTTACCTTCTTGCCACGCTTTTTTTTTTAATGAAAATAAGTTCGGAAATCGAGTATTTTTTATTGCATTTTTTTCTATTTTTTAAATCAGATGATTCTAAAATTTGCACGGTTTCGGAATCTTCATACAAATTTCAATTTTTAGTTTTTCCTGCTTAACAAAATAAGGCATTTTTCCTGATAACAAATTAAATTACAATTATATCTTGGAAATTGCTAAAGTTAAAAATTAAACAAAATAGTTTAGTATATTATCTGGAAAAAAATCTACACGGAATCATGAAGAAAGAGTAAAAGATATAAGGAAATAATTAGCGAATCACACGTGGTAAGATAATAAAAAATTTACTTTCACAACTAAGATGTTAGGACGACATTTAAGATACTGATATATTTTAAGAAGCTTAAAAATTTTGGCTACGTATTCGACAGCTTCTTATGTTCGGTATCTTTATACTCTTTGTAGTGACTTCTAAAAATCAACACTATTTTATATAATCTATGTTGAAGTCACAAGAAACAAAACAAAAGAAGACAATCAATACTTAATGCTTTTTTTCGAAAAAAATAGTATGCTTAGTAAATAATCAGCTGTTTTGCATTAAATAACTTTAAACAGCGGAATGTTTTATTCTTAACAAGTTTTATTCTTAGCTAGCAGACAATAATTCTTTTAAAAAAAAACTTGGCTATAATTTGAAAAGGAACTTTACTTTAAAGAAAGAATTAAAGAAATAGAAAAATTTATTAGTATATTAATGAAGAAATAATAAACGTAGTAGGGTAAAGAATAAGATTGTTAAAAATGTTAAAATTTAATTAAATAGTTGGTAAAATAGTTCTGCGAAACACTTCCGGACAGGTGATTAAAAAATTACTTTTAAGATTAAGACGACACATCAGATGTTGAGAAATTTACGATGATGAGAGAGATACTTAAAAATGTGGACTACGTATTTTTATTAATATTTATAAAAAATATATTTAAGAAATTGATAAATATTTTATTCCAAATCTATTCATACGTATGTATATTATTGAAACTGTATCTGTTATTGAGAAAAAACTTAAAAAATAAAAAATAATCATTCTAAATAATCACAATCAGGTGTATAATCATACTCTATCAGAAGCATGCTTTTATAAAACTCGACATTCTTTGAATAAAATGTTTCATTCAAATTTCTTTACTGAATTGCAAATAGAATTTTAGACGACTAAAAAAGGAACATCGTATTTTATAGTTTTAAAAAATAAAAATAAAAATATTAGCAAATGATTATTAGTGAAAAAATATGAATGAAATTTTACGCTAAGGGCGCTAAGTCAAGTTCCTCGTAAGTCTATCGCATTTTAATATTAATCACCCCATTCAATCATTTCTTCATTGTCGCCAAATTATTTTTTTCAAAATAATTAATTTTAATTTTTCTCATCTTCTAATGAATAAAAACAGTTAAAACTTTAGATTTTTCAAATGAAAAATATGTAGATTAAAATGGTCATAAAAAGTCCATACCTTACAATTCAACATTTTTTCATCCTCACTTTAATTAAACAATAAAAAATAATAAATAATTATTAAAAATTATTTTTTTCAGGAAATTATCTTTGGGTAAATGAGTTTCATGAGTGGGTGCAATTGTTTTTGAATTGCTTCATTAGTTTTTAAAATATGACGGAAAACGCAAAAAGCGAAATTAACATTAAGGGGACCAAACTTTGAATCGCTCTCCTGACCATACTATGGGGACCACATTTCCCAGATTGCGGCTACCCCCTATATTTTGAAGATAAGAAATCTAAATATGTATAAAAAAATATATGTTTATTCAGAGAAAGTATGTTTTTGTGTCTGATTTCGTAACTTAATTAATAGTTAGTACTAATTAATTAGCATATTTGAGGTCACCCCCAGGAACGATCAAGAATGACACTTAGTTCGTGAAGATCCGATCATTAGAGCGAAAGTTATTCAGGGTGATATATTTTTTTTTGCCGACTGTACATTATGTTGATAATGTTATTAACGAAGTTTTTTTATATCCTAATTGTTTTTTTTTTCATTGCTCTTGCAAATAAAATAATTTTGAATAGCTATAACTCTATAAACTCTTGATTTTTAATTAATGAAAGATTAATTCAATTAACCAGCATTCATTATAGCACACGCTATTATTAATATATTGACGAAAATTAAATATATATATTTTTTTGAAACACGAAGTAATTTTGAATATTTTTCTTCGAAGCACAAAAGTAGAAAAGCTTTTCCTTTAAGAAAAAATACTCAAAAAAAATAAGAACCTCTAGAATGTCTCTCTAACTTGGTATGTGCATTGCAAAGTTTACTAAAATATACATGCATATTTTTGACACTTTAAACTCTGAAGAGTTTTAATTTTTTAAAAGTCTGATAAGTTATTAGGTTAGTGTGACCGGCGACTTTTTAAAGTTATCCTTAAAACTCAATAACTGGACTATCTTTTCATTTTGAAATATATTTCGACTTGATTAACCTATAAGAAAGATTGGCGACATATTTTTCAGACATTCTTTCCACTTTGCACACATGCTTCCAAGCAGAAAGGACTTACAGCTCCATCTCAATTAACTGCAATACAACTTCAGGCATGAACGCAGAGGACATTTTCTATGTAGAAATCAGGGACAATGAAAATTTGCTGGTGCAAAATTTCACAACCAAAGAATCAGAGTTTGAAGTAAAGAATTTGAGGCGAAATTCTATTTATTCAGTGCAAGTCTTCCTCATAAATAATGCAAGAAAAAGTAAACCCCTCATACTTGATGTGCTGACTTCCCCTGGTACAAAGAGCAATGCCACAAATGGTAAGTTGCTGTTTGTACTATATTATAAACCAATCAAGTTAGCATGTAGAAAATTTAGAATTGTTAATATAGTTGGTTGAAGAATTATACAAAAATTATATAATAGAAATATTAGAGATACTAAGTTATATTAAGTGAAATGTATTAGCCCTAGCTGATGCATTACAAAGCATTGGCGTTTACTTGTAGAAACATTAGATCTAAAAGTGTTATTTTTGTCTAATGATTTATTCAAACTAATCAAGTTCGAACGTTAAGAAAATATGCACGCTCTGAGCAATATGTTTGAATGAAAAATCATGAAAAACAATTAAGTTAGATTTGACAAGTATATTTATAGATAAGAAGATCAAGTCCTTTTTTGAACAGTAAAGAAAATGCAAGAAAAATTACATTTATATATGTAATCTATATATTAATTCACACATCTATTTTGATTTTTAATATTCAGTGAATTCGCTTTGTATCTTAGAAGTCATACTTAATACAGATGTGGTGCCATGATATATACAATTTTGTGATATCAATTTCAAGCAATGCACATTCAACAGCAAAATAAGCCAAATTTTTTGACAATAAATATCATGTGTATAAAAATGCTTCATGTCCAAACAAATACGTTATTATGAAGAATAAAAAATAGTGTGATCATTTAACACATCAATGATAAACCTAAAGTAAAATCTAAGACTTATCAAAATCAAGACTCATAAGTATAATCAGGATTTTCAGAATAAATATACAATTAAACAAAATTTCCAACCTCAGATATGTACAAATTTTTAATTTTACATTTTGATCATTTGCAATTATACAATGCTCGATTTAATGTTAAAAGATTTAAATCATTATGCATATATTTGTATATATAACAAACAAACTACTTATAGCAAATGGTTTACGATGTTTTTTACTAAATTTGAAAATAAAAAAATAAGTGAAGATAGAAGAAACATTATTACTGCATTATACATACAATCGCAAATAGTTTACGATGTTCTTTTACTAGATTTAAAATGAAAATATGAGGAAGCATTATTACTGCATTATACATACATTAGCAAGCAGTTTACGATGTTCTTATACTAGATTTGAAGCAAGAATATAAAGTGGGAATAAAAGAAGCACTATTGAAATATTTTATATTCGAACAAAGTTATGAAGCAAATAGTTTACGATGTCTCTTACTTAGTTTAAGCAATAAAAAAAGTCAGGTGAATTTTAAAAAAAGCCTTATTACAGCATTTTACATTAAATAACAAACATTTTATGATGTTCTTTACTTGATTTGAAACAAAACAATCAGGTGGAGAAAGAAGAAACATTATTACAGAATTATATATTAAAAAACAAACATTTTATGATGTTCCTTACAAGAATTGAAACTAAACAATCAGCTAGGTGGAGAAAGAAGAAGCATTATTACAACATTATATATTCAAAAACAAACATTTTATGATGTTCCTTAGAAGACATTCCTTAGAAGATTCCTGTATAAGATGAATAGAATATAATCAGAATATATTTAGCAGTTTTGTAATTGTTTTAGTTATGCCATTTTTATTAATTTTCAACACAATTATGTAAATCGAATATTATTTTTGTTGCATAATGAAGGAAATATTGAAGTACCATGTATATTAATTAGAATTGTAAAAAAAAAAACTAATTACATTTAAATTAATTCTGAATCAAAATATCATTAAAAAAGACCCGAACTTTCATTCGTTATTGATTATTTCAACCATGATAATTATTTAAGAGCAACGTTATTTACTCTTCAAACCAATAATCCCGCTTATTTGAATATGGGGATACAATATCTATAAAAAATAGACCTAGTAATGCAAAAATGTAATTCTTGATTACACACACACACATACATATATATATATATATATATATATATATATATATATATGGATCATTCTCACGAAAACTGTCATTTTTCAGTTCATAAAATCCCAAAAAAGTAAAGTGAATAAAAAGCTCTGAAACTTTTTATATTAATAG
Source organism: Parasteatoda tepidariorum (assembly GCF_982258835.1). Classification (NCBI taxonomy): domain Eukaryota; kingdom Metazoa; phylum Arthropoda; class Arachnida; order Araneae; family Theridiidae; genus Parasteatoda; species Parasteatoda tepidariorum. The sequence goes on along the minus strand of NC_141757.1, from coordinate 122,808,688 downwards.
AAATATGTAATGGTATTATAAAGAAATTATATATCCTATAAATTATACTTAATATTTAAATTAATTAATTTTTTAAATAATTAATTTATAATAATTAATAATTAATTAATTTAATAAATAAATTAATTAAATAAATTAATTAATTTAATAAATTAATTTATTAATTTTTTAATTTATTTCTCAAATTAATTAATAAGTAAATTAATTATTTTCACTATTTAAAAAGTGAGGGAATGACACTAATAGTGAGGGAATGATATTTTATTTTAATACATGTTTTTATCAAAGTTACATCTACCTAAAGTTTGAAAATTATTACATACTAAGTATATCTAATATTTATTATAATTTAGTCTTATATATTTAATAGTTTTTACAGGTTTAGGAAATAAAATTGGCTGGCACGATTGAACAAAAAAAATCTTGATAATATACTCATCTTGAATCATTCCCTTACTTCAGCGTCATTCCCTCACTTTATACACTAGTGAGGGAATGACGAATTCAGTAAAATTTAAAAATAACAGTTAGGCCTAATTAATTTCTGAAGTCAATCGCATACCATTATATTCATACGAGAAAGCAACATATAATTATCCACTTTCTCGATGAAGTTGTATTTTATTTTACTCTAAAAAATGACATGAGGGAATGACGAATGTAAAAAATTTTACCTGGCTTGATTCATTCAAATTTATTCCACAGCAAAGCTTCTTTAAGTTGAAGATGGAAATATACTGCAATTTTGTTCTATGATGCCAGTTGTTAACTTCTGAAGTTTTTATTAAAATATTTTTATTCTAAGAAGATTGCAGGTGATATGAACATTGTTGTGAGGGAATAACGCGAAACACTGGGGACGAAGTTTAAAATAGTGCTGTGTTAATATTTTTATCAGAAATTAAATTTAAAATTGATTTTCTGAATTCTATATTTCAGTATTCTGAAATAAAAAACACGAATTTGTAAAAAAAAAAAATTTATTTCAGAAACAATTTTTTTCTTTTTTTAAATCAGCAGTGGGGACAAGTGAGGGAATGACATATTGGTATATTTTAATTACCTAAAATAAATAAAAAATAAAAATTGATAATTTTATTTTTATTCTTTTGTTAGCTTGCATTCTGAAGGACACTTTCCCTGAATTTTTTTTCTTCGTAAGCTGTAAAACAAACATAAAATATACTGGGGACATGAAAATGACTGTTTTTGTGAGAATGACCCATATATATATATATTTATATATATATATATAAGAGATTGTGGATCATGAATTGCTATTTAAAATGAGAAAAAAAAGTTGACATCGAAAGTAGGCAAATTACTATTATGGAACGTGGCTGTTTTAAACATTTAAGCCAGTCCAAATGTCATTTGAAACTTAAAGAGGTATTTATTTATTTGTCTATCTAATCCTGCTTTCCTGGCAATCAAACATGTTTTGATGATTTGTGCATTCACCTTCTACTATAGAGATTTGTGAAGTCCAAAAACATTATCAATAATGACTGAACTGAGTGACTGAATATACTGATGAATGAACTGACTGAATGACTACATCAATACAAACAATGGATGCAACAATTGAAAACATTAAATGTACTTAAATGCTATTGAAATATGTAATACTGAGTGAATTCACAAAAATTGTACACCATTTAGTATTTTTTTTTATGAATTTTACTTTTTTAATATAACTAAACAAACTATTTTAAGCGGCTTAGGTAATTCTGGTACCTGCTTAGTGAGTCTAAAATAATTATAGTAATTGGCCTAGATACACTCATTGCCATAAGAATTTGCGCACCAAGAAACAATTGTCAGGATGAAAGTGCCCCTGTGTAAGTACAACGTTGGTATAAATAAGTGGTTAAAAAATCAAATCGAAGAAAAATTGAAAAATCAAATTTGATCCCACATATGCTCAATCGATCACAAATCTAGGGGATCGAGCAGGCCGTAGGAGGGTGGTAATGTGGTGCAGGCAAGCCTGGGACAGTAGCCGCATGCATTGTGTTATTGAAAAGTGTGTCTGGGAGACCTGCTATATATGGTCACGAACGTACTGCTCGGTTGTCATGTTTCCATGGATGAATATTAGGGGTTTTTGTGAGTCGTAAGCGATAGCACCTAACACCATCACACAGCCTGGGGGAATGGTGTGTCGCTGTACAGCGTTAGTAGGATTGACACCCACCCACCGGTGGCTCCATTTTGAGTGGTGTTGAATTCGTAAGGAATGGATTGCAACTAAATGGAACCAGATTACCTGCAACGATGAATTCCGTTCTACTTGCAGTGATGGAAATCATGTACGTCTCAATCCAGCCTTCACTGCACAGCAGCAAACAGCTCTTACATCTGTTGTGATGGTGTAAGGTGCAATCGCATAAGGCACACGACCGCGTCTAATATTGATGTAAGGTGCCTTGACGGTGCGTATTCACAACATTCTTTAACCACATGAGTGACCACTGAAGACTGGCCACCCAGCAGCTATTTTTCATCAAAACACTGCTCGACCAACTACAATAAGAGTGTTATAGGACTGCCTACGCTACATTACCACCCTTCCCTGGCCTGATCGATCTCTAGATTTGTCACAGATCAAGAATGTCTGAAATTATTTAGATGGCAAGTTGAACAGACTCCGAGTTTAGTCGAATTAGAGGCGTGTTTACAACTGCAGAACAAGATGCCATAAGACATCATAAGTGACTTGTATGGCTCAATACCCGAACCATATTGCATGTTGCCTTCGAAATAGGGGGGCCAAAACAGAATACTAAAAGAACCATTTATTTGCATTTTTTATGTGATAAATGATCTATTTGGTTTGAGTTTTTATCTCTTACTCACATCAGCGTTGTACTTACATAAATAAAACCTTTCCTTTCTGACAACCTTTCGCGTTTGTGTAAGTTCTTCGTTGGTTTTTTAATTTTGTTTATTTGTTAGTTTTCAATTATAGTGCGATTAACTTGTGACATTTCAAGTACTTCTTTGTCAGTCTTTGTATATTTCTAAAATATTTAATAATGAATTTTACACATTTTATTACGTATTTTGCAGGTAGCAATTGGTCTTTCGAGTACAGTCCCATAGTATATTTATCGTCTGCCGTTGCTTGTGCTTTTGCTTTGGTGTTGTTAGTTACAGCATGTGCCATCAAATTCTTTTTAATAAGAAGAAAAAGTATGAAATTAAAACTTATTTTTCTATTGAAATCGTATGATTAGTTAGCAGTTTTAAAATGTTTTCTAATTTTGTTATAATACCAAAATAGTTTATTTTATTTACATCGCACTTAATTTTTATGTATAAGCATTTGACTCTGTTAAACAAATGTCAAATAAATAAAAATATTGCATATATTTTTGATAAAATATTTATGTTACTTAAATAGAATATACTAGTTTTTGGTTTATTTAAAATTTTAGATCTAGAAGTTTGTAAGTGCATTTACAGTTACTATTGAAAGGAAATATATTTTTATTTAAATTGTATTGAAAATGCTAATTTTGTTTTCGCAAGTTGACATTCACTATGAAGGTCAATTATTATTATTTTTTTTAAATCAATGAAAAACTATTAAGAATTAAGCGCAATTGAAAAAATGGGCTGTACTAGTCCTTTTACTCAGTTGAATTGAATATCACTTTTGGATGTGGAATTCACATTATTTGTAGTTTACTAGTTGCATTTTACTTTATTTCATAACCGGCGTTGAGCACCAAGGCCAATTCTGATTAACGACAATCACTGTTTAACTCCGTAGCCTCGTAGGCTTGAAGCCGATCCAGAAGACAATTGAACTCCTGGGTCAAGTCTTTTGACAAACTAGTCTTCGTGGATGACTTTTTTAATGGAACTGAACCGCAATTGCTTGAATGGAAAGAAAAACTACGAAGACCACCGACGGTTAGCCTGGTGACTAAATAATTATAATCCACGATCCGTCTACCACAGAGAACAACACAGTGATCGGTGCGAGATGGAAGCAGAATTCGTATCGACCAGCCAAGGCTGGGATGCGAACTTGTGGGACACCTGTTATCTAGACGAGTACTTTAGCCCATGAGCCCCCACATCGCTTTACTAATTGCTTGAAAACAAAACTCAACATTGGCGGAAAATCATATAGTATTATTGTCTTTGGGGGAATAAAACAATAAAGAATGTTCGCTTTGTAACACAGACATACTCTCCAGGAACCAAAATACCAGGCTCAGGATGCGAGAACACCGAGGAAAAACCCTTTAGTACTAATTAGTCTGAACCCAATGCAAAGTCGTGAAAACAAATTCTTTGTCGAATGATGCTAGTACGTAATAAGAAAATGAGATAACCTTCTTCTATCTATTAAATGTAATTTAATTAATTATTGAATTTATATTTTACAGTGTGGACATACTAAAACGCAAATATATTTTAGTAGTATATATTTGGGTGATATAATAGTGATACTATCAGTCAAAAATATACGATGATTTATTTAAAAATATGTTTGTTATGAAGTGCTTTATAGTAAATCTGAAATTTATTCTTAGCATTAAAATATATTTAAGAATGTAAACAATTAGTATTTTTTTAACTCGTTACTTTTACTGAGGATTCAGAAGTGTTCACACAAAATTGCAAAGCCTTCCAATTTTTTTTACATAACTATAATTAAATTTTGAATAAAATATGGCATTTATTTCTAAATCTGATTTTTTTTAGAATTAATGAACCAGCAAGGAAATGAAAAGTGAGTAATTTTAACTAATCTCAATTTATTTTTATGAAGTTAAACTATTTATATTTTCATTATACGTTCCTTTCACATCAAGTTGATAAAAAAAAATATTTTAGTTGATTAAAGCTTGTTTACTAAAATAAATATATATCATTCATTCATGATTAATCAACTGAATGAAATATATTAAGGCAAAAAAAAAAATTATACATTCATTTTCTTAAAAATAAAGTTAGTTCTAATCGTAAGATATACTAAATAATAAATCATACTAAACTAAAATAGATGTACTAAAACTGGTTACAACTTAATCTAACTAGACTAGATGTATTAAAATTTAATGCAACTATGTACACTAAAAATAAAATTACCAGAAAAAATATATTTACGGGTCATAAACATTTTATCCTTGAGTAAGAATTACTTTAAAAAAAAGGTTTTTTTCTTCTTCTTCTTTCTTGAAAAAGATTTATATCAGTATAAAATGTTTAAGATATATTATAATCTTACGCTTGTGAAGTGAAAACAATTAAATAAATCCTGGTACTTATAGGAATGACTCAAACTTTACACAAGCTGTCCTAAAAAAATTCCAAAAGGATTATGAATATATTGTTTTTAGCAGAATAAAATTATTTCTAGAACATAAGAGAACGTAGCTATTTAATCAGTAAAAGTTGCGTTACATATATAGGTGATACAGAGCATGATATAAATGTAACGGACAGATAATACAATTTACTAGTAAAAAATTGGATAACACAGAGTCTAAGCACATTAATTAACAATGGCCCAATCTTATGTATGCTAATTAATTATTGCTTATGATACTTTAAGTTACGAATACAGGTACAAGAACGAACATTACCTGAATAAGCATATCTTTATTTGGCGGATTTGGATTCTACAGCCTCAAAATATGAAGAGAGGCTAGCCGCCATCTAGAAAATACGGTCCAATTAGTTAAGGCAAGATAGCAGTCGCAATTTCGTACATTTTGCGTATTTCACAATATCTCGAGAACTTCTTAAGTGAATCGAAGAATAATTGATCGCATTCATGAAATCCGTTTATCGAAAAGTAATTACACGTAAAAATAATTTTTTAACAATTTATTCTATTATTTTATTTAATACAAGTCGAAAAACTTTTGTATTGTACTCTTCTTCTTGGATAATTTAAATATGCAATTTTAAATATCAAAATTTAAATGAAATCGTTTGAGAACTTCTCGAGAAATCTAATTTTATAACTTTTTATAGCCTCGGTCTATTCGAAGTATTCGTAAACCATTCTGTGTAGAGATGCTTGTCCACCACTTGCCGCCATTCTATACGGGTGTGTGTTCCACCTCAGAAAGTCTTGAAATCTGGCGTGCAATGCCTTTTCTACTTCTCACTGAATTTCTTTTTGCTCCTGTTGTTGACGTATGCCTGTTTAGGCAGAGGGGATGAGATTGTTCTTGTTCTCCAGTGGCGTCATCTACGGCAACATTTGGTTGCATAGATAGAACACGGTTGCAACATTTGCTTATTTATAGTTATTTTATAATTTGTGCCTACGTTGTTAATGAAATTGGCTATAGGTAAGAATGGTTTACTGTTTGAATGCAATCTGCTTAATCCCTGTTTGATTCGCCCTGTCGAATCGTGTTTCGTTGGTTGAACCGTTGCGTCTAACTTTCTTGTATAAATTTGTATAAATCGCTTACTGATAATAATTGTGGCACAATTATATTTTGCATTTTGTAAGAAAATAATTATCGTATTAATGTGTCCTGAATTTGTTCGTATTTTAATTCTTTCCTAGTTATAATTCAATTTTAATTAGGGCTTTTAGAATAGCCAAACTACAAGTAAATATTTTGTTCAAAATAGATCCGCCCATAATTCAGAGAAATCTGGTGATTCCTGCTCAGAAGGGTTTCCATGTAACGGAAGAGAAGACGAAAAATTAAGAGAAAACATACCAGGTAAATCAAAGTTATGTTCTATCCAAAGCATTTTCTTTTACTTTTTAAACTTTTTAAGGTATTAAAACACTGATTTGTATTTGAAGTTTTAATGTTCTTAATTAAAGTTTTCAAATATAGTGTATTTAAAAACAGCTGCAAATAAAGAAAAAATTTTAATAGTCAAACTCAAGTTTACTTGTATAAAACTTGTATAACTTGTATAAAATAGGTATTCCTTCCACTTCCAATTTACAGATAAGATTCCATAAACTATGAGCTGCAATATCAGAAAAATAGTTAATCTTGGCCATATATGTAAACTACTTTATTTGATATCCTTGTGAGTACTTTAATTGAGCAATCTCAACCTTTTTGTTAATTTTTTCCTTAATTAACTAACAAAAATCGTTCTTTTCAAAGAGCGCAGTGAAATTATTATGATTTATAATAATTATTCTCATTTCTGAATTTTTAAACGATTTTTTTGTTACATATTACAATCCGATTGAAAAACCCAGAAATTGACATACTTCTTTGAAATGAACTAAAATAACTATACTGTGCCAAACCAAAAACCAACTATAAATTCTTGATTCTGTATAAATTTGATTTTAAATTCACCAATAAAATTTGTAAATATACTAAATATGTATTTGAATAATATAATGCTCTGCAACATAATTTGAATTTTATTAATTATTAATTTCATTAATTTTATTTATTTAATTTAAATTTTTAGTTAAATGTTAAAGTTAAATACGTTCGTCAAATTTTTTTGTGCGTATTAAGCTGTGTATTCAAAATTTGCTTCTCCTTTCTTAACAGAGAAATGTTAAATTCATGTCTAACAATTTTTAATACAAGAATATTCAAATTTATCTCAATAATTCATAATAATTTGCGTAATTTTGTCTATAAGGGTTATTTTTTTTCAGGATTTTTATCGAAATATAACTTGAATAAAGCGTTTATTTTCTATTCATTTGTCTTGAAAATAATAAAATAGCGTTTGTTTTCTAATTATAATTAAGAATACTAGATCAGAAATATTATGATTTTCTCCAGAGAATGGAAGGTAGAGACGTAGATTCTAATATTTTGCCTTAAATATTAATATCTGCAGTCGAGATGTTTCTTAAATATTTAAAAATGTCAAGTATTAGGCCATACAATTTTAAAGCAAGTTTCATTTCGCCATTATTTACTGTAAATTACAATAATTAAAAGATTGGTGCTGAAGTAATAAAGAATAAATGTTTTAAGGATTGTTTTGAAAATGAAGGCGTAGCTAAAAATGTAATTCATTGAATTAATTGTTTAAAAAAAACCTCTATTGCTGTAGAACTAATAGTCATTAAAATATTTTGCAGATTCAAAACATCTCACACAGATTTTTATCTTACTGAACAGGAAAATAACTTATGGGACCTTTTTTTCCTGTTTACAAATTAAGAATAAAACTGCAAGTTTATACAAGTTACCAATTATACGCTCGAAACACTAAGTGTTGCTAACAAAAAAAGTGGTATTTAAGTTACCATTCAAATAGAGTCTCTTTCTTTTTATTTTATTTTATAACTACAGTTGAACAGCAGGCCCAATTGTAGGTTTACAACAACTAATGTTTATCTCAGTAGCCTTGTAGTTCTGAACCCAATCCAGAAGACAAGGGCACTCCTGGGTCAAGAATTAGAAGACATTTGCCATCAGTGGAGGACATTAGGGACTTTAGCCAATGATTCGTCTATCACTGAGGATATTTTACATCAGCACTGTTGTCTGTGAAAGTCGGATGCAAAATTCATATCGACCAGCCATCGCTGGGATTCAAACCCGGTTCACCTTATTGGAAAGCGAACGCTCTATCCCCTGAGCCACCACGGTTCATAGCCCTTAAAACGACTCAAAAATTCTGCAAAGTCAATCATATCTAGTCTCAAAATGATCTAAATTTAAATGGTGGAAGAATTTAGGCTCGCCACTGGCCATGACTATTTCTCGAAACATTTGCGCTGTTTCTGCTTAGTTTAAAGTCCTATTTGCAGTATTTAAAATCTGATACGGCTCATGGATGATGACCATCTCATGCTTAGCCGAGTCGCTCTCTTGTGGACCGCTACTGGGAGGACAGGGGCCATTCAGATTCATAAATTATCGCTACAGCTGCTTCTCTTGCGCTCTGTAATTTTCTTTCGATGTTTGCTTTCTATTTGTTTTTGTACTTATTAATGCAGTTGTTTTTCAATCTTGTCATTAAAAATTTAAAAAAAAATAATAAGTTGCCGAGTGTCCAAAAAAAATTGACTTTTTAAGAAAAAACTAATTAAAGAAAACCGGAATGATATACGAAAGGACAAGCTGCGTTTTGCTTAGGAAACCACGTTTATTTTTACAAGATTTTAAAATTAGTTACAAAGTTTGCTAATAGAGGGCTCGAGATAAGAAATATATGAAGTTACAGGGGTCTGAAGTAATCATTATATGTAACAGCAACTCAAGACAAAATTTCGAAACATCCATAGCATTTTTTATTTGGAATATTTTGACAAAGAGCAAAGAAGAATGCTTCTTCAGTAAGTAACGCTATATGTAGACTAAATTAGCATATGAATGGAATTACCATGATTATGCTTAACCATACTTATTTACTGTCATATTTCTTTTGAATGCCTTTTTATTTACCTATTTTCATTTTTTTGGACCATTTTTAGGCATACAGTAATATTATTGTAATAATATAACGTAAAATTATATTTTTTTATGCTATTTTTTGTAAAATTAGGTTAGATAGAAAGTTATAACTCACACAAAAGGGTCAGTGCATGCATTGTTAACATATGTAAACTTGTTTAGAATAAAATCAGATGCAATGGTAAATGTCATTTGAAATTATGTTCACAATGGTTCTAAAAATAAAGGTTTTGTGTAAAGTAAGTTTTATTTTAAATAATACAAACTTAACTAAAACATTTGTTAACCATATTTTTTTTAGATGTCGTTGTTTTTAGCGAGAAATTAAAATCCGAAGACTCTGGATTAAGAAAATATTTTTCTTCAAGCAGTTGCTCATATTCAAATCATGTGACACTTCCATCTAATCAAGATATGTTTCCACAAGCAAAAATGAAAGTATGAGAAATAAAGTTTATATCAAACATATTTTAAATAATTTTGAGCAGTGACTTTTTTTTTGATGTTAGGATAATGGCATATTAACGCATCATTTCAAGATTTAGAAAAACAATAATGACGGAAAAACTATACATAAATTCTCCCTAAAGGATTCCTTTTAAAACAGAAAAGTGATTTTAATTTATCCACGTTAATCTATGGAGTCTGAATATTAAATATCCAGAATTTCTCTATTTAAGTAGTTACTGTTAAGTAGCTACTTGTTTTTCAATGTTTAAGTTTTAAAAATATTTAAAAACTAAAAATTTAAAAATTATAAGCTAAGTTCAATGATAATTTTTTCAATGGATCAAAAGAAAAATTATTCAAAACAATTAGTTGATGATTAACTCGGGAAACTCCAGTAATAAGGATATACCAGACACTTAATTCCTTATAGGTTAACATGAGAAGTAAACCTTCTCTGCCAGAAATAAACTCGTAAATCATTTTGTTTTAATTTAAAATAATGTTTAAATTTCATTTTTTTTGATATACGATGCAAAATGTCAGAACCTTTTAAATGTATAAAAAAATTTTAATTCCCATAAAAAAGTATTTTTACAAATATATTTATTGTGAATTTTGATAATTAATGAAATTATTAAGAATCTTTCTTTGAGACGTTTGACATTAAATTAGGTACGGCAATATTATCTATATGTCTGAATTAACCCTTATTACTCAGTTCACACTGAATGGCTGTGGTAATGGCATATCGCTTCATTGCAAACTTATAAGGCTTTGGCCATTATCTATATGAATGTTAGGGAGCGAAATGGTATATTAAGAATCAAACTTTAATAGGATTACCACACAGTAAAAAAATGAAAGCTCACATTTCACGACTTCTTATTTGACGAAAACATTTTCTGGTACATGCGTCAAGGTGACAAAATAACTGCCGTCATATCTTCGATAGAATGAATTTCGTCAAAATTTAAAAAAAATAAATCATTATGCTACTTTTTACCAAAAAAAAAGAAGAAACTCGTTGCGTCTAATGTATCTAACTTTTATAATAATCACTTTATTGTGGGAACTATATAGATGGATCAAAGTAACCCAAACAACATAAGGACAGGAGAATAAATTACACACATGCCCGAAGTGCGATGTGAACCCAGACTCATATAGGTTTAAGGCCAACACCTTGACCACCATACAGCTAATCGGCTTGTTTCGCCACTTTATTTCCCATCATCTGGGCTTTGTTCCAGTTAACAAGCTATCACAATGTACTGTGATGAGGTTCCGAGTTCAGGAAGCATTTTCGTCAAATTTGAGAGCTCGCGTTTTGTCACAAATCACGTGTTTTCGTGACGAAATGATTCTCAAAAGTAACGAACCACTGCTCAAGGATTGCTAAATCGTCAAACATGAGACTTATTTTTGAGAGTGCATAGTAACATAAAAATAAATTAAATGAGGAGATAACTCATAGTGCAAAATATATAAGAGGAATTATGCCAAAAAATTTATTTACAGTGTGTGGCAAAATGTATTTCCTTTCGTATTTCTTTAACAATATTTTTATGAAGAGCTATCGGTATTATGGCATCTTAATTTTGCAAAATGTAAATGACTTCGTTTTCGTTTTTAGAATTTTGAAACAATCCCCCCTTGGTCAACTGCTGATTGGGTGATTCCCACGCAGCCTGTAGAAATGGTGACTCTGCAGTTCCACAACACTCCGACGATAAGCACTGCAGAAGGTGCTACAACTCCCTGCAGTGAGCAACATGTGCCTTCACAGACATTATCTACTATTTCTGAAACAAAGGCAGCGCTTACTTCTTCCAGTACATTTTCATCACAGCCCTCAACAACTTTTGCAAAGCAAACGGATGTTTGACATTAAAATGTTGCAATACAAACCGTGACATATTTTAAATTGTGCGTTCTGAAAATTCGTTGTAAACTCTTAATTATTTCTATCATTTCTATTATGTTTTTTTTTTATGAATAATTTTATAAATAATGCAAGTGTATAGTTCTGTATTGTACTTAAAGTTCATCTTATATTGCAACTCTGTAATATCACCCTGCAATATCGTATTCATTTTAAAGTTAAAAATGAGTACCTGCTAGCATCGAATTTAAAAACATCCCAATAAGTAATTATCAATTTACCCAACAGAAATAGCCTGCTTTTAAAAACTAAACTGTTATTGATTAAATGAAATAGTATAAGATTGGAACGAATCAGTGTAGGCTCCATGTTGATTATCAACATTGACTGAATTAAATTACCAGAGCTACATAAGAGAATCTAAAAATAATTTACAGTAAAATAAACTAATTTTCACGAAAAAAATTACAACTTTAACTTAAGATGATGTATTTAGATTAAAAAGTTACGGTAGAAAATAGAAAAGTTAAATGAATGACTACAGATAAACTGAGTATTTCAAAACATGAACCCTGCTCTACCAAGTAACTCGGTAAATCCTTAATTATCCTGGCAATCTGAATGGTTAAGAATTTGAAAAAATACTTGGAGAAAACTGAGTCGTAACATCATAATTCATTGACATTAATAACTAACCAACTTTTTTTTTCTTTACAATTTACTATAAAATTAGATTATTGTGTGAATAATACACTAAATAATGACTACGTAAAATTAAATATAACTTATATAACATTAATTTATTATTATGCTTTGATAACAATGAGCATTTATCAATAATTTATCATTTAATTTCTGATATTTATTTTACAGGCTCAACAGTAATTCTAACTGATATCAACGAAATGAAATATATTTGACATTGTAAATATATATATATAAATGAAGATATACGGAAACAGTGGAAATGACAGCAGTAAATGTAGTTCACATTATAAAAGGAATGTCACACACAAAGTTCTATTGACATTTTTTTTATTATTAATAATAAATTTATTATGAATATTTAATCAAATATAAATGAAATCAATTTATTTTATTTATATTTCATTATTTTATTTTGAAAATCTTATTGATGTAAGTAATGAAGTGATATTGGTGATAAATATTAATACTGAATGTTGCTTAATGGTATATTTTTTCTTGCTCCAAACAATTCTAACAAAATAAAAACTATCATCATTTATGCATGCTCTAAATATAATTCTTACAAGTATGCAAGTGTCCTTCTTATGCAGTATATTATTTTTAAACATTAGAAAATTATTGTCATCCATGCGTGTTATTTTCCTAGTCATGTGTGTAAACAATATCATTTGAATATTGTGTATAAAAGCAAATGAATTTTATTTTTGCATATTTAAAATACATTTTATTTCGGCTTTCAGAATAAAATGAATTTCAATTTTTGCCTACCACTGTGGAAATAAGCTTAATAAAATATATTTATTGCTTTTTGGAATAAGCTTTTAAATATAACGTGAAAAATAAGAAATAAAAATTATTTTAAAAAAATGCTTTAAAGGTTGAAAATGTTTTAAGTCTCGATATTCAAAATCATTATTTTTTTAACATCTTAACATCTCCTTTCCTGTAGCTTAAAAAAACTTGTGTAAATATTAACATTGTAATAATATAAATATAAACATTGAAGTTTGCATAAATAAGTTTATTATAAATACAAAGACTAAAGTAAACTTTTCAAAAACAATTTATTTAGTGAGAAACAAACACTTATCTTTAATTTTGTCCTAAGAAAAATATTACAGAATCCTTATTTTAACCCATAGTTAATGATACCAAACAGTGTCAGTACTATTTTCTTTGAATTCTAAAATTAATGATAAGAACTTAAAATATTTTACATTTTTATACAATTTTATTTTGTAAAAAAACATGACCCATGATAATTATTCCTGCAATTTCACTTTGATTTAAATTTTCCAGTTGTAATTGACTACAAATTTCAATTTTCGCTTATTTTTCAAAATTATTTATCACTTAATCACAACCGTAATCATGATTTCATACGCTTACTTTTGTATTAGAACAAGTGTGTTTTAATTTTGATAAAATAATAAAAAGCAATCACTTGATCTAACATTTTGTGAAAATTTATATACATAACACAATTTCAATGACCATTTTTACTTGGGGAATAAATCGTAAGCATTTTAAACAAAAATTTATAACCATAAAATATTTTTAAAATTATGTCCAAGGTATTTTCCATTGTTCTATAACATGATAGTTGTTTTTATATTATCATAATTTTCTTAAATTTTAAGTTCTGAAAATAATTTATGTTAGATGCATATTTTGATGACGATTCGCAAACGTTTATTCAGGAATTTTTGTTTAGTTGTTTAGTCTTACTTTATTTCAATATTTATAAAAGTATCATAGTGGGAGATTTAGTAGATTTATAAAAGTATATACTGTCGTTTGTATTGCTTTAAATTTGTAATTAAACACCAGACTTGCAATACCTTGTCAACAAATTCCGTTTCAATGAATTTTTCTGATTGCTTTTCCTCATCTAATTTAAAGAGAAGATAGAAATGTTTTCATGCACTAGTATGAATTACTTCGATATTAGATTCGACTTTAATAATACAAAAATCTGTATTAATATACTGCGGTTTACATTGATTTTGATGCTCAGTTTTATATAACTGTTTTTTTTTTAAATCAGAAAGCGTATTTTTATTCGTTTTATTTTTACTGTAAATTTTACGTTTAACAGCTGACTCTAATTGAAAAAATTAATACATTAATTTAAAAAGATCAATAAAAAGAAAAACCGGGAAAATGATGATACTATTAATGAAAAATTACGATTACGAAATTATTGTTATCATAAAAATTATGATATTAATGATATGAAAAGGAAGATATTATTTTAAAACGATAAGCCAATCATCAATGAAAAGAAGAAAAAAATAATACATTGTTAAGCAGCTGAAGTTTTCTTTTCATATATAGTGAAAAATTATGGTTTTATTTAATCAGCGATCAAAATTCGTAATAGAAGAATATGAAATTTAAACCAAATGCTTTCATTTACATGTTTCTCACTTATCTATTTTTTTTAAAAAATAGTGCAGGATGCCCTAAATTAGATTGATGTTCTTTTTTCCTTTAAAAATTTATAACAAGATAACGGTACACTGCAAATAGTAAACTAATAATAAAAAAAAACGTATCAAGAGTATATTTTTTTTTAGTTACTCATTCACTATCTGCAGCGTCATCTTTTGAACTGAAATCAGTACATGGAATAGGAAAAATGAAGAAAGGTTTATTTCCTCTTATATTTTGATGCTTCAGGAAAAGTTCATTTTTAATTAAAAAAATATTCTGAGCATTAATTGTCTGAAATTCAATTAGAAAAATTAGTAATATGATTTTTAAATTCTTGGTTTTGCTATAAGAAAACTACTTAAAATTTTCTGAACACTCATCCTAATTCAAAAGCATGTATCGCTTCATTCTATATTTCTAAATAAAAAACCTCATTTATGAAAAAAGAAAGCAAGATAAGGCAAATGATGTATTATTATTGCAAAGCAATATAATTTTTATTCAACAAAAATATTAAATTGCAAAATTATTTACAAAAATACTAAAATATTACACGTTTTACAGTTTTTAAGCAATTGAAAATTAATTTTATAAACTTAATTAAGCTTAATCTTTCTTTCAGTTATTCACTTCGTGTAACTTCAAAAATAAATTAAATTTTCATTATTTATTTATTTATTTTTTTAAAAAAATGCGCAAAAAAAACTGGAGGGAAATAATTAATTTTTTTAAAAAGGTTTTTTTTTCCTTTTATTTTATGCGGACATGCTATTGCATATACATAGATATATTCATAAAATCCCATGCTATTTTAAAATATCATAAACACACCATTCTTATTAAAAATAAGAAGTGTGAAGTTGTTATTTTGTTTTAACAACACATTTTTCCTTCACAAGTCATTGCATACATTAACTTTGCTTTATTATGTTTCTGTAAAGTTGTAACTGTATATTTCGGTTTCGCAGATTGAATTGTTGCAAAAAAGAAAATTTTTTGCTATGATCAAATGAATATATTAATATGTATGTATATCAAATAGAGTATATTTTTATATCTTGTGGTTAAAAATATTTGTAAAGTACTGTGAAATTTTATGTGATTGAATAAAATGTTTTATGTTGTATAGTACTTTTCATACATTCTTTTCACAAATATTTACAGGTTTGGCGTTGTTATAAAGTTCATCCATAAACGACAGAAAACAAAGAACATTTTTTTCTACTTCATGAGATTTTTAACAGATCTTGGATATTTTCACTTCGTTGCGTTAAATTACAATTGGTTTTTCTCTCCAAGTTACGATCTTTTTCCTTAAATGACAATTATGGTCTATTATTTGTCAAAATGTCCAATTTTAAAAACGTTGTACATAACAGTGGTTCACATAAATGTTACGACAAACTTCTAGGAGGGTTAGGATACACCAGGATTAAAACGGTATGGGAACTCATGCCTGGAAATGTCGTCTTTAGCCACAAGGGGCGCTTTCCTATTATGTAATATTTATTTGTGTGCTTCTGGAAATGTCATAGAAGGGAAATGCCCCTTGCCACTTTCGATGAAATCTCCGGGCATATGTTCCTATGAAATTCTAATCCTGATTATGAGCTTTAACTCCCCTAAAAGTTTACCGCCGAGCTTATACATAGCCTCTGTTACACACAACTTTTCTTTTGAAGTGTACATTTTGGCACAAGTAGATTAAACTTATCATTTAAAAAACTGCCACTTTGGAAGAAAAAATTATTACATATTTGAAATCCCCTTACCCGAATAAAGCAAGAACAAGTTTTTGTATAAGTGCAACAAAAAGTTCCCACTTTGTAATTATTATATATTTATCCGTTATTGCATTTCCATATATAAAGTGACATTTCACAAACTAAATGTACTTTGGAATTTTTAACTATTTATGCATTATTTATTATTGGTACAAAGAACATTTTCAACTGACTTCAGCAGCTTATATTCTTTCACGCAAACAGTTATTCAACAAGCAACAAGAACGGTCTTAATTCCATAACTCAAAAAGAAAAAGAATCTTACATCTATTAAGATATGATTTTAAAAAAAAATTATAAACATAGCAATAATACAATAAAAGAATAAATAAAAACGAAGAAAAAAATGCCACTTAAAATATATCTAAATAATGTCCAAAATTTAATAATGAATCTTATCACATTTATAGGAGATATTCCACTATTATAGTTAATTTTAATGTCTACTTTACTTTTATAATTACTTTTAGAACATATTATACTTTTTAAAAAACTCTTACAACAGAATATTAATGAATTAGTTAATGTAATAAATATGTAAAGAAGAAAAATTATTGTTTTCGTTTTCATTGAAATTGTACTTGAGTGGAATTCGGTAATTAATTACACAAAGGCGTGCTATCTTTCTTTCACGAGAGTACTTTTTAATCTGTAACATTTTAAATATCCTTATATACTTAACTACTCAGAAATATGTTTTAGAATAAAATATATAAAAGAGTTTCATTTATATAGGTTTTTAAATATACGAATAATTTATGGATATAAATCACAATTATCTGACAAAAATTGTAAACTCTTTATATCAGCAATTTATGATCCCAAAGTTTAAATTTTATGTTTCAATTAGGGTCCTGTAAGTCCATAGATTGAATAAATTTAATAGGATTTATCAGAATATAATATTTCAAAATTTAAAGAAATCCAAAAATAAATTTTACTTTGTATATGTGTCCATAAAACAATTTTCAGATTTTAGTAATAACATTTATATTCAACAAATAAAGGGCTAAAGGATATATAATGATAAGCCGCACTTTATTTTCGACAGTAGCATTTTTTATCAGTATGATCCTTTCTATTATTTCAAGAAAGATACCTAACACATTTTCAATATTTTCGCAGGATAATACACTTATTGCCTGCATGGAAATGTTAGTATTTTTTAACTAAAGCATCATTCTAGGCAATCTGAAAATACTGCTTACTATTCCATATTTATCAAAACCTTGTACATAAAGTTTAAGATAGATTTCTTACGAAGAATAAAGTCAAGATTTTCTTGACAAATTAAATTATTTATACAAATTTCAGAATAATTTACTCAAAAACAAAAACTCAACTGAAACTGACTTTTGGGAAAACATTGGATTGTGAATAAAATTATAAAAAAAAAATTAAAATTTATATTATAAATGAGCCAAAAAGAAGAAGACGAGAAATAATTACTTTTCTTTTATTTTAAAAAAACTGTGTTGAAATTTTATATATTTAAAACAAAGAATAAATTCCAAACTTCTTGCTAAAAAACTCATTTACCGATAATTTACATTTTTTGAAATGTATAGCTTTTTCTACTAATTTCTGGAAAATGTTTATTTTTGCTCTTAAATGCAAAATCATATGAATTTAAACTCAAAAGTAATTAAAAAGAACATTTTCGACAACTTACGAGTACTTTAAGAAAGGATTAGTAATTCAGATTTTTGTTCGAAATATTCATACCCATTTAGCTTGCCCTCGAAATTTAGGAGAAGTTCTAGAAAGGCATTAAAGAAAATAGTCAAGAATATTTCCTTTTCGATAGAGTAAATTACTCATTAACTATCTGAAACACCTTAACAGTTTCATAAGGAATTCGATTTACTAGAAAATATTTTAGACTTTTTCAGCAAATATTCTCGATAAGAAGTCTACATGATTGACCACGATGAAAAGCTGAAATATACACTTTTGTTTTCATTACTATCATCACCTAATGTATTAAAATTCTTATATTTTAAAATTGAAATTCTTTTTTTTTATTTCAAATTTTTTTACAAAATTTTGCTAATAAATTTCATGTTCTGCAACAAAATTTTTTTAAAGAAAGTTTTCTTAGTTTTTAATAAATTTATGAAACCTCTAAATAGCTGATTCTGTTCCGACAAAAAGAAAACTTATTTTCTAAATTGTATACAAAATTGGCCTCGTGCTTACAATTTTTAGTGAAACCTATTTTAAATTTTTCTTTCCATTCTTAAAACAAATTCCCTCTAAACAATTACTGCCAAGTATCGTGTCAAATACTGATAAGGAAAAATATCCAACAAAAGAAGTATGATTCTGTTAAAATACTTTTGGAACAGAACTAGATAGTGTCGGTTAAAAAAAAATTGTGCAATAGTATACTCTGGGGTGAAATGCGACCTCCAAATATAACTTTCAGTTCATTACAATTCAAAAGATGTTAATACTTGGCGAAATTGGTAAGACATTCGTTTTGTTGCAGGTAGATTCCTCGTTCTATCTATCTCTGCTGGGGAAAGTTTGTTATGTCTTTGCCATAAAGTGATTTTTTTTTATTATAGATATTTTTTGTTTTGTTTGGAATCATCCATTTTCTAATTAAAAAATGTTTAATTTTAACTCTTCAAATTCCCCATACTCTTTTGTTCATGCGTTGATCCTTCATCTAAAATGTAATTAAAATTTCCTTTTTTTTTCTTTCTTCTAATTTGGAGATTATGTTAAATGTACAGTTTAATGACCCAAAACCAGTGTGGAAAACGTAAATGGTTTTTTGATAATTATATAAATTGGTTAAGCTTATTTATACACCGAGTATGCTACAAAGAACGAGAAAATAGATAGTTGGTGGTCTTTGGAGTCTCAGAACAGACAGGTAGAATTTTTATTCTAAAATTACGGTGAAATAACCGGCAGCATCCAGTCTATCCAATGAACTGTAAAGCTTACTGCAAAGAAAACTTTTTACCCTTACGGTTTTGAAACCATTTTTAACTAGCAGGGTTAAATTACCTTTGAATAAAAAAAATTATGCGGTTTTCTGAACATTTACAGCTAGCATGGTTTCAATACTGTAAAAAGAAATTTAACTGAACATTGGAGTTTGGTAGTGGTTAAGTTGGTTATTAGGTTGTGGTAAGTTGGTTAAGTTAGCTGTGGTTATCAAATAAACCGTGTAATACGGTTTGATTAATTTATCTGGTTATTTCATCTATCGTAACAGATGGGAAATGCTAGACTTTTCGGTGCTAACCAACCTTACGGTGCTGCCATCTATGTGCGAATGAGAGCATCATGTTCCAGTTGTTCAGGGTCGAAAACCGTACTGTGCAGCACATTGGATACTATTCACATTTTGAAGTGAATGGAGGAAATGTGGTTGTCAACGTTGGGACTCGAACTAAAGTTCTGTCGGCAGTGCAATTGACATATTCGCCCTCTCGGCTATAATATGTACCAGGCTGCAAGGAACTAAGCGCAATTTAGATGAATCTAGTTGATGCTATAAAATTCTAGTTCTTTAACTGTATTAGGTGAAAGCCGTTAATAAACGGGGTTTCTACAATTGTCTATCATTTATTCTTCGAATACTATCTTAGTTACGGTTATTTTGCTGTTTTGCTTTAATATAGCAAAATAATTGTTCTCTGCAAGTCCACACTTTTTTCTAATAAGTACGATCTATCTGTTTCATGCACATTTTTACCCGTAAAAGAATTTTCAAGTATTTAATACTTAAAGTACTCACCGTTAAAATACTTTATAATCATTTGAAAAATCATGAATCAAACAATAAAATATGAAAAGCATCACCAAATGCACAAATTGATCTTACAACAAATAAATAAATTGCAGCAGAAGTAAATCATTTTTTCCCAGTTCAGACCACTAGATTTGGATTTTCTATGACTGCTATTAAACATAAGGCTATTTATCCAATAAAAAAATTATCACATAAATCATTTCATATAAATGTATAAAAGTGAATAAAAAAATTCATTCAAAGTGTCAGATGTTTATTTTGGCTCATAATAGGTCTGTTTCAACTCTGGTTTTTGTAGCGAAAATTCTAGATTTTCAGTTGCGTCAAGAATCAATAATTTCAGAAAATTAAAAACCTCTAATTAAGGATTCTTATTAGATATATTTTATTTTTTCATATAAAATTGCTCGAATCAACCCGGGTTCTGCTTCCTAATTAAGTAACATATCAGAAAAAAATTATTATTTAAAAAAATTTTTAAGCGTTAAAAATTTAAATAATTTTAATTTTAATTACTTGATTTAAAGTATTTAATGATGCCTATTACAATGCTTACTTGGTTTGAGAAAACAGTGCGTTATTTGGTGTAATTTTATCTTTTAGTTTTATTGGTTATAAAACCGCAAAATTCTTGAAGTCTCTTTTAAATCTAAATTTTTCTACGTGCAATTTATTTCTTAACTTTTCTTTGTTAAAAAAAGTTTAAACTCGCTCACATCAGTAAAAATATTTAAAAAAAATTCTCTAAAAAAAGGAATGGAGAGTTTATTTTCTATAAATTCAACTCATTCATAAGTTTTCGCAAGTACTTTAAAATCTAACGTATAAAAAGGCCATAAATCATTTTTAGAGTAAAAATTCAACTATGCAATCAATGACAACGTAATCGATTTACATTATCCTTCGCAGAAACTTAAAATTTGTACTAATACTTTTTCTTCTTTGTTATTTTTACACAGCCAAATTCAGCAGTGCATTGCCAAATTCAAATATGTAATTCAAGTGGTGTTTTTTTCCACGAAACTCACATACGCATCGCTTAGTTTTTCCAAGTGAAAACTGTCACTACTACGTCGTATTTTCATCCATCATCTGGCCATTATTATCTTTGTATTTTGCACAACCATTGATTTTTGCATTTTTTTTTTAATCTCAAAGAAGATAAAACGCAGATTAATTTATAGGGAGATGGTTCGATTTTTCAAATACTATTTTCTGAAAAATTGTCAGTTATCGTAGAATGCTAAGAAAAAAAAACTATTTTTGTGTTTTAGGCACGCACGTTTAAAGAATATTTCTGCTACATTTGCTCAATAGGGAAACAGAATTAGCTTGTTTTCGTAGTTTTTTTTTAAGCCTATGATAAAAATAAGTTTTGACCTTTTGCCACATCATGGAAAAATAATAAATTATTATTAGATTATTTTGCCATCACGCAAAAAAATGCAACATAAATATTGTTCTGCCTATTATATTAAATACTTCTGCAAACAAGTTCTCTAATCCATTTTTTCTTGCAATATAGCACATTTGCATTAAGTATGAAATGCGCGAATTATTATGTAATGATCCCCTCATAAATTGGGTAGAATTGCACTAAGCATTTCCTGCTTTGTATTAATTTCCTGTTGATACGGGATAAACAAGCCTTTTTTTATCGACATATCCTCTAAACAGGGCTCTATTTTTAACAGGGATCGCAATTTCGATCCAAACATCCAGCGACACAACCACTGTATATGCAGCTAGATACAAGATAAATCTATCGTGGTGGTCTATCTGCGTATACAGTGATGTGTATACACAGCGATACGTCATTTCGTTGGTTGAGTTAAACAAGTTTGGAGAGAGGGGTACCAGCTCAGACAATATTCTAGTTGTCTGACCAAGTTCAAAATCACGTGGTTTCTTACCATCGCTGGAGTTTTACCATGGCTTTCTTACCGCCGAGATATTCTGACTGAGAAAGAGCCTCTAGACGTAGTGCCTTGGCAAAATTTGGAGGCATAAATAACAAATAATTTTTACACCTCTCAGGCTACTTAGCGAGTTCTTGTGCTCATACCCCTCTCCAAATATTCACAGGTTTCTTGAAGCTGGAAAGCATGCAGTTTCAAGATTGGAAGAAAAGTGTTTAAAGGGTGATTTGCTGTATAGAATGCCTAGGATGTTTTATTAGTTGTTCTATAGAACATTGTCTTAAATATTAATCATTTAATTATTTTCCATTCGATTATAGGCATTTTATACAATGAATAGACATATTATATATGTATAGATATAATATGTATCTTATATCTGTATATGTATATTTGTATATATATAATCTGTATATTATATAATCTGTATATTATATAATATGTATATTATATAATATGTATATCTATAATTTGTATGTATATAATATGTATATTATATCTATCTACATCTATTTTCAAAATATTATAAAGCAATTGAGCCCCGTAAAGTATAATTATGTATCCTCACTATGAATTCAATCGATTGCGACACCGCGTTTCTCTTTTGCTTGAATAGTAATTCATGAATACATTTTTTATTTCAATTTGGATAAGGTCTCTAAAATAATATATTCTGGACTGTATTTATTTACTCATTATCCTTTTATTTTATATTATTTTTCCTATTTCATTTTGTTATTCGATGTGCAGTATAGAGTCTAATGCTTTCGACTCAGTTCGCATCCTCAAACAAAAGAGGTTATAATAGTGTCTGACAAACGGATGGAATATTTCCCAGGAA
This sequence comes from Parasteatoda tepidariorum, assembly GCF_982258835.1. Lineage (NCBI taxonomy): Eukaryota > Metazoa > Arthropoda > Arachnida > Araneae > Theridiidae > Parasteatoda > Parasteatoda tepidariorum. The sequence goes on along the minus strand of NC_141757.1, from coordinate 122,785,513 downwards.
ATGCTTTCATCAAAAACAATATTTCGTGGAGTCTTAGCATCGATGTTTTAAAAGTGCATTGAATCTATAAAAAAATTTAACAGTATATCTTTTGTTATTTTATTGGTCTGTCCTTATTTGCACTGTCATTTCGCGAATTCCATAATTTTTTGCTAGTTACATGTACTGCAATATTTAAACGGATTGTCCTTAATAAACTGTTGGTAGTTCATTGTGATTTTGAAGTGTTTACTCATGCGTAAGTACAGGCGTCAAGAAACATGCGAATATGCCTTACATCCCAAAAGATCTAAAAATAGAACATTCATATGACAACAGAAATTTATAAAAACAGACTTAATGTATCAAACGTTAATACAATTACTTTTCCTAAATGTTTTGTGTTTAACTATTATAAGTCCAATTATAAACAAAGCAAACAAATGGTGTATCACGTGACAATCAATACGCATAGAAATATTACAACAGTGTTTTCAGCAATAATAAATTTTAAACAAAGTTATATTAAATTCTGCGAAGGTCAATTTTCCCCATCTAGATACTTCACTGAATATTTCAAAGGGGATCTATTCTCCAATTAGTATCGGGGGTATACTGCCACTGAGCAACACCTGCAGCCTTTTGTTAACGCTGAAGGTGAGAAAATTATTTCATGGATTAGAGAACGTTGCTTAAAACGCTGTTAACAATGTGCGCACATGGAACAAATCAGTGAGGTTTGAAATTTACTCATTTCGAATGCTATTAAATTTCTATCCCAACTGCTGCCATCAAATTTAATTAAAATATATTGGAAATAACTGTAGAATAAATCCCATATATATATCACGATTTTGTATGAAATTTTAACGAGCTTTTTTATTGTATTGTGTTTATGAATAGCACTAATTTATGAATAGCATTTATAGAGTTTATAAATAACACTAATTTATGAATAGCATTTACAGAGTTTATAAATAACGCTAATAATTTAAGCCTCATAGTCCTCATGAACTTATGATGCCTTATAAATAGTGACCACGACTATTTTTTTCAAACAATTTTAATTACAACTTTTATCCAATTTATTCCTTTTTTTTTAATTATTCTATTCTTATGCGATTTGATTTCTAACTAAACGTTGATTAGTTGCACAAAAATATTCAATTTATTTGACAAAATTTTTACAGTGTAGTTCCATTTTAAGTGTTTCGATTGGAAACTGTAATGGAAAATATTCCCATTTCCAGCATTGAAGAGGAAATAGAGTGTAGATTTGTCCGTTTTGAGATTGTGGGTTTTGATTGTATCATAATTGCTAGCATATAATCCATATTCCTTTTCCTATAAAGGATGATACCCACTCAAGGAAAAATACTTTCTTGATTCAATAAAACATTTTTTAATGAAACACCAAAACACCAACATCAAATTTTGATATCAGTATAAAATTTTGATATTAATATCAAAAGGGATATTTAATCTCTGATTTTTAAACACACGAAGATTTTATTTTTAAAGTGGCAAAGGTTTTTAATACTACGATATTAAATATTCATATCGTTATAAAAATATTTTTGTCTTTAAAATTATATGTAGATATTAAAATCCAAATGAAAATATTAATTTATTTTTTACTGTTTTTTGCTTGAGGATTTTATTCCTTTTTGGTGACCACCAGCAGTTTGCAAACATATTTTCATTTAATATTTCATTTTTTGTCCATTGCTCATAGTTCTGAAAATTTTAAATGCAAATCAAAAAATGTCCTTTTACGTTCACGATACATTCCAGAGGCTTTGAAATTTAGAAACCAGTTTAAAATAGTTTACATAGATGTTTAGAAACTATTTTTACATAATTCTGAGCTATTTTTATTGCTGAATGATTCAAATGATAACGGTTTCACAATAAAAAATAAATAAAAATACAGTAAAAAGTTTTTTACTAAATGTAAACAAAACATATGACAGTGAGTAACTTTGGTAATCATATAGCCTAAATAAAGTACTCGAGAAAACGCCTCATATATTATTTTTTTTTTTATTCCATAAACGTTGATGAACAGCAGACTCAATTTTGAGTTTACGTCTACCAATGTTATTTTGCCTAGTTATTTTGAACCCAATACATAAAACAAACTCTTTGATAAGGAATTTAGAAAAATCTGCCTTCGTAGAAGACTTTTTGTTGAAACTAACCCGGATTTAAAATTATACATAGCGAAAAAAACTACGAACACTTCCCACGGTTAGCCTGAAGGCAAGGGTCTCAAACACATGATTTATACTTAGGATACTTTACGTCTTCGTTGTAGTCGGTGTGAGGTCAGTTTGGAAGTTTTATCGACCAGCCTTTACTGGAATTCGAACCTGGATCACCTCTTTGGAAGAGGGAGTGACAGCTCTATCTTCTGAGCCACCGAGGCTTTCTTACATTACTATTAAAAAAGTCTATGACAAAAGGTATAATTGGATGAAAAAGAGATTTCATAAAAAATGTCAGATATTTAGACGATTCAATTAAATAAAGCAGTGGTCAATGCTTGAATTATCGGAAAATACATGTAAATTAAAGAATTAACACACACATTACGTTATTGGTTTATAAAATACAATTTCAATTGAAATAGTAAATATTTATTGGATTTAATGGTACCTTTAAATACTTAAAGCTTTGATTGATTTTTCAGTAAAAATTTAAAAGAAAGGAGAATTTGCAAATATGCTATTCATGCAAAAAGATGGTAAGTTCTCAAAAGAATGGTAAATTTGCATTAATATAATGAGTTAGCATTACCCTGATGAGCTAGCATTAACTCGACGAGTTAGCTGCAGCATGACGTGGCAGCAATAATAATGGTAAGTTAACTTTTACTTAGTAAGTCTGAAATTCGCATTTTTAGATTTCTATCAGAGTATTTTCTCTACAACCATGGTGGCGTATGTTTAGATTGTGGGGTAAAAAAAAAATTATTTCATTAATTTATGTTCGTTATGCATGTAAAACTAAACTAAAATATGCATTTCATTATGTTTGTTAATTTAATTTTTATAGATGATTTAGTTTTAAATTTTTTTTTATCTATTTGTAAATCATTCAACTTTAATATATATAATATATATATATATATATATATATATATATATATATATATATATATATATATATATATATATATATATATATATATATATATATATATATATATATATATATATATATATATATATATATATATATATATATATATATATATATATATAATTTTAAATATGGCTTTGTTATAGGCCTATTATTCTAGTTGAGTATAAAAATTGTTTAATAGCATAAAGGATATTGCGCAAAAAAAGGAAACTTCAAATATTTACCCTTTAACATCGATTGGGCACTGTTGTTCCTTTTATATATATTTTATACGCTTTAATTATAAGTAGAGATATATTTTGGAGTTTTTTATAAATAAAAATTTGCTTAATAGTTGCTACAAAAAATCTATTAGACTATCGGAATTATATTTTTTCTTAAATATAAAATGCAAAAATAAGTAGTTTGATTTTCTTTTTTTTTCATATTCAGCAATTTATCAATAATTGATTTTGTAAACTAAAGGAATTTTAATGATAAATAGCTGTTTATTTTAGATCTAAATAACTGCAACTAAAGGCATCTCTGAAAAATTATCGCTGTTAAGTGAACCGGTTCGGAAGATTTTACCTTTAAAGCATAAAAATACACCGGTGTTTCTTGCAGCATTTCATAAACATAAATTATTAAAAAGTTAAACATAACATTCTTCCCTTATTTAGACTTCAATAAGTTAAAAATAATTAAAAAAAATTATGAAAATACATTTAATAAGAATTATGCGTCAAAGGGTTATATGCAGATTATAAATTAGGAAATATTTCGACAAAAAAAAAGACTCTTTTATGGAATTGGTGAGTTTTATGATAAAGTGATAAATTCGTCAATCTCTTAAGGTTTTTGACACGAAAATGTGTCTTAAAATTTTTAATCAGTTATACGTTGTTATTTGGTTTTACTCTATTTATTTGTAAGTGATTGTATTAAAATGCTTTTCGTTTGAAGTGCTTGAAAACATATAAACAAGTATTCTCTAAAGATCTTAATATACGAAACAAATAATGATTAGGGAAACAAGTAATATATGTGAGAAATTTTGATTAATTAAACTCAAATAAAAGTGTCTAAAATAACAATCCATTTACACGCTCAGTGTCCAGAGCATGAATGAGAATTCAATTAACATGTAAAGAACGGATGAAAGAATAAAAATAAAACAAAATTGTTAATTTAAATATAAAGAGCTCGATGGAGGAAAGCCGAGATTGATAGAACAGCAGGGATAATTTTCTTTAAATAATGCATAGATTGAGGCTCTAGTTATTTCTAACTTTAAATAAATTAAGCATTCATTAAAAAAAACTTCATTTAACAATGTTTACACGCGAAGTAAAATTTAAAAAGAAGCCACGTCTTTATCCAACAGTTTTACTTTAATAATACATATTCCTTTTTTTTTAAATTTAATATCTTGTAAACTTTTCCTAAAGCAATTAATTTTTTGCGAAAATGCCATTAAACAATTAAAGTTTTAGAGCAAGACTCTAAAATTGGTAAATTATCATTCTATAAGGTTGAAAAAACATTTCTTTTAAATATTTTCATGGGATAAAATATAAATTATTCATCCGGGGAACTGAATAATTTTATAGTTCCTACTGCGAGCGGAAATGCTTGGTAAAATCTATTTTCACCGCAACAAATGTTTTATATTGCTATCTACTTTTAACTAGCAATTTTTTTCTCATGCAAAATATACATAATATATAATTAAGTAAAGATGTTAAAGTTATGCATAGTTATTTGAGAAACGAGGATTGCTAGCGATATTAACTCAGCATATGTTGTTTTATTATACACAAATTAAAACTAAGTTACATTTTAAGTTAAAAGAAAAGAGATAACAGGCTAAACTGATGTCCACTTATATTGTACAAAAAGGTTCATTTTGAATAAAACAAAACTGTACTCACGACTTGTAGACCGAAACCTACAGTTAATCTTTCTTTTTATATGTAAAAATGTTCAACCGAAGTACAAATGTTTATTCAAAGAACTTACAAAACAAATGAAATAAAATAAAAATATGACCACCGAAGCCGACGTCTTCAGGGGGTACCGCCCCGGTAGCCATTAAAAACAAAACCATTTCTATTTGAGGGAGAAGCAAAAGCTTAAAATATCTCCCTCAGTACCCCGATGGTTTTGTATAGAGGTCCAGGAAAAACAAGATACATTCAAAAGAATAAACAAATTACGAAAAGAAAATCAATAAAAATCATCAGAAAATCATCAGAAATCACCTGTGACTGTGAGTTTTTAATTTTCTGATGATTTTTATTGATTTTCTTTTCGTAATTTGTTTATTCTTTTGAATGTATCTTGTTTTTCCTGGACCTCTATACAAAACCATCGGGGTACTGAGGGAGATATTTTAAGCTTTTGCTTCTCCCTCAAATAGAAATGGTTTTGTTTTTAATGGCTACCGGGGCCGGTACCCCCTGAAGACGTCGGCTTCGGTAGTCATATTTTTATTTTATTTCATTTGTTTTGTATTGATACTTTTTTCTGAAATTTCTGCTGCTTCTTAGCGCGTTTTTTTCAAAGAAGTTTTATCCTTTTGATCTTAATTATTTGTGTTTTTTTTTTCAGTATTCAAAGAACTTAGACATTCTCTATAGAATAAGAACTGTTGACTCCTGTGAACTCTATAGAATTAGAGCTGTTGTATCAAATACTGTTGAATCAAATTTTTCATTCAAATTAATCATAGTACACAACTTATCATAAAAAACTGTTGAGTTGATGCACAATCACTTTAATAACGCATGGTAACTGAATAGTCTCATCGAACTTATATAAATGAATAGTATTCTGGAAATCAGTTCCGGAGCTACAGCTAATCAATTGTTTATTATTGTTAAGCACGAATATGCAGTCTGTCTAAACTGACTAGCTTCCTCAAGAAACTAAAAAATTTTGAAAACTCACTGTTTTACCTTTACAATTATTTAAGAAGCCGGGATAGCCTCTCTGTCAGGGTGTTGGGACATGTGCGGGAGGTTTTAAGTTCGATCCCAGCCAGTCATGTACAAAATGGTGACTAGTGCGTGCCAAATCTGTCGTGGTCACTTCAAGTCCTTCAAGTTCCAGTGACAAATCAATAACTCTGGGTGTATTGGATTGGAGATTGATCGTGCTCTGGTTAAAAATTACGATCTGCCAATGAATGGTTGGTGTGTGAATGTATCCTCCTAGCAAAGGAAGATGTGATGTATATATGTTGTCTCAGGATCATCCTCATGTATGTTTCACAGGCCGTCGCCATTAGCTCATTGTTCAGCTCTAGTGAGACGCAAATAAAAGTACCAATTATTTTAAAAAATTCTGATATATATCCCCTACGTGGGATATCTTTTTCAGGAAAATTAATTTGGAATAATAAAGCAATTTTCAAATATTCGTATAGATAAATTTTAACAACATTTTTTTTTTTAATTTTGAGGAACCTGGTTAGTTTTAGTGAACTACTGGTAAGACACGGTTTCCAATAGATCAACGAAGTCAAACATCACTGACAGACGGATGTTCACTGTCAAATGGTATGTTCTCGGTTCATCATCATGAATGTTTCCCAGACCGTCACCAATAGCCCATTGGGCACGCAGCTAAATTGCGACGTAAATATACAGTGCTACTAAACGAACTTGGTTTATTGAGAAGTAATAGTTTGGAGATAAGCTTTTGCATGCATATGTGTCTTTTGTGAAGGTTATAAAATATGAATAAGTCCTTGTAAATTTGAAGAACAGATATTGCAAGTTAGAGAAAGGCATCATAAAGACAAACCCATGGTTAAAATGGGTTTCTTCATTCCATCTCTATGTCAGAGAGCGTTTGGCGGAAAGGTAATACCCCTCGGTCAGGGAAGCTCCTAGTTGGTTATTACTAAAGTTTCTGAACATTTCTTCTTACTATAACGCCAAGCAGATCATGTCGAAGTAATCGAAAGTCTAAGGTCTTGACAAAGAAGATTTCAGGTTCATACCTTTCATATCTCAATGTAAGGGAAGTTCCACAGCGAATACAAAGGAGTAGCATAAAACGCTTCATTGAGGTGCGTTTTTTTACAGAGTGGTTTCCCCAATCCACTAAACACTTTTTAGTTCAGTGGTTGTGGGTTCGGATCCCGTCTTATATCTTTATTATGTTCTTATTTAATTTGTACGATATAGCTCATATTGGTAAGAACTTATAAACCATCTTTGAAATAAACTCACAAGACTGCACAGGAAAGTATAATAATAAATTTAAACAAAAAGTAGTAGTAGCACTTTAGTTACGTCGCATTAGAAATGCGCAGCTGACAATTGACATCAGTCTAGGTAGCATCCCCGAGGAGGATACGGAGACATGCCATCACTTCTGAAAATAGGTTGCCAGTAATTCGTTATTCTCAGTTATAGTAATTCGACGACATGCGCGTGAGGTCAGACACTTAAGCCGTCTTTATAATAAACAGACATGTGCGTATAATAATAAATTAAAAAATACACTGAATTAATTAAAATACAATTCGTTCTGAAACAATGAGGTTGCAGATTCGATTCTCGAATAACTCCTGGTTTTATCTTTCAATCTTTTCTATGACGTTCTTATGTAGTTTGTGTTATTAGTCTTTTGAAAAGTGCTTTATGTTGATGGGTGGATTCAAAAGGAACAAAAAATTTGTAATGACAGAGAGACATGATTTGTTAAGAAAATTGCTCCTGCTTCACATAATAAGTTCCTTTACATTATTCACTACAGAGGGGACAGCTTATCAGAGTTGTTTCGCCTATTCGTCAAACCCTCTGCAACATGACTCTAGAGCAGGGGTGTCAAACTAAAAACCTAACTTGGGCCAAACAAACAATGCTTAACTTTAGGTTGGCTACAAAAAAAAATCAATGTTCATAGAAACAAATAATTTTATTTTGTACATTGTAGTAAACGTATATAAAGTTAAATTATCGTTTGATACTTGATATCTCTTCTCTGCTACTATCTGCTACTATTTCAGGAGTAAATTTTATTGGCTGAGACTACGTTCAAAATTGACCCAAAGTGAGCGTTATCAATACAGTTTCGGACAGGAGATTTATTTCCATTCTTAACAGAAAATAATTGCTCACACTGATAAGTACTTCCGAACATCTTAAAAAATAAAATAAAATAATTTCCAATGCGAATTTTCGAGTATTTTTAAACCTTGCAGGTAAATATTTGTAAAATTCAGGCACACCCTAACTTGAATAAATTTTGACTTCAAATTTGAGTCGCACTGAATCTCAATCCCTTCCATTAGCATATTACTGGGTACAGAGTTCATATTAATTGAGAAAATCGAAGAAAACAAACAAAATTTGTCTTCCAAAGAATTTAAATTATGTTCTGAGATTTGAAATTTTTTCTGCGTATTTTTGATACGATGCAGTATCCCTGGAACGGCAGGTGCCGCAAGCCAATTAGAATTTTACATTTTCGCTCGTACGATTTAAAATGATCCGTATGGTTTATAAATAAAATATATTATAATTTTATATGCTAGTTTCCCTTCTAGTTCACATTTCTATTTTATTTTTACTTTGCTTCGGATATATTGACTGAGCCGCAAAAATGTTTATCTTGGGCCGCGAGTTTGACACCCCTGCTCTAGAGGGTTAGAATCCCACCGTAGCCTCTAATGTATTTTTGTGATGCCATTTCCCAACTTTTCTACCAATTCTTTTTCTTGACAAGTGCTTATAAGTGGTATTGATAATAAAACAAAAGCTATGTGTATATGTAATAACAAATATACAAGTAACGCTGTGCAAAGCGTGGAGGTATCTGTACTTCCACTTGACAAAGGTTTAGAATCCTAAATTGAGCACACACGCCTGCAAATGTATGTAATTCCAATAAACCAAACCAATAAACAAATTAATATTCGCTTACGGCTAAAATTCTTCAGTGAGTTAGGAGCGCTACATTTCAACTTGTCTGACTATAAATAATATTACTTATAGAGCAATAGAACTGTTAAAAGTTTAACAACTATCGTGTGTGTGTCAAAAATATTGGTATTATAAAAATTTGGATGTAAAAACAATAAGTATTTTATGTTAACGAATGAAATATAGGAGTTTTATTCATTTATTTTTATTTTTTTTTGGGGTCTATTCTTTCAACATAATTTGAAAGCCGAATTATGTTGAAAGAAAATATTTTAAAAATAAATTCTTTACGATGCTTCCAATTAGATGCAGACTACAAAGACTTATTATATTCTTGATATAAATTTCTGCTGAAATATGAGTTTAATTGTTTTTGTGAGCAAATTGTTACAAACAATAACCATTGGAAGAAAAAAAAATATCACAAAGTTGTAGATACAATTATAGAAGTTATGAAAAGATCCTTTAAGTATGCCTTTACTCACGTTCTAACCTAGATCTCCAATAAAAATATTTATCTATACTGTATGCAAAAATGATCAGCGTACTTAACTATTACTTATTTTGTTTAAACTAATATATCAGATATTTGAACAAAGAATACTTGATGTTAAGAAATTAAAATTGGAACAAGTATAGAGAAAAAATGAAAAAAAAAATAGAAAATGGTTAGCGTAACGAAGAATGATTAACTGTAAATATTTGAACAGAAAAATAAGGAATAAAAAAATGCACATAATTTATGGAAAAATGCTTTCAATTTTTTGTAAACTTCATTCAAAATACGTTTTTTTTAATTAATTGAGCTCTTGTATTTTGATGGATGAGAATGAATGATTGGTCTGATTATCTGATTATGTATTGTTTCTCTGAAGTATTATTCATTTTATAATGCTTCATTTAAATTTTCTTGTTCTTCGTTTTTATTTATTTAGAGTTTAAATCGAAAATTAAATAAAGTACTGCGTTTATAAATCCTTAACTAAAAAAAGAAAATACATTTTATGAGTACTTTTATCGTTTTTATTTTTTGAATTTATTCAGGTTATGGGATATGCAGACCTGAATTTTGTGTGCTGGTAAGAATATTTACACAAATACGGAGAGAAAGTTTAGGTTTTTAGCGTGTAATTTTAATTATAAGCTTATTTAAAAAATAGTTATCTAGGTTCAAAAATTGTGTACAGTCTTATTTTTTCTCTGTATTTCTTTTATAACTTTGCATAAAACCAATTAAACTAGTTTTGCAACAACTTAAGTTATTCAAATAATACGTTAATTTAAATAAACTTACTGAAACAGATATATTAAATTTCATTCCAATATCCTCATTTGTTTTTGAAATATAAATCTTTGAAAACCGTGGTTTGTTTTATTTACTTGAGCTCTTGTTTGTTTTGATCATTTTAAGAAAGGGAATAGTCCCATATGTAATAGGAAGTCATTTACCTCCTGAAAAAATAAAGGGGGCATGAAAAATGTAATGAAGAGGCATCTCAAATAAATAAATACAAACTCCTCTTTTTTTCAATCCATATTAAGCAAAAAATGAATCTATATTAACTTTATTACTTGACATAATCAATAAATTATATTTACACTAATCAATAATTATATTAATTTCAGGAGAAAAAGTAATTATAAGTTTAAGCGTTTCACATAATGGTATAGTTCCGTGCTGGGTTCCGGGAATAAACTGGCTGGTTCATTCAAAATGGATGGATAAATATTTATTTTTCTAAATTTTGGAACATATTTCTCAAATACGGGACTGTTTTGCTCTCAGCGAGAACAGGGGTTCTTTATGATTGACAAACAGTATTTTAATACCATTACAACAATATGATATGTTAGAAAATATCTTCACTCAAAAAATCTATATGTTAGTTAAAATTATACGTTCTTCTGTATTTCTGTTCCATAATAAAAATATCTTTACATGTGAATTTTTAAAATCCTAGTGTTGGATTTCTACTAACCGCTTCCCTGATTATCCCGAGTTAACTCGGGTATGTATATATTGCAAATATTTATTATCCCGAGATAACTCGGGCGTAGCCGAATTTGTCAGTACGTTTTGTTTTATCACGTTTTTACTCGGCCGGAAGCAAAAAGAAAGAAAATAATAATTTGCTGTTATTGTAAGTTTGCCGAGTTTTGTTTGCGAGTTTTGCTGTTGGATTGTGGGACTGCGCACGTGTTTCGTGCTATTTTTATACACAATGGTTACTGAATTTACATAGAAAAAAGGGTAAAATAACGGCGCATCACTTCACTGGTGTTTGGAAAGTATCACTTCGTGTTGTTCCTTGTTTTAAAAACTATCATACAAAGATTAATATTTAATTTTTTTTTTTTGAATTTCCCCTTGATAACTCGGGATAGTAAACTGATGGTAAATTAAATGTTATTTATACATAAAAAAATTTAAAACTTCAACTTGAAACTTGTGTATTGGGTTTCGTTTTAGTTCCTTGTATTTATTAAAGAAATAAAATATATACTGATTTTTTGCATTTTCTTTTCAAAAAAGTTAGTAAGGGAAGCGGAAGTAAAGTATAACACAGTACGAGTTAACTCGCACTGTGTTATACTTTAGTTTACTCTAAGAAATCGTCATACTTTTACAAACAATCACAAAAATTTTGTGAAAAAAAGAACAAAACGATGAAGGATCGAACAAATAATATGAGCATATATTAAATAACTACCTTCCATACACCATATTATCGTTTTCTCCCTTTAATAGTGCGCAGTCGAAGTTAAAAGTTAAGTCACGCTGCTCAAGTGGATTACTATGAAAACCTGACACCTTGGCAAGTCAATAAGGAATACACATTAAAGACTGTGAAATCTAGCAAATAACGTCTGGACAATCTTGAAAATGGACGCATGTCTTTGAGTATTTCAAACATGTCAGCTGTTATTTTCAAAGCATACTTTTTACTTCAAAATATGACTAGGATTTTAAATGTTTCAACTTATCCTCTTTACTTAGTTAAATTCGATATGATAAGAATGATATCTTGAACTGGTTTTGGGAAGGACGAATAAAAAGGTAATGTAAAAGAAAATTTTGAAAAAAAGAAAAATAAATGTATATGTAAGAAAATGTTTGTTAAAGTATTTTCTGAAAAAACTGCTGATAGCTGACATAAAATAGTTTCCGCGCATTTTTTTCAGAACCAAAATCTTTTAATTACCGAACTATTGATATTTTATCTCAAAGAAAAAATAGTGGCTAAATTTCTTATAGATTTGAAAGCAAAAAAAAAACAAGTTTGTAATTACTGCAATTAGTTTCCTTTCTCCCCTTTTACTCAATTTCTAAAGATGTTGACTCCCCAAAAATAAAAATAAAATAAAAATAAAAAATATTTCATTCAAGTCACGTGATAATGATGAGTATATAGAAGATATGCCAACAATTGGTGTTTTAGTAAAGATATCACGTTTCTGTCCATTGTTAAGGCTCTTCTCAAATTTACTTAGTTTTAGTCGCAACTGATTTATCGATAGTTTCAGAAAAGTTTTAGAAAACATTTCAGTTTTTTTTCCGGATTCAATTTGTTTTAGAAATATTTCTTTTCTTTCAACAGTAAAACATACATCTTAGGCACAAAAAAAAATTATCAATAAAATATAAACTAAAACTAATTTTCAGCATTTGTTCATAGTTCTTTAACTAAATACGAGATTTGTCTATTGTTCTTTTAATGTCTGTTTAAAATATATCTAAAATACATAAAAAAGTATTTTTTATTCAGTACATTAAATTTTATATTTTTACTTTAACCCTCCAAGCGTTAAGCCCCTGGATAGCATTGTTCGGAAATTTCCCTTCTACGCACTGTACTTCCATTGAATAGCATGGGACAAACCAGTTTTTTTGATGCAGAAAATTCTGCAGCTAAAAATTCCGAAAACGCCGGGACTAACGCAGAGAAGGTTGAAAAACACATAAAATGCTATTTTCTCTTTAAAAGAAAAATTTATTTTGGTATGTATTTACTTTTAAAGATTATAGTAACTAATTAAATAAGTAACTAAGTAGTAATAGTAACTAATAGTAAAGCTTTTGAAAAACAAGCATGTTTGTAATTACTGAAATTATTTCTTTTTTTCCGATTCGACAATATCTTTATTTTCGAAATAATGATAGTTTTTCATCAAGATTTCATGATAATGGTGAGTACATAAAAGACATACCAATGCTCATATTATTCGTTATACCTGTATCGCTGTGTTCTGTTTCTGTTACAAATTTCTGTGGTTGTTTAAAAAATTGCGATAACTTCTTTATTTAAACTAAAGTACGTCGCAGCGCAAGTAAAGAGAGCTCCGACACAGGATGTCTTAAAATTTCACATTTAATGCAGTTTTTAGTATGGAACAAAGTATATAGAGGAAAACATATTTCTAGCTATCATATAGATATTTTAAATAAAGTTTGTTACAATATACGATACTGATGCAATAATGTCAAAATACAGTCTGGTAATGACATGAGCAGCTCGCGTTCCCACCGAGAGCTGAACTCTTGATTGCCAGACAGTACTTCATTTGTTCCAATACTTTGAAGGATGCATTTTTCTCTTTCGAATCAGCGCAGTTTGTTCTGTACGGGACTACACACCTGTGTAAAACGCTTAAACATTTACATTTTTTTCTTGGCTTGCGTAAATATAATTAAATGGTAAAGTTATGTAATAAGGTTAATCCAATCACAAAATCAATACAATTTACTAGGTCAATAATGATAACTAAGAGGAAAACAAAGCACTAAAACTTTACTTTATTAATTCAAATTGGAAAAGCCCACAAGGCAGCTGAAGCCAAATTTGTATTATATAAACTAGAAATAAGACATAAATTCTTAATAGTTAAAATTAATTAAAAATGAAATATAATATATAAATGTGTGTTTGCAGAACAGTACTTCATCGGGGGACACAACTTAAGGACAATAAGAACAGTACTTAAAGAAGGAACATCATTAGTTTTGGTTAAATCCAGTAACAACAGAAAGGCTCCTGTGTGTTTGCAGGCAGTGTGTCCCCTGATGAAGTACTGTTCTTTCAAACACACATTTTTATGTTATATTTTATTTTAATTACTTTTAATTATTAAGAATTTATATTTTATTTCTAGTAATAAGGTTAATGTTGTTTTTATCTTTTGTTTCATGTGAATTTAAGAAAAGAGGAGTTTGTATTTATTTATTTCAGATGCCTCCATTAAAATTTTTTTCGTCCCAATCAATTTTCAGAAAAAAAAGAGACAGGCAATTTACATTTGGGACTTTTATTTTCTTAAAATAATCAAAACAAACAAGGGCTGAAGAAAAAAAGAAAGCATTGAGGATTTTATTATCAAAAAAAAAATTATTTCTCTTTGAAATGGTAAAATATATAAGTACGTATGTTTTGATCAAAATTATAAACAGAGGAAATATTTGTTTTAATTTTTCTTCATATTGAACTTGAAGAAAAGCAAAAACTTAAATTTTATTTTTTACCTTGATCATTTTTTAATGTTTCTTTCAAAAACTAATAACGATGTGAAATTTAAAATGTTTTAGTTTGTAAATGTAAAGGCTTAAATATCACTTTGATATTTAAATTGGCAGATTTTGCAGAATCCTTTAGAAAATAAAGAAGATTATCGATTCAGTAACATCATTCGTTAGTCTAGTTTTATTAGAAAGATATTTGTTACAAAATTACCTTAGACTTTGATCCCGAAATTAATATAATAATTCTTGAAAGAATTAAAATATCAATGTCCGAAGCAGATTTAAATAAATTCTAAAAATAGATATTTTTCCATCGATTGAATATTAAAGTATCTGTAATTTAACAGAAACGAGTTTGTACAAACTCTAGAAGGAGACCATCTATTCCACAATAGATGTTGACATATTTCTAATTCAAAAGGATTGGATTTGTTCAAAATCTTTTGCTGTCCTTGTCATTAGGTATTTCCACATGTAAAGTTTAACCATTTCTAACTTAATAACTTAACTTTCTAACTTAACATCTTACTTAACCATTTTTAAAAGTTTGTTGAAAATGTTGCGGTTTCTCAGCTAATAAACTTTTCACGATAACTAAATATCTCCATCATATCAGCTATACATTTTTTAACTAGTTTTTGTGTCCCACATAAGAGATCCCTACAAGTCCAATAAATAACTATATAAACTCTAACTAAACTGGAATTGATCTGTACAATATAATATTTTTGGGTAACATATGATTTTCAACTCAATTCAATTTCATTTACCATGCACTTCAAACAAAAAAAATAGTCTTTTGAAGAAGAAAATACAACAAAGTATTAAAAAATCATGCATACATTGTTTCAATTTCAATAATTTTAAAGACAAATTAAATTATCACTTTATAATAAGCATTCAAATTTTTTACTAAATTAATAATTTAAAAAAAATATATAGTACAATAATTTAAGAAAATGTTTCAAAAACAACAAATGTCAACAAAAAAAACCTTCTACATTTGATAATTCCGAAAAATAATTATCTATTTTTTTTTTAAATTTTTACTCTGTTCAACAAAATAGAAGAGAATCCGAGAAGTAGTATATGGGGGGGGCTAGAGGACACTTTTGCCCTTCCCTATATACTACTATTGATTTCCTATTTTTATATTAAAAAAAATTAAAATAGGCCTATATTTTACATTTTTATACGAAATATCAGCATATTTAAAAATTCTTATTTTTATATTAATAATTTTTATTTTATTAAAACCTTATTGAAAATATCGTTTTTTATTTTACATGTAATTCATAATCGTAATATTTATTTTTACCTTTAAAATCAAAAATATATTTTCCACTATTAATTTTTCTTATAGCTTTATCAGATAATTCACCATGACATTTCGAGAGATAAAAATCTTTCTCATCATTGTCTACTTCTAATCTAGCTATAATAGAGTCACCGTATTTTGTATTTATTTTTCTCAATGATATTAAATTATATTTACCTATCTCGAGTTCATTTAATTTATATGTTTCAGGAAATCGTTTGAGGTCATTAAATTCTTCCATTTATTTAGAAACATTTTTTGTAATATAATTTCTATAATACATACACTTGTATAACGAACATCCAGGTCCTAAAATTTTAGTACATTTAGGTACATCAATGTCAATAGATGGTATATTCAATTCATCTAATATCTCTTTTTCTAAAATACCTCCTTTATAAGCAAATGTACCACCATATAGTTGATATAGGTTATTTATATAATCTTTTACGTCTTGATGATTTATCCATAAACTATTCTTATTTCTATTAAATCTTAATCCGTGTACTTCTGAAGTACATTTACGTACAATCTTCAATTCTTGATCATTCAATTCACAATTAGGTGTAAATACGCCAATATATTCACCGATTGGTAAATTTAAATGAACCCATCCTATCTCTCTTACAATCTTACGACTGGGAAAAATAAATCCCTGAATGTTTAGGATGACTGTAATCTTATCCATTTATTAAGAAACATTTTTTTAAAAGCCAAAAGGTACAGTATCATAATTATCTAAAAGTCTACGTTTATCGTATCCAAAGGTATAACGTTTATTTGTTTTAATACTTGAAATATTTCTATCTTTTTCGATTTTAAACTGATTGATTTCTACATCCAAATAATCTGTTTCACCTGTTATTATTTTAGCCCTATTATCAAAGTCTAATATGGTTTCACTCTGATAAGACATTTTAAATCCTTTTACTTTTCCATATACAGATTTATCATTTAATTTATACCCATAATCTTTAGAGGCTCCAGCTATCCAAGATGTAATATATTTATCATTTCCCAATTCATCAGTCCATTCTCCTAACATGCATCCCGTTTCAATTTTATTGGTTCCGTCGTCTATATATACTACACTATCTGTATCATAATAAAGTACTTTATCTCCTAATTTATCTAACATTTCATATAATCTAATTCTGGCAGAACTAGTTGTAAAAGCAGCTATATATATATTAGTATTGAAGTTATTTTTTTCAAATATATCTTTCATTTTATAACTCATTTCCACACAATCGTCATTCAAAAAATTCATATTCAAATCTTTAATAGTATCATTTAGAATAATTCTATAAAAATCTTCAATTTCCATCACATATTCAGTTTGTTTCATGTTATTTCTTTGACCAAACTTACCCCATAAAGAATTTAAACATATTTTAGCTATGAATCTCAAACCTGGATTTTCTTCAATTTTATCTAATTCTATATCTAATTTTTCTTTAACTATTTGTCTGTATTCTTCTTCATTTTTGAAATTGTTTTTCCATTTATCGCATGTTTCTAGTTTAATCTTTAAAAACGTTTTAACATATTCTTTAAACAATTCATTTGTTTTATTTTCAAAATGCCAAACCTCATATATATTCAATATTTTATATCCTTTTTTAACAGCTAATCTGATCTCATCGGTAGTCCACGTTCCTATTAGACATCTTTCGTTATCAGTGTGTTTACACTCAGAATTTCTTATCTCATAACACTGCTTACATTTTTTCTTTTCTAAAGTGGTTTTGAAATGATTACATTTTATTGTTTCAGAACAAGTTCTACATAATGAAAATATTAATTTTTCTTCTTTATAAGGTAATACTGGATGATATAATTTTCTAGGTGGAAGTACTTTACATTTTATTAATCCATACCAATTTTCATCGTATTTTTTAGGATTAAATATTTTGATTGGATGACCTTCTGGATAGTTATCAAAATAATTTACAGTAGGATATAAAGAACATACGTCAATATATCTGCCTTTTTCATTACTTTTCATTTCATATTTTAATTTGGTAGGTTCACATCTTCCACCATAAAAAGCATCTCTAGGATTTAAAGGTTCTATAAAATCTCTCTTCCATTCTTTTTTCATGTAATTTTTCATATCCTTATTATTATCAAAATCACACTCCCAGATATTTACCAATTCATAACCTGCTTCAATTATATTTTTATTGATCTTCTTAGTTCGTTTATATAAATCTTCCATGAGCAATTGATTAACCGTGTTTACTTTTGTTCTAGTGAAACATTTGGTACATCCATGCCAGAAACATCCATTAAATTGAAATACTGTATTTTTATAAAATCCATCTACCTTATAACATTTTTCACCTAATTGTAATTTTTTCTCTCCTCCATTCAAAGCATGGCGTATATTAATATTTTCCTTTTTTGATATGTAATCTAACCAAGCTATTGATTTTTTACTGTACTGATCTTTTTGAATGACAATTTCATCAATAGCTATTGTGTTTTCTTTCAAGAATTTATCTCTGTAAATGGCCATACATAGACCAGCTAAAGTTACATATTTAAACGGATCTATATTCACAGTTACTAAGAATAATCTTCTTAATTCTAAACAACCTTTTCTTAAAATATCTACATCAGATCTACAGTATTTTATAAATTCCTTTTGGAAATCAAAAGTTTCATGTTTAATGGAATCATACCATTTATCAAATTTTTTCCTGTCTTCATCAACCATATAATTATATCCATAGTAATATTTATCTGGATATTTACCAATATAATTTTGATTCTTTTGTTTGTTGAATAAATGAGGAAAATAACCCTTGGCCAGTTCATTTAAACCAAATGTTTTAGGAAATTTTTTAAGTGCACACATTGTAAAATTAATAGAATCAATAAATCTTATATAGTAACCATCAGCATTCATATATGTTAGTTTATTTCCTTGGTAAATTGTAAATACTTTAATATGCTTTTTGAAACAATATTTAGCTAAAAATTGAAAATCAAATCCTTTTCCATAATGAGCTATAACTGTATATCCTTCGTGTTCCTCGCTAAATAACCATTCACAAAAATCGTTTTCATTTTTAAATTCTGTTTCGTTTCCATGAAAATCATGACATATAACTAGATTCACTTCATGAATTCCTGTATCTTGCTTGGTTTCAACATCAAAAAATAAGTATTTTCCTGTTTTACATTTCTTACACCAATCTATTTTATTACATTTATTTTTTACACAATTATCTTCACATACACCTCCTTTACTGTTTTCATATTTCATGAAACACTCATGACCTTTCATAACCCATTTCCAACAATTATTACAACGATATTCACCACATATATGTTCTTCTGTTTTCCTTTCATTTCTATTAATATTTCTTTTACATTTTAGACATTTCCATAGTAATTTGCAAACAGTAAAACCTTCTGAATTTTTCTTGTTATGATTATCAAAACAATTTTCTCCTAAGAATTTCCGATTACATTTTTTACAAAATATTTCCTCTCCTTCACAATTAGATTCTTCAACAAAACACCTATCACATTTTAAAGGGCATTTATGTTGATTTGAACGTTTATAACCCACTTTACAATAATTACAATAATTATTCTTACCTAAAAATCCTGTCATTGATGTAATGACATCGAAATGATTTCTATTCTTATATATAAAAATACATGTTGATTTATAATCACCATTATATATAATTTCATTACCATTTTCTCTACAAACTATATTGATCTGAATGTCTAAACATTTTTCAAATATTTTAACTTCTTCTAAACTACACACTTCTAAAGGAATTTTACATACATCATGTAATTTTATAGCTAATGTTTTTTGTAAAACACGACCTTTTTTAATATAAATTATTTCATTACTTGATAATTTTTCAGTACATAATTTATCACTTAACAGTTCAGGATTTTGGATAGCTAAAGCTGTTACAATTGATCTAGCCAAACATATATTATCATCATTTTTTATTTGACAAATACTTTTCTTTTTTGCTGGATCTGTTTCAGAATACATTTTTAAAGCCTTGTGTCTACCACCATGAGGTAATTCGATGACATTAAAATCAAATATACACTCTGTTATATCGAGTTCTTTATATTCAATTTGGTTGGATAATTTATCAATGTATTCATTAAAAGCAGTTTTAGTTGACATCATTTTATCATGAAAAGGTACATTTAATTTAGGATTATGTATAATTACATCTACTTTTCCTATAATATTTCCAATAGCCCTTTTAAATACATTTCTTAAAATATTATAATATTGTTCAGGTAAAATTTTAGATCCTGCCACTCTATATTGTTTTCTATAAACTTTATATTTTTCAATATATTGACCTCTGAATTCAATAATTTTATAATCTGGTTTAAAGAAATTTTTAAGATTTACCTCTACTTCTACCTTATCTTTTATTTTTTGAGGCCTATACAAAGCATTTAAATTAGTTTCAGTTAAAATATTTTTTTCTTCTTTAGGTATAAATTTACCATCTTTATATTTTAAATTATAAGAATCAAAAACTTTTTTTAATTCATTTCTATACTTAGGATATTTATTAAATAGTTTAGTTTTGTTTTCCATATAATAAGAAACATCCAATCCTAAATAATCTGATAAAACAGATTTATAATTTCCTGTACTTTTGATATAAGAAACTACTGATTCAATAATATTTGATTTTAATCTCTTATCAGTCAGGACAGGAATGTTAAGTTTAGTTATCAATTCTTTTAGTTTTTTAATACTGAAAGTTGAGAGTACATTACTCAAGTGTTTGAACTCCTTTGTCATGTTACTCATTTATAAGGAAGAAAATTTATAAATACTTTTATAAAAAGGAGTTCATACGTTTTATATGAAAATTACTTCTAAAATGTCTTTGTTTATGCGAATAAGTATAATTTTTACCACAATCGCATTCATAATATATATATTTTCTTTTAAGATCACAATCTATACATCTTTTAAATAAATATTTTTTATATTTGTAAAATTCGTCAGCTGATTTCAAAGTCTTACAATCGCAACAAAATTTATTTTCCATTTATTAAATGGAGTTTTTATAAATACTTTTCTGTCTCTTTAAGAAACGAATTCCAAATTTCATCATAAATGTTTTGTTTTTTAGGACTACCTAACTTAATATTGTTAGAAATATTATAATATTCACATATCTTTTTCATAAAATATTTATAATTTAAACTCTTTTTAAAATACATATAATCTAAAAATTTTAAAAACATTTCATCTGCTTCAACTGTAAAAACCAAGTTCAATTTTCTTTTTAACTTTTTAAAAAAACTAATTCTCGAATTGTATCTCTGTTTTAAAAAAATATCAAAATCTTTCGTGTCATAAAAATATACATCTTCGTCTGAATCGTAACTTATTTTTTTATTCTTAATTTGTTCAAATATCTTTGTATAAACATTTTCCATTTATTTAAAAAAATATTTAAATATGTGTTCTTTCTTTCTATTGCGCAATCACAGCCACCGAGATGGCTTTTATTGCACAATTCCTATGAGAGCCAAGCTCTCTTACGTCACAGACCTTATTACGCAATCATTACAGCCATCTAGATGGCTCTCTTACGTCACAGACCTTATTACGCAATCATTACAGCCATCTAGATGGCTCTCTTTCGTAATATCTTCCCCTCAGCTTTTCCGAATCTTTTTTAAAACAATTAAGACTAAAGGAATTTTACAAAGTTAATTCAACAGATCGAATCTTTAAATTAATAAACTTAGAAAATAAAGTCTTATTATTTTTAGTTATCTAAAATAATAATAATAAATAAAGTAAAGTCTAAAATAATAATAAAAAATAAATAATAATAATAAATAAAATAATAATAATAAATAAATAATAATAATATAATTTTTTACTTTAAATAAGTCAGAAACTTTACGTTAAATAAGAAAATTTAAAATAAGAATAATTAGTATAAGAAAATTTAAAATACGAAATATTTAAGTAATTCGTTTAATAAAACTATAAGTAATTCATTTTCAGAATAATAAAATACAATAAGAATTAAAAAACATGCAGGAAAAATAATTTGAAAATACAAAAAAAAAGAAAAGAATAATCTACTTAACTTAAATCTTAAATATAATAACCTACTCCTTCGACGATTTGAACTCAAATGAACGAAACACGGAAGTAAAATGATAACGAAACGCGTAGAAACTTCTAGAAGGAAACGACGTCATTTCGATGAATCATTTGTTGCTCGACTGATTTGAAATAAAAGCATTTATAGAAATGTTTGTTATGAGCAAATTAAAGATAGTTATTATTATGGATTGTTTGGAGATTTTAAATTAATAATAGATAAAAATACTGGATATTTCAATGCTTCTAAGTTATGTAAATCAGGAGGTAAAAGATTTAAAAAGTGGTTAGAAAATAAAGAATCTAAAGAGTTAATTTTATATTTAACTAAATTCCTAGAAGGCCCGAATTCGGGCCCTCTAGAGACTATGAAATTAAAGGTAGAAGAATTAAAATATAATGGGATTTCTAAGGATTTAATTACAATGTTGGATTTCACCTGAATTTTCTAAAAAAGTAAACGATGTAGTAATTAATTATTATGCTAATAAATTTAATGATAATGATAAACTTCAAAAGAAATTAGATATAATAAAAATTAAAATGAATGACTTAAAAATAAAAAATGAAAAATATAAAGAAGACGTAACACCAAAAACATCTCAACCTAGAAAATTAAACATGTTTACAATAATAGAAAAGAATAAAAATGATTCTGATTATCATTATTATGTTATTAGATGTCAAAGAGGTTTATATAATAAAACTATACGAGATTTAAAACTTAGATATCCTAATTTAAAAATAGCTCATGAAATTCAATATAATCCGAATGCTATTAATTTATTTAACAGAATAAAAGAAAATATTTCTTATATAGAAACTAAATTTAATCATTTAAAATTAAAAGATTATGATATGGAGAGATTTAAAAATGATATAATTCAATTGATTCCTAAATTAGAATAATATTTTTTTCATCTATCCAACTATTAAATTCTTCAGGGTAACCTAGCCATTTTACGAATAACTTATTATCTTTTCTTTTTATTATTTTTTCAATCTTATATGTTTCATTTTTCTTATTATATTTTACTAATTCTTTTTCATAATAAGTTCCTTTAATTTCTTCACCATTTAAATCTTTCACTCTATAAGTTATAGGATCTGTTTTCAATATTTCAGATATTATAAAAATTTCTTCTGTAAATGTAGGATGATAACCTCTGGTAAATGTTTCTTTATATTTTGAAATTCTAACTTTATCGCCTATTTTAAACTTTGGTTTCTTTATTTCTTTTTTAGAAAATAAATTATTGTATACGATACTTTCATTTTCTGTCCGACTGGCTTGTGAGGGTGTCATTTTAATAGATCGATGATAAGAATTATTATAATTATAAACTAATTTATCTAGTACTTCTAAGTATTTATTTGTATTATTTGCTGCCATATATTTTCTTATTTTTCCATTAATTGTTTGATTAAATCTTTCAACAATAGAACATTTTATTTCAACATTTTCAGTAGTAAACCAATGAATATTATTATCTTTGAATAATTTTTGAGTATCTTTATTAATAAATTCCGTACCTTTATCCGTTTGTAGTTTCTCTGGAATTCGTTCTTTAAATATTAACTTGAAAGCATTTGATACTTCTTCGCCTGTTTTTCTTTTTATTGGAATAGCCCAAGTATATTTACTAAACATATCAATAACTGTTAAAATATAATTAACTCCACTATTATATTTACTAAATGGTTTTATAAATAATAAATCGGCTTGCCATTGATCATCAATATGTGAAACGTAACATCTCCTTCTTCTAAATTTACGAATAATTGGTTTATGTCTAGTATAAACATCTTGTTCATGTAAAAAATCTGTAATTTGTTTTTGAGATAAACCTGTTTTTCTTTTTAATTCATTGATACCACAATAACCTTTTTCGGGATCATAATAAACTGTTTTTATGACCCCGTTTTCTTTAAAAAAGTACTTTTTTTAGATCCACAAACTTCACATATACCTTTCCTCGTCAATCTTCCATTTTTAGAAGTTTCTTCATAAACATCTTTAGTATTAGTAAAATTTTTACATTTTAAACAATAAATCATACCCATACCAAATGTTCTTTTGGCTTTGATAATAGGTTTAACAATTCCTCTTTCTATTCTTTCCCTGATTGTAGGATTTGGAATTGTATTTAACTCTTCTATCATATTTTTATCACATACATCATTTCTAGTTTTAGTATCTTTATTTTTAAGGTAACAAACATCATGTTTATATGCTATTTCATCTACTCTGTTAATGGGCTTACTCCATTCTTTATATGTTAAATCATCGTTTAATCTTTTCTTTCCATGTAATAATTGTGTTCCAGGTCCTGTAAATTGATGTCCTGGTAAATGCATTTCAAAGGGTAAATTATTAATTGTTGAATTGATAAAGCCAGATCCTTTTTGACCACATTCTTTACAACAAAACTTGAACTTTCCGTCTTTACTTAATTTTCCAACTTTGAATATATTACTTTTACACGTCATTTATAGGTAATAAAAAATTATATGTATTTGTAGCCATTCAATTGAGTTTTTTTAACGTATTTCTCTAAAGGAAAATATTTCAAACTTTGAATAAAATCAGCCTCTTTTTTATGAATTTCTTCTTCAGTTAATGTATTAGCTTTAAACAAATTCAGTAGTTGTTTATAAAATTTGTAAGTATATTTATATTCTTCTTTTCTTTCGGATATATTTAAAGATCTGTCAACCACTTCAATAACACCAGCTCCTAAACTCAAAGCTGATAAAGGGATTAAAATAAAACCAGATAAGCCAGATGCGCTAAATAAAAACTTACTCATAGATAGTGCGATACTAATCTTTTGATAGAAATTATAACTTTTTCTGTGAATAAAAATTCTTTTCTCTAAATATTCTTCCATTTATATATACAGAAATTCTTTATTTCGGTACCTCATATTAGGATTGACTAAATCTAAAACTAAAAAATCATATGGTTTTTTGATACAGTTCTTATACATTTTATTAAATTCTTCTTTTGTTAATTGACCATCTATTTCTCGTATTATTTGTTTAATTTCTTTTTGTTTCATATCGAAAAATATAAAATAATCGCTGTTACTTCTGATGGTTATAGGTATTTTATAATAGTACTGACTTATATAGATAAGGGATGTATTTTTCTTTCTTCCTCGTATAAAAAATTCTTCTATAGATTGTTGATCTTTTTCACATATACAATCATCAAATACAACTAAATTCATATAGGAAGGATCCAAGTCATCTACGGTAATAAAATCATCTAGTTTGGAAGAAAACAAAACTTGATCTTTTTTAAATTTTTTATATTCTTTCAAAACTTCTTTTTTATTCTTTAAGCCTTTACATTTTTGAATATCTTCTAATTCTACATCTGTAAATTGAATGTATTTTTCTTGTAATTTTTCATACTTAGATTCAAATATGTCTTTTGCACACATGTAAAGTCTATCAAAGTGTAAATAGTCATAAATTAAATTGATTAATAAGTTTGATTTTCCACTGTTGGAAGAACCATTTATGATTAATCTAAAGGGATGTATAGGCAATAGAGGATGTTGATTTGGATCTTTAAATTCATCTGGTTCATTATAGTCTTTAATTACAATTTTAGAATACATTTATTAATTAAAAAATAATCTACTACGAGTAAAAAATAATCTACTACGAGTAAAAACTATTATTAAAATAAAAATAATTTTTTTTAAATAATTTATTCTTTTAATGGTTCATATAGCGGTACTCGTGTATTATGACAAATTTCAGCAAGAAGTATACAAACTATCTTTTCTTTGTTTGAATTATAAAATTCTTCTGGTAATATATTACTTTTATTTTTTATTAAAAGACAGAAATCTATTTTAGAAACAAATTCTATTACAAAGTCTTTATCAATATCTTGATATTGTATAATATAATCCCAATTTACATAATCTTGAAATTTTCTTATAAGGTTCATTGATAATTTTTGATATCTAGATACAACATTCATATTTAAACGGTCAGAATAATTTTCTATAAATCTTAAATCCAATTTTTGGAATCTTGATATTTCATACCAAGTCACTTTATCTAAATGTCTCTCAATAAAACGGATAGATAAGGTTTGGTATCTACATATTTTTTCCCAATCTACATCAGAGGCATGTTTTTCAATAAAAGGTTCATTGAGTTTTTGATATTGAGAAATAATATACCAATCATTTGGCTGCACATATCGTTCGATTAAAACTTCAGATAATTCAGAAAATTGAAACACATATTCCCATTTTAAATAATCTGCTAAACTTATAATTACATCTTCTGAAAGTTTCTTTCTAGAAAAGTCGTTCCAATTAATTTCATTGGCCATTTATTAAGAAGAAAAATTTATCTTTTCAATATGTAAATAAGGCTTTAATTTACAACCTCCTCCTGTTAGCACTGATAATGTTAAAACTTCATTTAACTTTCCATACGCAAACATAGTTATTGAATCTTCATTAACATTTATCTCTTTATCAAGAAGTACTTCTTTCACTTTTTCTAAACGTATTTTTGGCTTTTCATTCATTTTGTCACAGGCTAAAAAGATGGTAATTTTCATATACATGTTTTGTGATAATTTTAAGTTTGAATCTAAAAGTTTTGAAGTAGTTTCGTTGAATTCAAAAGTCTTGTAACCCACACCTGTAAACTGAACAAGTCTATCTGTGGTAGCGCAAAAAGTTTTATTATCAACGTAATATTTATTGGCAACGTCAGTATCATTTATGGGCCATTTTACACTCGATATTCTTTCGTTGTGAGCATAATAACTTCTATTAATTTTATCCCACAGTATACAATAATAATCAAGATGTTTTTTGGTAACCACATCGCCTTCTTTTTCAGGTTCTTTTACATTTGATATGATTTTATTTTTAGCATCAAAATTATTTTCATCATGTATTAAACCTTTGTCTTTTAATTCATCGACATATTTTTTAGTTGAAGCATCATTGTCCTCTAGAGGAGTAGCTATATTTCTAATACATTTATTTCTAGCATTAAAATAACCGTTATTACGAATCAAACACTTATTTTTTAAATCATCTACATATTTTTTAGTTGAAGAATCATTATCTTCCTGAGGATGTAAAACATTTTTTAATAGTTTACTTTCCATATCATAATTACCATCATTCGTTAATTTAAATCCTACACCTGGTGGTCCTAAAGGTCCTTCTTTTATTTCATTGTCGTAAAGTGGATAATAAGCAGCCATTTATTAAAATAGAAAAAATCCTTTATGTTTTCAGAGTTTTAATCATTTTTATATCCTGAGTTGACATATTCAAGGAGCATTTGTTTCTTTCTTTCAAAATAAAGTAAAAAACATAATTTTTAGTAGTATTATTTCTCAACCTCCAATTGAATTCAATCATTAAATTACTTAAGTTTGTATAATTTTCATGGTTTGCCATGTTGAAACAAATTATAGGATACTTACTGAAATTTGAATAGTTTATCATACAACCTGTTTCAGAATTTATATTATTCATTCCTGATTCTAAAAGAGCATAATATAATCGATTATAATCATTTTTATTAAAGTCCATCATATAACTTACAGTGGGAACTTTAATGTTATTAATCATTAACCAACATTCTATCATATCCAAGTGATCAAACATCATATTATTTTGATTCATGTTTTCATTTCTATCTTCATATTGAGGAATGACATATAAACTCAAAACTTCATCAGATGTAGCAGGAATAGAATAAGACCCACTGGAATTTTTATAAAATACATTTGATTTGATAATGTTATAATGATCCCAATTTATTTCTATAGGAGTATTTGATAATTTTAATTCATTGAATTTTACAGATGCGGAATTTTTAAATCTAACATAAGGTAACCAAAGTGATAAATCTTCAACAAGAACCTTAAAATCTGGATTTTGAATATCTGTATACAACATATTTTTACTATCATTTCTTTGAATTTCTATTTTAACTTGGAAACCTGTCATTACTTTTTTATATTCGTTAAAGAAATCAAATATATACTTTAAAGGAATCCATATTTTTACTGTTTGACTATTTTTAGTAAATTTACATCTTTTTGAAAATCCTTCGTTAAAACTTTCATTTAGTTTAAGGTTTTTAAAAAAATCAGTTATTTTGGTAGTATCTATCAGATTTCCATTATATTTGAAATTGTTTCTATCTACCGAATCAGTTGTATCTACATAAAAGAACATGTTAGTAGCTTCCGATGTTGAATAATCAGGGGTGAAGTGTATCATCCCTAATACTTGATTCATAATGGCTTTATAATTTATAGTGGATTCAACTTCAGTATTTCCTATAATCAACCTGTTTGAATTAATGAGACCTCCTCCATTCACTAGAGTAACATTTTCATTACTTATTACACCTCCATCTCCTTTTACAATTTTTAATTCTTGTTGCAGATATCCCGCAGAATATAAAATATTAGCATTTGTATCATTGATAAAGAAATTATATGTAGCATTTTCATGAATATTATTTCTATTTTCACTTTTTAATTCTCTATATTCAAAACTTTCAACGTCGTTATTATAATAATAACTAGTGTCTTTCAAATCGTAAATTTTATCCATTTATTTAGGAATAAAAAATTTCAATCCAGTACCATGTTTTTTATTTTTAGAAAATATTTCATTCAATTTTTCTCTCACAAATTCCTTAGATTTATCTTCTACAATAGGACTTATAAGGTCTGAAAAGAAGCCTCTTCCTTGTATTTTTTTACTCTTTCTGTACAATCTTTGTTTATTCATTTATTTAGCAATAAATTTGTACTGTACTTCTTGTTTATTTAAATCAATTAGTTCACCTCTATGATTTGTAATTCTCATTCTAATTCGATTAATAGAATCAGATTTAACCGGAAAAAATATTAGTTTATCAAATTCTTTAGCATATAAACTTCCTGGAGGATTTGATGATGTAAAAGAATAAATAACTTGAGATTGAAACTGATTTATATAAGCACCATCCACTATATCACAGTGAATATAAATATTATCATTACCATTAGCTATATCCGCAATAAATTTACCTTCTTGCTCTTCCTCTTCATATATTTTAGGTTCAAAGCCTAAAATTTTGTACAATTCACTTTTAGATAAATCAATTTTATAATTCTTCTCGAGTTTAATACTAAACCTTTGTCTTTCTTCTATTATTCCAAATAATATAGGTGAATCATTTCCAAAATATTTTACCATATAACGATTCAAACCTCTTATATTGTAATGACCATGAGGAATAATGAAATCTGTCCATTTGACTCCATCAAAATATGAAAATTTATTGTTTTTCTCCGTAATATTATTCCATGAAATATACATTGAAAAAGACTGAAGAGCTATCTCTGTAAAATGAAAAGGTCTCGAATACTCAATGGTGAAATCTTCAGATTTATCTACGTTTTTCGAATCTAATATAATATACTTCATTTATAAAGAACAATTTTTTCATTTAATTTACTAGGTTCTTGAGTAAATGAATATAAAACTTCAATAGGAGATTTATTTTTATTTCTTTCAGTTATATATTTCATACAATAGAAACCACATCTTACAGAACTCGGACTTTGTAAAAAACTATCGTTATATCTAATTTCTTTTCCAGAAGTATTTAAATAACTTAGTATGTTTTGAGGAAGAAAATCATTTTTTATTATTCTATTGTTATATTTATATTCTCCAAAAGGATCAAAATATTCAACAAAATTATATTTTGGATCATTATAATAACAAACCCAATGAGTTCCAGGACCTGTAGATACATCTAAATTTATAATTCCGTTTTCAAATTTTCTTATCTTTTTAGGTAACATATCTATAGTAAATATACCTCTAAATCCTTTTTCATTTTTCATATTGTTTTCAATCATTTTGTTGGATATTCCCATGGCTGATAGACTCCCTTTCCACAAGTTTTTTTTTTTTTACCTGATCCAGAAATTTTGTCCAATACTTTTTTAGTACCCCAACCAGCTGCTCCACTAGCTGCTCCTAATGCTAAAGTAGAAAGTAAAGGTACTAAAAATGGTAAAAACCCTCCATTCTTTTTCAGTTGAGTCTTTGATATTTTAATTCTTTTACCTTTATCAATTTGGTTAATTTGTGTAGCTGTTAAATGTAAATCAAAATTGGGTGTTTTACTTTTATCTATTTGTAAACTAAGTTCTTCACCATTTTTATAAGCTGATTTCAATTTAGAAATCTGACTGTCGCTCAAGTATACTTTTTTTACAATATAATTACTCATTTATATACTAAGAAATTTTCCATAGTATTCCTTTACCTGATCGTTTGTCATAGTTCCCTCTCTTAAAAGTAAATCCAACAAATCTACAGTTTTATTATACAATTTTTTACTTTTAGAACCTTTACAAATTTTATCTGTCAAATCAACTAAGATATTCAGTTTATCTTCTAAACCTTTTCCTGTGTAATGTCTACCTTGTTTAATAGCTGATAAAGCTTCTAAATATCTTTTCATCATATTCATTTTATAATCAGCATTATCAATCCTTTTCTGATACTCATCTTTGTTGTTTGTTAAATTTCTATTTTTGGTTTCATTTCCTTTTTCTCTTTTAAATTGATCTCTTTTTGCTTTTGCCCTTTTAATAACTTCTTCAATATCTTCATCAGTTTTATTCCACATTATTGAAGGTAATTCAAATTCTAATTCTTCTAATAATTCTTTATCTAAATTTTTGTCTATATCTATTTTTAAAAACATACTTCCTACATCTTCAGTATAATCTTCCTCTGACTGATTCTCTATCTGAGGTAAAGATCTATAGGTCTCATTCATAGTGAAAGATAAATTATCAACAGCATCTTTTATACCTAGCAAGTTTTGTTGTCTAGAAGTTTCTAGTTTTTCCATTTGATGAAGTACAGGTTCGTGAAAATCGGCTAATGATTTTTGTATTCCTATATCTTCTTCTAATTTTATTTCATTATTTTTCCTAATTTCTGATTGTAGTTTAACTAATCTTAGATCATTTTTTAATTGCTCTAACAACTTTTTATTTCTCTCTTTTTCAATACTTTCCATTTATAGGTAGTAAAATGTTCTTAAATAAATGGATAAGATTACAGTCATCCTAAACATTCAGGGATTTATTTTTCCCAGTCGTAAGATTTTAAGAGAGATAGCATGTAAAATAAAAAACGATATTTTCAATAAGGTACAGGATTTTTAAAAAAATAAAAATTATTAATATAAAAATAAGAATTTTTAAATATACTGATATTTCGTATAAAAATGTAAAATATTGGTCTATTTTAAATTTTTTTAATATTAAAAATAGGAAATTAATAGTAGTATATAGGGAAGGGCAAAAGTGTCCTCTAGCCCCCCCCATATACTACTCCGAGATGACTTTGAATAACACTTTTGATTTTCTTAACAAGACTCAAAAAAGTTTCTCTTGAAATGTAAAGGGTAGAACATGACACTGTGAGCGAATGAAATAAACAAAAACATTCCCTTGAGGTAGAAGACACGAAAAAAAAAAGAAGGAAACTTTCGTACGATTGATCACAGAGATCCTTAATTGCATCGCCTTTGGGTTTTCTTACTGACTATGAAGTTTCGTTGATACTCAAGGGGCTATTCAAAAATGACGACGGCTGACAAAATGATGCAAACTAAAGCAAAACTCAATGGTTTCTTTATTTAATACTTCATTATTTTGCAGATTTTTAAGAATTTGTTTCGCTTGAATTTGAAAGTAATTCAGTAATTCATTCATTTGAAAGTATTCAATGAAATATTACTATAAAATATTTAATTTATCTTAACATTTTAACATAATGTAGAGGTTCCTCTCCAACCTTGCTTACACTTGCCTCCCATACCAAGCACCACGTGGCAGATCAACATTTCCTAAAAGAAAGAAGGCCTCTGAACAGATAAATTTAGCAGTTAGACGTAACGAACATAAACTGTGCAGTGGATGAAAAATAAGAAAGATGTCACTACGTTTGGGGTTGTAAGCTGCGCAGAGGTAGAAAATACAAAATATGCCATTATGTTTGGACTACTAAAGGATCAAATATTTTGTTTATGGTAACCCGTGCTGAGGTTTTCTCTTATCTATGAGGTGTTGGGCTGGTTCAGACACTGGCCCATACAAATCTCAATAGCTATTAAGTTTAGTCCATCATTTTGTTCTCTCTGAACTGTTTGAAATTTAAAGTTGTAATTGTTTTTAATGATTTAAATCATCGAAATCTTGATATCGTGGCTGTGGTTTAAAAAATTACAAATGACGAATAAGTATCAAGATCGATTGAAAAGAAAAATGATTGAATTAAAACTATTTCAAACTGACCTCCATAATGTGAAGCCCAGATTTGATAACACTCATATTCGTTCCAAATTGAATGTTTATTTGCAAATGCAAGTGTGTAGATTCAATATAAAAGTTACATGTATGCTATTATGCACATTTTTAATAATTCATTTTGACGAGGTTTCAAAAATTAGATAAATAAGTTTGAATCAACATGTATTGATTAGTAAGTCTATATGTTTCATAATTATTGAATGATGTTTTTGAAGGAGGGTAAAAAACTTTTTTTAAATAAATTAAATCCGATATCAAATTAACGTAATTTATGATGAATCGCAGGATACAATAATATTTTAAAGCTCATTTAAACAAATTTAACTAAAAAAATGAAAAAAATAAAAATTTGCATTGCAAACTAAAGTAGTCAAGAGTTGCTAAAATATATTTTAGTTTCCTCCAGCAATAAAACTTGTTTTGACGTTCTTAACGTGACCATGATCAATAATAATTCATTAAATTTTGATAATATATTTTTTCCTTCCATCTTTAAAATCCTGCCCTTGACGCTATATTGTAAATATTTGTTATTTGTTTTTACACGGATTTACAAAAAAATACAGATTAAATGTAATTGCTACCGATCACAATGTATAAGTCAGTCAAACAAGGCTATTGCATTAAGACCATAGTCTATTTAAAATTAAACAGGTTTTTACAAAATACAAATTTTTTAAAGAAGCATTCGTTGATTCACTACCTTAAATATGCACTGAGAAATACGAAATTACTACCTATCCAACCTTATTGGAAATAAAAATAAAGTAAACAACTTAAAACTGCCAGAATTTCGTAAAATTTACAGTGTTTCTGACTCTGTTAGAACAGGAAAAAGATCGGTAATTTTCACCAAAGCAATTTGCTAATAATTTTGGAAATATTAAGAATAAAATATCGTTTTATCATAAATGATCAAATTTGATACTATATAACTATAAGTTATGTATAGAACTATAATTTTAAATTTTTCGGTACGATGTTATTATATGAACGGAAAAATTACAAAATTAATGTTTTAAATACCGCATATTTTAGTTCTATTAACCAGAGTTATGCTTTACCAGAAATATTTTTACCATACTTGCGGTAATTTTAGCAGGATTTTTATCTCTGATTAAATACTTGCTTTTTTTTAGGAAAATGATTGTTGGAGATATATCTTGAAATATATTTATCATCATGGCTAAATATCAAATTGTAATAATGACTGTATTACATTTGCGATTTTAATAGTGAGTAACGCAATTTAATGAAATATAATTCCAAATAAGTCATCATAATAATGCGATTGAAATATTAAAATTTAATAAAGTATAATAAAACTTATCATCACAACTTATGAACCATTTTAAATATTATTTATTGTATTTAGTATATATTTTATGAAATTAGTTGAGGAATAGCCTTGTACATTTCTAATTTTAAGAGTAATTCCTTTATGTGCACATAAGGTCACTCATTTATTGCTAACTGATATATATATATTTTTAACTTTATTAATTATATAGACCAACAGCCTCTTGTTCGCACATAATCGATATCTAAAAAATAAACAATTCGTTTTTGTAAATCGAAGCTGGTTTCGTATCCTCTGCAGGTTGTTTTCGTAAATTAGTTAAAAACAATTTTTTGCATCCAAGTGAATGAAAACATGCAATTGACTCCACTCTTTGATCTGAAACATATCTGTTTGCTGAAAACCATAGGTAAAGAAATTTACATTTTTATGGCCTTCAGTTCGGAATTATGGTCTTTTAGGTGTAGTTATTAATTTACGTTTATTTAAAAATATATATTTGTTATTATCTACCGATTTATTTAAAAATATGCACAGCTTTATTATCTCAGATCCAGAGATTGATTTTGGAAATGTTAATGTCTTATATAAGGATGCATATTCCATTTCCAAATAATAATTTTTTTTTTAAGCAGTGTTGAGTAGCTGACCCAATTTTGGGCTCACTACTATCAATGCTCAAGTCAGTAGCCGTGTCATTTGGAATCCAACCCAGAACACAAGACAACTCCTAGATCAAGCATTGAAACAAACTATTTTTCATGGAAAAAAAACCGAACTGCAAGTGCGGCACATAGAGAGACCTCGAAATTCTCCCTTTGTCAGTCCGATGTAAATAGGATTCTAACTCATGTTCCGTCTACCATTGAGGATATTTTACATAAGCACTGTGATTGGTGCGAGCCTGGAGTTGAATTCATATCCACCAGCCACAGCAGGGAAACAAATCTGAGTCACCTCATCGGGAGGCAAAAGCCTGAGACTCCAAATAAAAGGCTGAATAACATAAACGGCGCATTTGATGAAAAATCGGATTTTCTGAACAATTTAACAAATACTTTTAAATTTACTTTTTGAATGAAATTTGTGAAAAGTCCCTGCAACAAAACAGGTGAAAGACGAAGTAATGACAAAAAGAATGACAAATTTTAGTTTGAAGAGGTGTAGTAGAAAACATGCCTGACAAACGAAAAGTAATTTAAGTACCAGCTCCCCCCAAAGGGACTATTCTGAATCAGTTATTCGGCACTGAGCGTTAATCGTTAAAAGTAAATGCAGACCCCCCACCCCTACTTTTTCCTAACTCTGATTATCCATTCCCTGCTTTTACAAACATTGGTCTGAAATTTGGTGTGATATTGGAATTGAAGAACAGATAAAGAAAGCGAATTAGTGTTTGGCTTAAGTGATTTTTTTTTCCTTCCTGCCGTTAGTGTGATTTTTCATGATAAAAAGACTGGAAAAACAACGGATTTGTAGAAGTTTGGAAAGAAAGATCCGAGAAAAAGAATGATTTAAGCATCAAAAATATATAATGTTTGAATAGCATCCAAATGACTTCTCTTTTCATTTAGAGAATGGAGATGAATATTTAATTAGTTAAAAAACATTGTAGATTTCAGAGAATTGTCTTTTGACACATTACAAGAAGTAAAAAATATTTTTTGGGCTGCTTTAAAGCCGATTTTATTAAATTGTTTGAAAACTGTCAACAAATGCAAAGTTAATTAATTTTCGGTTAATTTCTATTCCAACTCATTATAAACCTTATTTGGTAACCGAAGTATTTTTATTTTCTTACAATTATTGAACCTGGAAACAAGGCAGAGATTTTCTGGGCTCTTCCAATTTTAAAGAAATGCAATATTTTTCTACTTTAAAAATGTAATATTAGATCTGAAAATCGGGGGTATATTCGAATTAGAAAAACAGCAGAAGAAAGTGAATTACTGCGGAAGCTAAAATGAATTTTATCAACTTGTAAATCTATCAAGTGAAAAGCTAAAATTACGTGATTAAAATTAATTACTTATTTTAGGAAGGTATCTTTTACGTAGTATTAAGAGTTACAATTATGTTTTTTTTTCCCTTAGCTCTGTTCTCTGCGATCATAATAAATATTTTTTTAGTATAAATAAATATTATTCTACCTTATCTAATTTATAGAGTAATGATCCATAATATCATTTGAGCTCGAAGCAAAAGTATTATGTTGTCAAATTATGCCAATTATTGTACTTTGTAAACTTGCTTGCGCTACATTTCTTTCTTAATTTGGATAACGTTACACCATAAATCGTTCAGGTTAGTAGCACTTTTATTATGCTAAGTCAAACAATATTATCATATTGCATAAGTTTGGTTGTACGATATTCCTTTCCCGCACCACAATATCAATCAAGTTTATTATATTATTATGCTAAGTTGAACCATATTATCGGATTTCATAGACTTGATTGTAATTTTTTTCTAACTAAAACAGAAACAAAGCTGAATTGTACACCTTAACAAATTTGCTCTGTATTATGGATGCATTGAATCGATGCTTTTAAAGGAATAGAAACAAGATTCGAAAAATTCGAAAAAAATTTCCCGCTTTAATATAAATTTAATTTCTGAAGTTGTTTGTTTCGAACAATTTTTATTGATAATAAATTTTTATAAAAGTAGATTTAGATACTTTTTATTAAAAAAGATAAATCTGTACTAATCATTTTAATGCCGAATTAAGAAAGATAAACCAAATAAATTGAAATTTGATTTCTAATTTACTTCCTAAGAGCATCTAAATACAATTAAAAAAAAAGCTAAAATTGTTTTAGTGCTTTTTAACGTCGTTCCATTTTTGGAAACATAGGCGTTTCGCAAGAGCTTTTCTTACCAATGATGGTTACGATTGCTTCAGCTGCATTCGACTTTGGTCTGAACAAAATTATACAAATTTAGAAGACCATGAAAACATAAAAAATTTATTTTGGAAAATATGTTAAGAGTTAAAGTTGTTTTTAAAGCATAAAATGATTTATTAACGAAAGATTCTACATACGAGAGATTTTAAGAACAATTTTTAAAATACGTCAAGACAAACAAAATTCATGCGTTTAAAATTTTTTCCTTCTTTTTCAATTCTGTTGACTCATCAGATTCCACTCTCATTTTTGATTTTATAATCTGACTTTCATTTAATAATTGTACTTGACTCTAGGATTTCATTTTTCACTGCATCTTTTCCAATATTACTTATAAAAGCAAGA
Organism: Parasteatoda tepidariorum; assembly: GCF_982258835.1. NCBI lineage: Eukaryota > Metazoa > Arthropoda > Arachnida > Araneae > Theridiidae > Parasteatoda > Parasteatoda tepidariorum. Next base: position 122,748,544 of record NC_141757.1, on the reverse strand, counting down.
TTTCACAGATATGGAATTAACAGGGTCTAAAATATAATCATCAATGGTTTCTGTATCAATTGAAACTCCTGGTTCATCAGTCTCGAGCTAAATACCAATATCTTCCAAATCCGAATCAGAAAAAGTTGCATTTGCCACTGTTTCCTGCATCGTTTTGCATCTCATAGACATGGTGCTATGAGGAAGCGAAATTAGTCAATAAGACAAGTTTAAAATGGACACGTTTTTCTTTAAATCACTCGGTAAAGACAAATTTATCACGGGAAGTAAAGTAAATCACGAGAATCAAAGAGAAAAAAATTATCAATAGTAATAATATATCCAAAACCATAGTTTGAAATGCATTTATAAGCCTTTTTAATGTTGCACTTTAACTCTATTATTGCGAAAACCATCTCTTTCACAAAATGTTTTTTTTGAAATAGTTAGAATTTCAAAAAATAAGAAAAAAAACTAAGTGGGTAAGGGTGCACATCTTGTTACTTTATGTGTATTTTGTCATAATAACTTTAATAGCACCCACCTGTAAATTTAAGCCAAAAGAAGTTGTATCTAAACACTTACGTCTCCCCTTTTCCATTCAAACATCATCATTTATCTTACATAAGTGTCATAATATCAATTAAATGAAATGCTCGCAACATAACTCAATGGATCACTTTAAATCGAAAAATAAAGCCCTTGAAACGGATATGTTTTTAAAATGGAACATATTTGGTTTTAAATTAATATTTCGAATTTAAAATCTTAAAGTAAAATTTTAAAATTGATGCATAATATAGGGTTATATTACCCCTTTAAATCTTGTAAGTATTGTAATCGGATCATAAAATTGGTCGAAAACCTTGATTGTACTGATTGAATAAAGACACTTAAATGCATAATTTTGTTTGGTTGCAAACTTAATGAAGAAGTCAAACTTTACTTTTAAAAAGTTGAAAAAAAGCATGTGAAAGAACCAAAGAAATTTTGTTTAAATGAAGGTCATAAAATCTAAGATAAACTAAGAGAAGCTGTATTTTAATTTGGTTTGAGAAAGTTTTCTACTTTTGATTTGCTGTGATAATTCATCCTCGATTTATGAAGGTTTTTCTAGTCTCTTTTTGTAAAGAAGGATTCAATCTCTATATAAAAAGGTTTCTTATGTAAGCTCATTGCGAGCCTCATGGCGAGCAAATTAGCGTAGTTATATTTAACGTATTTTCAAGCTTGCATTTTTTTGTGTTTCTTTTTCTAAATTTTTTTTAAACCTTGTTGAACTTAGTGATAAAGGTTATTACTGACATTACACTGCATTCTGGGATGCTACTGTACAACTGAATCATATTGCTACATTATTATGGTTTTTATAATGAATGAGATTATAATTTCATGTTCCAATCGGCTAATAAATGTACTTACCGGTTATCTAGAAAAAACATAAAAATTGCTGTTTTCTAAAAAGCGGAATAAGTATTAGTAAGATAATATCATAAAAATAGTGAATGTCGATTTATATTTGACAAATATTTAGTAGCAGTGTAGAATCCTATTTAAATGCATGAATCAATTTTAATTTTAAAATGTTGCCAAATTTAGCAGTAGAATGTGTTATTTTGCTGAACTAGTGATTTACTAATAATGCAAAAAGGAAGCCGTAACATTGGTATTGCTTAAAGTTTTCGCTTTGCGTCGAGCGCAGAACATTAATTGTTTCGAAAATGGAATAACTAATAAAATCAAATAATATTATCTTTTACATAATTAAAATTTTCATTTTAAAGTATTGTTTGCCATTAGTTTGGATCTATTTTCATAAGTATTTGATTTTTTATGAATTTGAGAAATTTGATATAATTTGATAATAAATTTTAACTTGCCTGCAATATAATTTACTAAACGACTAATTTCATTATCCGATTACAATACTTACAAGATTTAAAAGGATAATGTAACCCTATATTATGCATCAATTTTAAAATTTTATTTTAAGATTTTAAATTCGAAATATTAGTTTCAAACCAAATATTTATATATATATATTTATATATATATATTTATATATATATATTTATATATATATATTTATATATATATATTTATATATATATATATATATTCATATATATATATATATATATATATATATATATATATATATATATATATATATATATATATATATATATATATATATATATATATATATATATATATATAAATAAATAAATAAATACAAGAAAACACTAAGAAAGTTAAGAAAAACAATAAGTTTCATTTATTGCGCTTAAGCTGCAAGTAAGCAGCACTCATTAGATAAGTTCAAAATGAAGAATAAAAACAACGAAAAATTATAGACATATGAAAAAAAGGGGGTGGGAAATAATAAGTAAAAAAATAAACAACATTTTATTAAAAAAAAAAAAGTAAAAAAAAAATAAATAAATAAAATGAAATGTTAATTAAAAAACCGGAAAAAAAAGATATAATCTTTTCTTCAGCCCACATGATTATATCCGCAAAACAGAGTGCTTTCTGATATTGTATCAATAAAGCCAGAGCAAAACATATTAATACAATAGTGTGAGGAGCACTCAAAAATTTTTTTTTATAAAATAACTACATAAAAAGAGATCATAAAAAGAAAAATAACATGTAAAAACAGATAATAAAAACATAACATAACATTAAACATTAAACATAAACATTAAACATAATAAAATTAATTCTATTGCGACTTTTGATTTCCAGGATCTTTTCAATAGCATTCCCCTTTCTAAACTAAAAGATGTCCTTTTGAATTATTACCATGATTTTAAAAATATCCTTTGTTGCGATTTTGATTATTGGGAAATTCTGATTAATTTTTGTCTTTTTAGTAATTATCTTTACAATGGAAGGGATATCTTTCTTCAAATTAATGGAATACCACAGGGATCTAATTATTCATCTCTCTTAGCTAACTTATTTTTGCATTATTATGAAAAAAATTATACTTTGAGTATTAAATTGGTTTTTAGATATATTGATGACTTAATTATCTTTAATTTCCAAGATTTTACTGTTTTATTGAGTGATATATACCCTGAGGAATTAATCTTACTTCGTAATCATGATGATAATATTAATTTCAATTTTTTGGATTTGGGTATTATGAAAGTTGAAAATATCTGCTTTGTTGATTTATACGATAAAAGAAATGATTTTAATTTTAATATTAATAAACTAGTTACTTGGAATTCTAATGTTTCTAGGAGCATCTATTTAAATACCACTTTTAATGAAATGAACAGAATTAAAAGAATATGTAGTAATATTTATTTATCCAAAATACAAATCGATAAACTCTTTCAAAATCTGATAAAAAACAATGGATACCCAACTAATGTAATAAAATTTTATATAAAATCATTGAATTAATCGTATATTTTGGTGGATATATTTTCTAAACATTTTTTTTTGTTAATTTTTATGATTTTCCCATGTGCAAATCCATTTCAGGCCAAAATTCATTGCCAAAATTATTTACTAAATAATTTCTTTGTTAATTTATATAAATTTTCCATGTGCAAATCCATTTCGGGCAAATCCGTGGTTAGAATTATTTACCAAAAATTCCTTAACTGAATAATTTCCTTTGTTAATCTATACAGTTTTTCCATGTGCAAATCCATTTCGGGCCAATCTGTGGATAGAATTGTTTGCTAAAAATTTCTTTATTTATACAATTTTCCATATGCAAATCCATTTCGGGCAAATCCGTGGCTAAAATTATGTACAAAGAATTTTCTTTGTTAATCTTTCTATGTGCAAATCCATTTCGGGCAAATCCGTGGTTAGAATTATTTATTAAAAATTCCTTTGCTAAATAATTTCCCTTGTTAATCTATACAGTTTTTCCATGTGCAAATCCATTTCGGCCAAATCCGTGGATAAAATTGTTTGCTAAAAATTTCTTTATTAATTTATACAATTTTCCATGTGCAAATCCATTTCGGGCAAATCCGTAGTTAAAATTATCTGCTAAAATTTTTTCTTTGTTAATTTCTCCATGTGCAAATCCATTTCGCGCAAATCCGTGTTAAAATTATCTATTAAACTTTTTTCTTTGATAATTTAAATAATTTTTCTATGTGCTAATCCATATCGTGCAAATCCGCGGCTAAAATTATTTGCAAAGCAGGCAATTTATGTTTCTCTTTTCTATTTTATATTTTTTCTTAAATAAACATCTATCTTCTAAAACTATTTATGATCAATTTTTAAAATTATCCAGTATAATATTACCTTGCGCACATCCATTTCGGGCCCATCCTTGGGAACTAACAAATCAAAACTCAGAATAACAAATCACTTCAGCAGTGCAGTAAGAACGACACTTTAAAACCCTCTTGTTACACTCAATTTGCGCTTTTGTTTTCATCTTTTGTTTTCATATTTTGTAATCTGGCAATCTTTCTGCGAAAACATTTTTAAATCATTCTTGAAAAATATCCGTCCGTGTAAGTTGTTATGATTTTGCTACTCGCTTTATAGTCCCCCCTTTTTAATGTTTTTTCTTTTTATTTTATTTTATTATCTGTTTTTACATGTTACTTTTTATGATCTTTTTTTATGTAGTTATTTTATAAAAAAAATTTTTTGAGTGCTCCTCACACTATTGTATTAATATATTTTGCTCTGGCTTTATTGATACAATATCAGAAAGCACTCTGTTTTGCGGATATAATCGTGTGGGCTGAAGAAAAGATTATATCTTTTTTTTCCGGTTTTTTAATTAACATTTCATTTTTTTTTTTTTTAATAAAATGTTGTTCATTTTTTTACTTATTATTTCCCACCCCCTCTTTTTTCATATGTCTATAATTTTTCTTTGTTTTTATTCTTCATTTTGAACTTATATATATATATATATATATATATATATATATATATATATATATATATATATAAATAGATCGATCGATAGATAGATATAAAAATTGAGTTGTTTAGCTGGTCATTTTTTATTATTGTCACTAGCTTCCACTTTTAATATTAAAAGTCTAAAGGATTTTCATGTTCAGACTTAATACTTCTTAATAGTTTATTTTAATAGAAGTTGTATTTGAAAACAGAAAAAAATTCATTAACTTCAAATATTATTAAGATCGAAAAGATTAACGTGTCTCAAGTTCTGAAAAGCAATACTGAATAATTCGCATTTGCCTTCTCAAATGCAACTAATGATTGTTTTTAAAGACACATTTAGGTGCTTGCAACCAATCACATGGCTGTGTCAAATAACGAAGTTGTGCATGGCGTGTTAGCGCAACGGATTTAAGGATTGGGTTCATTCTCTGGCTGTATAACATTTTGGATCTGATTTAATGGGGTACAAGCAAGCAAAGTCATAGGTATTTGTCGAACGGGATTGATTGACCCATGCGTGATGTTGCTTGCAGGTATCCAATTTACTTATTTCTCAGGAAGTGAATGAGAACAAAGCTTACTTGAAAAGAAAAAAATGCAAGATTACCAAAAAAAATTGAAATATAAATAAGATAAAAAAAAGAGAAAAAAACTAAGGTAACCGAGAGGAAACTAAGGTGGATAGAAGGATATATTTAGGCAGGATGAATTTCCAGGTGGTATGGAGAAGTGATAACTCGTAACGTTAAATAGAGAATCGGCATTCATATGAAGGAAACAATATATCAGAGCATCAAGATTAGCTGATGTTACAGAGGTGGTGACTTACGCCAGAGGTTTTATAATTTGCTGTAGTTCCTTCCACATAATATTCATATTCAAATCATTAAGTAAATATTAACTGTAGCATAATAACTACATAGAAAAGTATGTATGCTTTTTTGAAATTTGGACTATAAGCACATATTTAGCCACATTTTAAAATGATAGTCGGAGTTTTCAACTGACATCAAACATATATTTAATAAATTGCAAACGACTCTGGATAACAACACTAAGTGGCTAATTTTAAGCGCAGAGACTAATTTCAAAGTTATAAATAATTACAAAAAATATTCTTAGATTACGATTATAAATGTATCTGTCTCTCTTGTAAGTTAAAGCTTATCCATTCCATGCAATTGAAACGGTATGAAATGAGATAAAAGGAATCTGATTTACTTGCCTGAATTACTTGTCTGTCTCCAACTCGCTTAATTGATATAGCAGAAAGGTGTGCGTATTTATTAAAATATAACAGAATTATTGTTATAATTATAGCATATCTAAATGCGAGGACATAATACAATAATTAAATACATTCAGACACTGAGGACTTTGACAGTTTCAGGGCTTTTCTCCAATAACTTTCACACATAAAAAAAGTCAAAGGAGAATTACAGTCTTCGTATAAGAGAAGTAAAAACTAGATTCTTTCCGAATAATCTCCAGGTCTAAGTAGATATTAATTGTGACTTATTAAGTCTAATTTATTTGACAGAGTCTGCCTCCGCTATTAAATATAGATTATAAACTCATCTATAGAAATACTACATTTGAATTTGATTGTCGCTGTTATTCTTTCCAATTACCATCGAATGTTACATATATATATATATTATATATATTCTAAACTAGTTTGTAGATAAGAACACGGGGATGCTATTTATAAGTACAGAATGGCAACTAGTTACCGTTACTAATCATCTTATCAGTATTTACTAACAATTAACATTAAAACTTCCAGAATGTTAATCAATTTAAGTTTCAAATAAAGAATTATATTAGCTATTTTATGAGTAAAAATTTCAGGCATGTATATATATAGAATGCTATTTATTCTGTGCTAAGCAATCAAAATATTGACTTAATTTTATTTTCTTTGTTAGCATGAATCAAAGCAATTCATTGAGAAAACTCATTGCTTCAATCTTTAAATGATTGGAGATATTTCTTAGTAGCGTCTTAGCATTCAATAATTCAATTGATTAAATAGTAAACCAGATAAGTGCTTAAATAACTTTTCAATGAATAAACTTTTAACTTAGTTATATAGTTTTTAACGCTACAATGATTATTATATATTAACAAAATGGCCATATACTGACATACTGTTACTTCCGTTTTCAATGATCGAAGTATATTTTTTAATGAACTTTATAGATCTAAGTTTTTAGGTCAATTAGGTTTAGAAAAATATTTTCAGCTAACATCTGTAAAGAATAAGTACCACGTTTTTTTCAATTCAATTAAAAATTAGGAGATGAAAATACTAATTATTAAGGGGACTTAGGGGTGCTGATTTTAATTTTTTTTCCTTCTAACTTCAAACTCACCTCCGGGGTTTTAGGTAAAAACGTTCTTGATATATTAAATTGATATAAGAATAGTCTTCAGAAAAATTATGTTCCACAATGTATTTTTTTAATTTTGGACAATAACATATGAAAACTATCAGGTAAGCACTTTCTCAATACTCATTATCCTTTGGCACTTTCTTCACAGCATTGGCGCACTGTTGTGTAGTTGGTTTTTATTCCCCCGCAGCACTAGAATTGAAACACGACATATTATTAACTAAAATGCGCTAAAATGCTAATGTATATATATAAGTCCCGGGACATGATTGCAAAGCTAAACTCCGTCCCGCCCCACAAAAAGCTTCCTAGGAATACTGAAGTAATCTCGAGGTGCGAGGCTGTGTCTTATTAGTATAAAAAATAAATAGAAAGGATGGTTTAGCGACGATGAATGGTAACATAATTGCGTCAATGCGACGATACTATTTCGCTATTTTGGGGAGAAGGTGGTGAGCAATCCTGAACAAGGTTGCTATTTGGCGATCGTATGGCAAAAATACTTATTTCGCAAACTCTATCTGCAATTTTTTAACATTAAATATTTCATAAATTTGATGATATTTCGAGCCATTTCTTATGATATTTCTATCTTTTGAGTGTATAGCTAGTCTTTCTTGAAGCATTTTGCTGGGAAAACAGCAGTTTTTAAATTCAAAATATATTTAATTAGCTAGAGAAACGAAAGTTATAATAGCAGATGATAAAGCGAAGTAAGTGACTGAAGAAGAAGTCATTGTTTGTGTTTTGCGCGCATGAAGGGTTGTCTCATTTTCAAACGCGGAGATGTTTCTCTTCTTACTCCAACGCTGAAATGAACTCAGCATCCGAGGAGGTGGTGCTAAGTGCCAAGGCTTGATGTACGAACTATACATATAAGCATGGAGAGCTAGACTTCTTATCATTTCTATAATTTCTGCCCATGTTCATCGATCAGAGGCTGGAAATGCTTAAGCCGCCACTGGCACTGAAAAGACACCACTACGAATCAGGCCACATTACATTTCAGTGTCTTCACATTATCTTCACACAATCTTCACTTTAGCATTTAAGTGCCTTAATTACTGAGCTATCTCTGCACCATTCATTGTGGTTATGAATTGAAGGTAACAGTCCTGTAACCGCTAGAAAAAATTTAAAAAATTTCATGGTTTGACACTCCTTGTAAAAAGGAGATATTACTGGACATCTAATATGTTGTCACAGACAAATCAATGAAAATGAGTTTGTTTTAATACTAGTTTTTTTAACTGTATTAAGTAAATAAATAATTATGAACTATATAAAATAAATAAATAATTTTAAAATTTTCGCTAATAATGTAGTCTTCTCTAGATAAAAATATTTTACTCACAAAGTTTTCTTTGCTTTATTCATACTTAATTAACAAAAATATATTTGTTTTTCATGACTATATTGACATTTTAGGTAGTAGAAATTATTGGTTAATCAGCAGAGCTATGAAACAACCTCAAAAAGTTTGCAAATACTTGGGAAGAAAAATAAAAAAATTTAAATAATAAAAAGTTGTATTTTGCTGTTCACTGTTTTGCTGTTTGCATATTTAGCACTTTTTTTAGAAAAAGAAGTCTTCAACGCTCTTTTATTAGTTGTTTTTTTGGAGAGTATGAACGTTATTTGTATACTTATTAAATTATACAACCGAAATTCCAACTGATTAATGTATTTTAACAGAGTTTCGAAATTTCGTTCCCTCATAATTTTATTCCTCTAATCACGTTTTCAGAATTTTAAACAAGGACAGTATTATAGAAAATATTTACATGTCATTGTCGGTGTCTTTCAAAATATGCAAATCCATGATGCAAAACAAGCGGAAATGAAACTTGTCAACAGAGCTGCGAGCAAGTCAGTATAAATAGTAAGTTACCTTTTTTTTTATCTCTAGCACTATGAAATTCGCTTGACTAATGAATTATTTGAAGCGTTGTAAACGTTTCTGCATACATGCTTTTTTTAATTTTATAAATTTACTCATCATCAACAGACATTTACGCATCATTACTTACAAAGATATTAAGTAGGAGTCTGAAGATTACAAATGTTATATTCAATAGTATTTTATCATTATCAAAGTTGATTTATATTTTCACTCGTCTTTATGCATTTTAAAAACAATAACAATGTTATATGACTATAAATAAATATTTATAATTTTCTGATATTATTTTTCTAGATAAATGTATGAGTATGTAAGTGTCTAAAATATACTTCTCGACATTCAATAACTATATTGCCGACATTTATACATATATATATATATATATATATATATATATATATATATATATATATATATATATATATATATATATATATATATATATATATATATATATATATATATATATATATATATATATATATATATATATATATATATATATATATATATATATATATATACATATATATATATATATATATATATATATATATATATATATATACATACATATATATATATATATATATATATATATATATATATATATATATATATATATATATATATACATATATATATATATATATATATATATATATATATATATATATATATATATATATATATATATATATATATATATATATATATATATATATATATATACATATATATATATATATATATATATATATATATATATATATATATACATACATATATATATATATATATATATATATATATATATATATATATATATATATATATATATATATATATATATATATATATATATATATATATATATATATATATATATATATATATATATATATGTTTCTAAAATAATAAAAGAACATTTTTTTGACAAAACAAATATCACCAAATTAATACTTTAAAAGCGTGTTTGACGCCATGCTCTTTTTTTATTTATATTAATTCTTTTATAACATATTTCTGAAAAAATAATTACTTAAAGTCAACGATAATTGAAAAAAAAATTATTTATACATTCAAGGGCAAACTTAATGGGAAAGTGGTACTAATTCGTTTAGGAGAAACGTAAAAAAACGATAGATTTTTTCGATGCTTAATTAATTTAGGTAATATATGCATATTGAAATAAAATGAATTAGCTATGCTCTAGAAAGCAAAAGTGATAGAAGTTTTTTTTGTTTACGAGAACAGTAAAAAATCCTCTTGTTATCATTAACGACTATGATGCTTAATTAATGTTGGAATTATATGTTAATTGAAATTAAAAAAATACTTATGTACTAAAGAGCAAAATAAATTGAGAAAAGATACTTATTCATTTTGAGGAACCATAAAAAGTCCCCAGATTATTATTGAAACTAAGGGTTAACTAATATTGATAATATGTATTCATTAAAATAAAATAAAATAAGCTATGCGCTATAAAAAGCAAATTTAATGGAGAAAGGATGAAGGAGATATGTACTTCGAAAGGGATATGTACCGGGTTAAAGTACTTCATAGAGGTGAATTTTAGATATCGTAAGTTGGCCGTGAGCATGCCAAATGATGATAAATTTTAACTTTATTCTAATGGGATGAACTACAAAAGACGAGTTTTGCTTTTTTTCAAAAACGTAAAGTCAAAGAATAGGGCTAACCACCGAAAGGGATTTTCGTCAAAACCCTTGTACATTTTTCTAGACGTTTCTAAATCTTATAAATTAAGCGCTGCAAAGCAAAATGTAACATGGCGCAACGGAAAAGTGCGAAAAAAAAGTCACAATTGAAACAGTTAAGATTGCAATAAATTTCGAACAAAGTGGAAATTAAGAATAAAGGTTATGTTAATTTCATAAATAAGCACGGCCCTTTTAAAAATGTCAAATTTCAATTATGTAGATGCTTTTCTGTTGCCTGTAGTGCAGTCCATTTGGCATTTTTTCACACAAGTTTAACAAGTAATAATTTTCGAACTAATTATCGCATGTTATTTTTTTATTCCATCGTATTCTGCGTATATTTTTCTATTTATCTTCGGAATTTCAAGGTTCTCACTCTTTATTTTTATTTTCTGCTGTTAAACAAAATGTGTTATCTAGTTGAAAGCTCAAAACAACAGCGGTAGCCAAAACGATATTTTAATATAAAGAGAAACAGTTGCATTATTTTTCTTAAATTAAACAGTATCAAGTTCACGTTACCAAGCAAATGTTTTTGATAAACCAGTGATTTCGTGCAAAACGAAACATTCGTTTTGAAGTCGGAAACAGCCCAGTCCATTGGCTCAGTTTCACATATTATGCTTGAGCTATGAGTATTAAAGTTTTATGAAGGAGCCATCCATGAATGATGTCACGTTTTGATATTTTTCCGAATATTTTTTTTTATAATTTGCTTTTTTTTCAAATTAAGTATTCATTTTAGCATTAATATTGTTCAACTCAAATGTCATTAAAATTCAAAAATAAAATTTTAATCATGTTGTAGGTATGTTTTGTTTCCGAGATGCTAACACACGTATATATGATAATAATAAAGTATGATACGATGCATGGGGGTTACACTGAAATGTGACACTTTAAAGCAAAGAAGGCGCCGAATATATTGAAACAAAATAATTAGTGAGACACCAGTTACGGCCGGTCCTGCAAATAAGTCAGATGCTTAAGGAAATTGAATAAAAAGAAAATTGATAACTAAAGTGCCTTGATATTTAAAAATGTGTAGCCTTATGAGAAAGGTATGGAGCCAGGTCCCTTTGAAAGTAACTTCGGCTGATACGACTGCTCCAAATTGTATTGAAATAAAATTTATTGTTTTCAGTTTTTTTTCTGAAAAAAAATACTATGACTACTGTTGCAGACGTACAAAAAAAAAACATACAGAAAAAAATATATTTTGATTTTTAAATTGCAATAAGCTAGGTTTAATGATAAGTCTGTACTATTTTTCGAATGGCAAATATTTTTATCTTTTTTTATTTGGTGAAATTTAAAAAATGAAGAGATGATAAACTTTTCTGACAAAAATCAGGGACATTTAAGGATTTTGAAGTAAACTTCTTTTTTTTCCTCTTACACTCTAAATACTATTTTTTATTTGCTTCCATTTGACATTTTTCCGAACCAACAGATTTATTTTCCTATTTCCTTCCTGGAAATTGGCTTAATTCTCCGTTAAGTGCTGTGAAGAAATTTTTTACGTTTCCCATGGGAGCGAAGGATTCAGGAAAGAAAATAAAAATAAACACTAATTCGAAAAAAAGTTATACTTATAATAATTTTACCCATAAATTTCGGTACGAAAGTTTTCCTTTTTTGTAAATTTGCCTTAAAGCAATTGAAGGTAGCATATAAGTTTTACTTTTAAAATTTAAAATCAGACTTTAAGATGATTTTAAGAAAAAATAAATCAGCCAGATACATATACTGTTGAAATGCAATTAAGTCTAGAAAGATTTCTTAAAACAATTTCAACGAACAAGTAATGCAAAAGCATTCATTCGTTTATACGTCAAATAAAATAAAAAGTATTTATTAGTAGCTGCCTTCGGCTACAAGCTGGACCACATATCAAAATCATCTTGTACAGCATATGAATTGTAATGGTAACTAAACCGAAACTTCATTTAAATATTCTAATTCTTCAACTCCTCCTCCAATTCTAGCACCTAAGATTAGTTTTAAACATTGTATTAACCAACTTTTTCCACAAGCTTCGCCCGATCGGAAGTACTTTGAATTGAATTTTAACTATTTTCAAGAGACATATGAGATACCTGTATTGTCTAAGTTCTTTATTTAATGAATATCAGTGATAATTTAAAATAAGTCACACGAACCATCGTAAGTATATATATATATATATATATATATATATATATATATATATATATATACTATTGCTCTATCATTAATAATTGATACGACAGTATGCTGGCATGCTGCACCATGACACTGCTAAAATAAACTTTAACATTAACATGTTAAAATAAACATTCGATAAAAAAAACGATAATGCTGTTCAAATTTGTTTCAAACTTAATGTGATTAATTGAACCATATAATTGTATTACTCGATTACACGATATTATGATTCAACTTAAGTGGAGGCATGGTTCAGTTCAGACCCGTAATATATGCAGTAAATATCGACTATACAAAGGTACAAGAAACCGATATTATGTTTCAACTTTGAACCAATTTTTTTAGAGTGGAAAACTCACAAAATGTTTCTTCGGTCTAACATCTGTACAGTGAGCAAGAAAAGTGAAGGTCCTGAATAACTTTTGACCTAATAACTGAATTTTGTCGAACTATATCTAAATTGTTATCATTTGAAAGGCTAATCTTAACCCTTTCAAGCATATGGGCCTCATTTGAGGACGTAAATATTTTTGCTTCGTAATGTTATTCAGATTCGGGTTTGTGCTGTAATTTGTATTCACTTCTCATTTAATGACTTTAAGCCGTTCGTGGAAACCGCTCCAGGTGGCAGGGCATTCAAGATATTTAAAAAAAATATGTCTTTGGAAGATTCAAGAAAGAGGTATAAAACTCATATTTTATTCATTTTTTAGGATACATTAAATTGCTGAAAAGGTTGGAATTATTTCATATCTCCGTATAAATAATAATTTAAATAAATTATGAATATTTAGTTTCTCCATGTTTAAAATTATATTGACGAAATATGTCCAAAAGCATTTGTCTTCAATTGAACGCAAGGGCATCAATTTTTGACTATACAGAGCAGAAAAGTTTTTAAATATACATTATTACACTACAATTCTGAGATAAAAAATGGGTTTGCAGCATGAATAAATAATTTTTGTAATTCAAATGATGCATTTAAGCGTGAAATGGTAAATATATACTAATTAACTATCGCTGACGATTACTTAAGTTACAAAACTAGATGCGAAACTGAACTTTCTCTTACAAAAAAAATTTTTTTTTGGTGATTTCAAATTCTTGACCCTGAAAATATGCAATGCAACTGCAATCTGGAAAATATGGTACCAATAGTTTGGTCAGAAGAGCTGTCGAAAGTTTGTTTAATTCTACTTACAGCGCCCTTCTCCATATCTCGAAAGATTTGTTAGTCAATAGAAAAGTAGTGTACACAATTATAAAATACGTTTATCCAATGATAATTTCACACAAAAAATAATTTTTATAATTATTTATTATTTTTATTATTTTATTTCATAATAGTCGAAAAAACTTTTAATTGAAAGGTGTAGAAACCTTTCCATTTTAGAAACTCGGTTAGAACGATAACGGTTGGATAATTCTTTAGAAATCAATTTTTAAATCTATGAAATTTGATAAAACTCAGGAACAATTAGATTAATTTTGTATTTAGCGGTCATAATTACATTCTCTAAAATTTGCATGCCTTACAAGTTCAAACTTATTCGACTGTTAAATGGAATAATAAAAAAATATTAAAGCATACTCTTACATTCAAATATATTTTGATAAATAAATTTCACGATTGCGTGAAATTTATGTTTAGATTAAGTGATTAGATAAATAGTTCGATTAATACCGATGTACGCAAACCGGTCCAAATTCTGCGACTACTCTCCTGAAAAACTCGTGGGCCATATTTTCCCGAATGTAACAGCATCCCATCAACTATTTTGGAGGTCAAAAATTTGAATTCACCGATGAAAAGGTTTGATAATTTTGAAAAGTACGTTTTTATGTCCGCTTTTGTGTCTATTATAATTAATTATGATATTGAAGGTTAAACCGTCAAAAGAAAAAGATTGAATCTCAGTACCGGGAAATCCGGTCATTATATCAAATTCAGAGAATTCATTTCTTATACAAAATTCTGATTATTCACTTCTCAGAGCATTCACTTCATTATTTTCCGAACAGTAAATAAGTTTAAAATAATGACTTGAACTCCAGATTAATTCAATCTCTTAATCAGTTTTTCAATTCCGACAACAATTATCTAACGTTATGGTTCACTTTTGAAACAGATTTTTTCGAGAGTGTAAAGTATTTGATTAATTAAAATTCGACATATTTAGTTTTCTTAACTGTTTAAATTTCTATAAATATTATTAAGTGAAAATATGCTGGTGGTCTTAATTTATTCAATATGATAATATTATTGCAAACAGGATTGATTAATTGTCATAGAAAAGCCTTGCAGTTAAAGTTTATATTTAATTTCAGATATTATTTTTTTTACTTTACTAATGTATAAGCAACGTTACAGAGCATACATTGTTAACAGACATCTTTTTTCAATGAATTTCCCATTTTTTGGACTACACCCGGCAATAAAACCACAAATTTCAGGATTTTTACAATTGTAGTTACATTTAAACACGATATTGATTCGCAAGTGCATTAATTTCTTCTCACTTAAATAATAATTTTCGACACCAGATGAATATTTTTTTCACATTCAGAGAAGCCATGTGAACATTTCTTCTTTTTTTTATAAAGTAGAATAAATAATGCCTCAGAACTCATTACATCATATAATAATTTGGATCTATGTTTAAAAAATTATACAGAATAATAAATTCAAATTTCTAAATTCAATTCAGTTCAGGGTAACTTTTCCATAATTTTAGAATTGTTTTTAATTTGGAATTTTACGGAATTTTTTTTTTTAATAAAAAAGTGACAAATACATCAAAAGTCAGAATACCCTGACAGAAAAAAAACATGCCATTTATATGGTAGAATTAATTTATTCCCTCAACTAAGTAATTAATGCAAATAATTATTAAATCAATCACAAAATATTCTCTCGAAAATTCATCCCTCATATCAGAATCTTTAATCAAACTTCTTAAACTCAATTAAATAAGTTGCCTCAAAAGATTTCACAAAACTTCTACTATACTTATTGAATTTTAAGTATTTCAGTCAATAGAATACAACTCAATGCATTCCACTTTAGACTTATCAGGAAAATTTCATGCTGCGATAGACATGCGTGGAATCTTTGATGCTTCTATCCTAAGTTAAAGATTCTTATTGTCCATGTCAAACCAATGCATGATAATTGACCCAGCTTTAAAAGCTATTTTACAGTTCTCGAAATATGTCTGAGTTCTATGGAAGTAACTTACTGGTTCCCAATACGGTAGAAAGTTAAGATTCAGTAATATATTTTTAAGAGAAAAATATTGTTTTTGGAACTTATAACAAGATTAATAATAGTTTAAACACAAAACTTTAATAAAAAGATATACATCATAAAAATTATGATATCTTTTTTTAATCTTTTAAGTACAATAATTTAGCATGCTCCTCGATACAAAAGAACTGCGATGTCAATGCAGTTAAGATACTAAGCATCATTTTATTTTATTTTATAACCGTCGTTAAACAACCTACCCAATTTTCGGGTTTACGACTACTGATTTTCAACTTTGTAACCTTGTTGCTTTAAACCCTATCCAGAAGGCGAGGGAACTCCTGGATAAAGCATTGTTAGAAATTTGCCTTCGTGGAGGACTTTTTTGATGAAACTAACCATTTGCATTTGCGTTATATGGAGAGGAGGACAACGAGAACCTCCCACGGGTAGCCTGACGACGAGGGGACACTAACCCATATTCGTCTAACACTGAGGATATTTTACGTCAGCACTGTGGTCGGTGCAAGCCGGATGCGAAATTCGAATCGACCAGATATCGCTGGGATTCGAATCCGGTTCACCTCAATGGAAAGCGAACGCTTTATCCCCTGAGCCATCACGGCTCTATTTGAGAGTAATTTTTTTTTAAAATATATATATATCCGTCGTTGAACAGCCGACCCTATTTCGGGTTTACCAACTCAGCAGCCTTGTAATTTTGAACCAATCCAGAAGACAAGGAAACTCCTGGGTCAGTATCCCCATAGGTTTTGATTTGTTATGGGAACGTGAAGGACTTCGCGACTCAACAGATTTAACGGGCAGAAGTCACCATTAACTACTAGGGGAGTCTTCGGAAGGCAGGAATCTAATCCACGAACTGTCGGAGATGAGCCCAGCCCCCTACCAACCAGGCTATCCTGGCCCTATTGAGCATTATTGTGAACATCCAGGATTCATTCCAAGACAGTACTTTGAAGTTCACCCGAATTCAAAACAATGAGTACCAGCTCATGTTGGAAGATGGCAAATTGCTACTTCTTATCTACTTGTTATAAAAAAAAATGTGCAGAATCAATTATTTGTTTGAAAGAAGAAGACTATTTAGCGTAAAAATAGTTTTTTTTTACGCTGAAAAAAGAAATTTGTTACTGTTTCTGATTTTAATAGAAATAATTATCCTTGAGTAAGATTTTGGGTAAAGTGAGAGCACGATATAACAAACAATAACGTAATGAAGAGAGAAGTGGTAAAAAGTGCTAAAAAAATATGTTTGATGTGAAAAGTCGAAAAAGTCAAGAAAGCAAAAAAAGTTCAAAAATAAAATGAGAAACGGTGAATTTCTAACCACATTTATCAGAAGTAACGGATTGAAAATGATGAACAATATTTATGAACTCATTAAATCCATATATACAAAGTAATCAAAAGTTGTTACTGTTACGACAGTTAAATCTAAAAATATAATGATAAGCCACATTTTCAAATTATTCAAAAAAGTGCTTTTGGTGTAAAACTCTCCGATTTCTGCGCAAGCAATATGGCATTTTTGAATATTGTACTGTTATCTACTGAAAACTACTTTAACTTATAAAGTACCGATTTTGAAGCAATAATAATAGTTAGAAGAAAAAAAGTAATCAATGAAAATTTTTTTGTATAATCTCTTGACTGCTTTATGTTTTGTCTTTGAACTATCTAATACTTAAAACTATTTGTTTTTATAATTGTTTATAGCGAAAGATAATCCATTCGTAAATTAGACATGATTTATTTTAAAGGCAAAAAATAAAATTCATATTAACAATTAATACAAAAAATATTATTAGGAACTACAGAATTATTTACATATTATATCAACTGCAATCTTAAAAAACAAGAAAATAAAATATTGAGGATATTCTAGAACGAATTCTAATTTATTTTAATCCCTTACTTCTTAAACCGATGTTCAAATTATATTTGTTTCTATTTTTCGCTAAGTAAAAAAGTTATAACTTCCATGCTAAGAAATTGTTTCTTTTGAAAAACCTCTATAGTTTTCTTCCATATTAATCATGTTGATGAACCCGATTTTGACAGCATCTGCTTAAAGCAAGTAAAATTTGTGTTTATGATGGATTAGTTTCTGTTGAGTTTGATTAAACCCAAAATATGTGCTCGAAAAACACGAAAAAAAGTGCTCGCAAATTTAAAGTTTAAAAAGTCTTATATACTATTTCCGTTGCATTTTCTAAAGTATACATACGCCTCCAGTATAAATTACAAGAATATTTGATTTTTCCTTGTATATTACGAACAGCAAGACTGTTTTGAAGTATTATCTAGTTCATTATATGGAAACATATATTTTGGAAAAACTTAATTCGATTCGAAAACATTTTCACTTTTCCGAAAAGAATGTAAAAAAATTCAAATTATGAAAAAGGTTACTTCCAGTAATTCAAAATAGTAGATTATTTTAAGAGATAATTTATTATTTTAGCATTATCGCGTTGCTGACGAAAGGAATGCAATCGGTCTATACGTACATGAAAAACAAAGTTAGTTATTTTGTTTGCAGTTTGACTTAAAGCAACGTGTTTATGTAATGTTTCAGCGTGAATGATAGTTCTTTTGTTAATGTTAATGTATCGGTTCTGTTATTGTTTTGTTAATAAAAAATAGCAATAAGTAGACAACAGCTCATTTTTTTGTTATACGCAGTTCTTCTCAAAATTAAGTACATTATGCCAATTCACTTGAAAAATGGGTTATGAAAAATAAAATTGGAAATCTCCTTTTATGCATTGAGCATTATTGTTGACTTTCAAAACTATATATATATATATATATATATATATATATATATATATATATATATATATATATATATATATATATATATATATATATATATATATATATATATATATATATATATATATATATATATATATATATATATATATATATATATATATATATATATATATATATATATATATATATATATATATATATATATATATATATATATATATATATATATATATATGTAGGCTTCAATACCATAGTGTATTGCGTCATCCAACATCACTTTGTACTTTAAGACAGTTGCATCATTCTTTATCGTGTGATACTGAGAAGAATTCAGGTGATACTACTGCCTAGTAGAGAGGCACCAACGAGTTCCGAAGAAGAAGTCCCGATGGAAAACTCCCGAATTTATAATTAACTCTTGACTTTATACCATAGAACACTCTAATTCTTATTCACATCCGTTTTGGCGATACTACGAGAAGGCAACTCTCACCAAACATGTCACTGTTATATCCTTCTATCCTTTTATTTCTATTAAATGTTAAGTTTGATTGTTAAATCATCATCATTTCATCTTATGCTGCACTAACTCCCACAAATAATGGGGGCTTGTGACTGCGATTTGAACTGCGAGCTGTAACTATTTCTGAACTTTGAAATCCCGCGAAGAGGATTTTAGAAACAACTTCGAAATCCCGAGCAGGAGATTTTTCAGCCATATAACTTTTGATATCCCTAGAAGGGGATATTCACCGAAAATTGAAGAAAAAGAAACGAAATTCTGCGCTCGAGCAGGAGCTGTAGATTTTGTTCCTGTTTTAAGTCCTGCGTAGGGGAATCACCGAATTGTTCACCGAATTACCGAAATTCTACGCTCGTGGAGGAGCGGTTTATCAAAGTAACATTCACTCGAATGTTGTTCCTGTGTTAAATTCCATCTTGAATCTGCCGAGTAGGGCAATTGGAATCCACGAATTTTCCGGAGCAGTTGTAATCAGGCGAGGAGAAGTGCAGCAAAAAATCAGCGACAGGAGAAGAGAAGCAGCAGAGACTCTGAACACTCATAAATCAGCAATAACTGAATCTGTCGCGGAGGACAGCAACAATAACTGAATCTTCCGTGAAGAGTAGAATTGATCCAGAAACTTTCCGAAACCATTAGAATATCCTGTGCAAATCAGCAAGGCAGTAAACTTTTCTGGCGAAGTGCAATTGTGAAATCCTTGGATACGAATCTGGTATGAATCAACGAATCGAAAGACATTGGATTACCATTAGATACTGAGAGTCTCTTCAATCAAGGTAGGAAATTTTCAATTTTAAAAATGTATAGATATTCAAAGAAAGGAGACCTAGTAAAAGTATTAGAGGAAATAGGAGGCATCGCAGACATCAGTGATAATATCGTTCAATTAAAAGAAAAAATTGAATCCACCGAAATATTTAAGAATGATTCTGAATTTGTCAAAAATTTAATAACTAACGCCGTAGAAGAAAGAGTGCAAACAGCGGACAGGGAACCTAAACAAAGCGAAATTCTAGTTGAGTTAGAAAAACTAAAATTAGAAAGACTCGAGAAAGAAATGCTTTTATTAGAGGTGAAAAACAAAGCATTTGAAATTGACCCTCCCAAAACAACAAATGATACACCCGAAACAAACATTGAGAATCTAATTCATAGCATTAAAACTCTATCTCCTCCAGTTCCATCGAAACCTGAAAATTTTAATCAATTTTTTTCATTGTTGGAAAGCGCTTTTAGTACGAAAAACATAAAAGAGGGGCTTAAAGCCGAAATCTTAATCAATATGCTAGGTGAAAAAGAAAACAGCGTCTTGTTATACATGGAAGATGATGATTTAAAAAAACAATGAAAAATTAAACGCTTCAATATTACGCGATTTTCAACAAACTCCCCAAGAATGTTTGAATAACTTTAAAAATGCCTCAAAATTTAAAGAAGAAACATGTATTAAATTTGCTACTCGCTTAAATTCACATTTCGAGTACTATTGCAAATTACGTAAAGTTGAAACACTTAAATCATTATGCAACTTAATCATATCTGATTAAATAATTGAGACATTAAATAAAGAGATGGCGAGTCATATTTAAATCCGTCAGGGAGAAAATTGGTTTAATCCTGTCGTGTTAGCACGAGAATTAGACATTTACACTACGTCGAAAAATACGCCGCACAGAGAAGCCCATAAACATGGGGATAACACTTTCTTTCGAAGCGAAAACAGAAGTTTCAGAAAAAACCAGCCGGATCGTTTTTCTCAACCGATAAATAAACAAAATAGAGCCGAGAGACAATGCTATATTTGCGGAGGGATTAATCATTCTGCGCGCGATTGCCAAAAGAGATTGAAAAAATCATATGATTCCAGAAGCGATAAATCAGGAAGAAAAAATACCTCTCCCAGTGATAACTTAAAAAATAAAAGCTTTAGTGTAAATACATGCAAGCCATCTGGAGAAGATAATTTTAAGCACGAGTTGAAGTATGCTCAGATTTATTTGAATAAAAATATCCCAGTGAATGCCATAATTGACTCTGGAGCTCAATTATCGGTGATTAATTCAAATAAAATAAAACTAAGTGAGCCGCCGGTGTCTAACATAATATTAACATCGTGTTTTGGGGATAGAAAATAAGCGAAACTTCCAGAGATCCATATGTCTTCAATACCCAATGAGGCAGGGTTGAAGATCAGCGCCGCGATTTCAGAACATTTAACTTGTGATGCAATAATAACACCCACTATCTACGATCAATTAATGAAACTAGGTCAGCTTTCTTCAAGTGTAAATACTCAAACCGAAACTTCTAAGAGTGAAGATTTTTATGAGTGTTCTTGTTTCAATATTAATGACTCTTTATCTTGCGAATGTTTTTTATTTAATATCAACAAGGTGTATAGTAATGATGAACTTGATTTATCACATGTTAATGACTCTTGTATCAGAAATGAATTGTCAGTGTTGATTAGTAATTATAAACCAAACAAAATTAAAGACACAAAGTTAACAATGAAAATTATTTTAAAAGATGAAACCCCAGTATGTCAAAGGGCTAGACGTTTATCTTTTTCTGAGAAACAAAAAGTAAATACTCAGATATCAGAATGGTTAAAAACAGATATAATTAGAGAGAGTTGCTCTGATTATTGTTCCCTAATAGTTCTTTGCAAAAAGAAAGATAATAGCCTAAGATTATGCATAAATTACCGAAAATTAAATTCAAAAGCAATTAAAGATAGATACCCCTTACCTCTAATTGAAGATGTGTTAGACCAATTACAAGGTTCTAAAGTATGTAGCAAAATTGATCTCCGAAACAGGTTTTTCCATATAGACGTGGACGAGGATAGTAGAAAATACACCTCATTTGTGACACCTGATGGGCAGTATGAGTTTAATAAAGTGCCATTTGGGTTGTGTAATAGCCCTAGTACATTCCAAAGGTACACCAATTATGTGTTCCGTGATCTTCTTAGAGCAGGCGTTGTTGTCATCTTCATGGATGATATTTTTATACCCGCAAAAAGTGAAATAGACGCACTGAACAGGTTAACGAGAGTATTACAAACTGCAACCGAATATGGATTAAGAAATGCCAATTTTTGATGTCTAAGATTAACTTTTTGGGTTATACCTTATTGAGAACGGTACCATATTAAACCTTCTTCCGAAAAAACATTAGCTGTTCAAGATTTTCCTGTACCTAAATCTACTAAACAGGTGCAGAGTTTCCTTGAGTTAACCGGATATTTTAGGAAGTTTATTCTTAACTATGCTTTAATTGCTAAACCATTAAGTGATTTACTTCGGGATAACAGTGTATTTTATTTTGGCCCAGAACAACAAACAGCATTTCAAACTTTGAAACAAAAAATTTCTGAAAATCCTGCACTACACATTTTTAAACAAGGAGCAAAGCTTGAGTTGTATACCGATGCAAGTAAATTTGGGTATGGTGCTATTCTTTTTCAGCAATCTGTGAATAACAAATTACACCCAATTGCACCTCTACAAATTACACCTCTGAAATTCTTACTAACCAGGTAAATGATGAATATATTAACTCTATTAAACAACTTTTGGAAAATAAATCAATTGATGATTTTGTGGTAAAAATAATGTTTTATGTTAACTTGAGAATGATAATTATATACTAGTGGTTCCACAACAAATGCAAACTGACATTATCAAATCTACACATGCTAATGGTCATTTTGGTACAACTAAAACTTTTGATGTACTTAAACAAAACTATTATTTTCCAGATATGAAAAAATGTGCTGAAAATTTGTAAGTAATTGGGTTGAGAGTATATTAGTAAATAGGAAGGCAGGAAAACGAGAAGGGTTTTTGAACCCGATTCCAAAAAATAATATTCTCTTAGATACTTACCATATTGATTTCATTGGTCCCATGCCTTCAACTAATAAAACTATAAACATATTTCACCGTGGTAGAAGCGTTCACCAAGTTTGTTTGGTTCTACCCAACCAAATCTACGTCGAGTCCAGAGGTAATAAATAAGTTAAAAGCTCAACAGATAACTTTTGGGAATCCTTCATGAATAATTACTGACAGAGGTACTGTAACATATTTTGAGACTTATTGCCAAGATGAAGGTATCGAACATGTGAAAATAATAACAGGTATTCCTCGTGGTAATGGAAAAGTGGAGATAATGCATAAGATCCTCATACCGATACTGGCAAAACTATCGATAAAAGATCCTACTAAGTGGTACAAATTTGTTCCAACAGTACAGCGTACCATTAATTCTACAGTTTCTCGGAGCACTTAGATAACTCCATTCCAGCTTTTGACTGGAGTGAAAATGAAAACAAAAGAGGACTTACAAATTCTGCAAATGTAAGAACATATAGAATCATTTATCCAAGATAGAGAGAACATTCGAGAAGAAGCCAAAAAGAATATTTTGAAGATCCAAGAAGAGAACCGCAGGCAGTGCGATAAAAGAAGAAAAAAAGCCAACGAATATCGAGTGGGAGACTTAGTTGCAATCCAGAAAACTCAGTTTGGATCTGATTTCAAATTAAGACCCGATTCTTCGGTACACACCAAATCACAAAAGTGAAGAAGAATGATAGATATGATGAGCTAAAAGTCGGGAATCACGATGGACGAAACAATACTTCATCTTCAGCTGACCACATGAAACCGTGGGCAGTTAATTAAAAAATAGTTTTTTATTTTTTATACTTTGCTTTCTCGTTCTTTTCCTTTTTTCAGGTAACTGTGTCTGGTAACTGTTCTGATAAAAATGAGGACATTTTGTTGTCAGGATCACCGAAATAATGTAGGTTTCAATACTATAGTGTAACAACTGCGAACATTGCGTCATCCAACATCATGTAATACTTTAAGATTGTTGCATCATTCTTTATCATGTAATACTGAGAAGAAATCATGTGATACTACTTCCAAGTGGAGAGGCGCTAACGAGTCCCGAAGAGAAAGTCGGAGACTCCCGAATTTATAATTAACTCTTGACTTTATACCATAGAACAATCTAATTCTTATTCACGTCCGGCAGCTCTCACCAAACATGTCACTGTTATATCCTTCCATCCTTTTATTTCTATAAATGTTAAGTTTGAGTGTTAAATCGTCGTCATTTCATTTTATGCTACACTAACTGCCACAATATATATATATATATATATATATATATATATATATATATATATATATATATATATATATATATATGTAATACAAAAGTTATAAAAATACTTTTGTATTAATAAAAGCATTAAAACTTTTCGTGTTCATAAAATGCAGATATTCTATTTTGGGACTTCAAGGCTGAAAACATGCCAATGAATTATAATTAGATTTATGTTTCAAAAGAGGAGTTATTTTAAGATCTTTCACTTCCATATAAGGAAAGATTAAACGATTTTCCATGAGTAATAAATAATTTTAATGAGGCGTAGGAATACAATTAATGCAATATGACTGCCCTGTTTACCCATTGAAAGTATCGTATAAAACCTAAGAGCGATGCTTTTCGCGTGTCTTTTGGTGTTTCATGTTTACCATCTGAACTCCGTCGTTTTGACGGGAATCTGTGTCTTTCCCCCTCCGGCAGGAGGTGGGTGAAACTGCTTTTTCACCATCGTTTAGTAAAATAAAAGATTATGCTGAAACTGGACTCGTTAATCATGCTGTAATGACTTGTATATAACTAAAAAATAACGGTGTGGATCCAATCATATTAGATATATATATATATATATATATATATATATATATATATATATATATATATATACTTTTTAATATTTTTTTTAAATTTTTATAAATATCGCAAGGAGGAAGAAGTTATTGTAAAATTATACTACACTCTATGGCAATAGTGTTTCTTGCGGAAAAAAAGCAAAACATAATACCATTTATTTTGTATTTGAATACAGAACTAAAGAGTGAATTTTATACCGATTAAATTGTTTTCATGCCAGATGTTTTAAAGTATTATGGCAAAACTACCATATTTTATCAAATTTACCAAATTTTATCAATTATTATAAAAATATATTTCATTGTTAATTTTTCGAAATTATTAACTAATTGTATCGGTAAAAAGTACTTAGCTTTATTGGTGCTTCCATAGAGAATGAAACATGGTAAATTTTACCATATTCGGTTAGTTATGACCATACTATTTTTCTCAGTGCATTAATGGTTGAGTAACATATGATTTTTGCATACCTCTTTTTTATCTTTCAATCCACCTTATATATTATAAAGCCATCATTAAATAGTCGAAATAACGCATGGGATGGAATTTTCACTTCCCAACAAACCGACAAGGTCAGAATCCAGGGAATTTCTGGTTATTTTGTTGAAAATTGTCGATTCACTTCGAAATAAAATATCTCTATTAGCTCATGGACTGACCTGCTCACCTGGCTGACCATTTGATGTTTTCGTTAATTCTTTCTTAGTGTAACGTAAACATGGTTTCACTTTGCTTGAAAAGACATCCATAAAGGCTTGAGTTCCCTTGCTTTCTGGAATGGGTTCAAAATTACAAGATTAAAAAGATGAATATTGGTATACGGACAGACCCAGTATCAACGTCCAACGTCGGTGTTAAAAAGAACATCTCTTTAACACAATATTTGTTTTTGTTTTTTTTAATACATAGTAAATACTAAATCATTTGCATACTATCAAAGTAAAACCAAATAAAATCTAAGAATACCAATTATATTATTTAGTTTACATTTTTTTAAATTATTAAATTCAATAAAGTATAAAAGCCGAACATTTAGAAAAAGAGTTTATTAAAAACAGAATAAAATATAAATGCTTACAAAAGGTTAAATTTGTTCGAAATTTTCAACTATTTGATCTAAATACAATCATTTTTAACTCATGCAATCATTTCTAAGTACATTCTATTAAAATACTTTAAAAAAGGCTGGGAAATACTATATTTTATTAAACTGAGAAATAAATAGATAGTATGTTTCCATTATTAAAAATTCAGATGTTTGAAGCTTTTTAAAAACCATTTTAATAAAATGAATGTGGTTTTTCTTGGAAAAAAAGTAACCAAGTTAGTAACAAACATTTTTAACAAAATACCATTTATTTTTTATATTATAGAACAATATGTAATTTTCGCTTTAAAATGAAATTATATTTTAGACTTTCATATCTGCGTTTCAAAGAGATCCATTGTAGCGTTTATCTTTGTAGTGGAAAATGAATTTTACAAGATTAAAAGCTTTTTAATCTTAATCCTGTTTTCAAGGAAGAGAAGATTATGCGTGTTGACTAAATTAAATATATAAAACGGTGAATTAAATGCCACGTATATAAAACCGTGAAATTAAACATAAGAACCAAGTTTTTCAAAGGAATAGTTTTCTAACAATCCTAAAGCTTGTTTGTTTATGAAATTTTATTTTGAAAGTTTTTTTTTATGAAAAAATTAATAAATATTTATTGAAAATAATTATACCTCTAATTATTTTTATACCAAGTCTTACATTTTAATTTCTGTAGCGTGACTTTAAAATTTCAACATTACAAATGATTTTAACACGGTAATTAATCTTATTTCCTACACTTTCATTTCCTACAAAACTGCTTAAGGAATTCCTTACAAGCATAAATATAAAACTTATTTTCTGCATTTTGTTCCACTTTTTTTTAGCTAAATGTCAAGTATACTGATAAGTCTGTATTAAAACTAAATTTATTAAAAAAACAATAAATCTACTTTCTATTTAATCCAATCTAAAAAATGTCTGTGAATATATTTTTCTTATGACAGAGGAAAAAAATAATCATGTGATAAGAATGTAAATGCTTAATTTGTTCCATAAATTATAAATATTGGAAAAAGTTAATATGTTCGATCAATGGGCACTCATTATTAAAACTCACCATAAGTGAAAGCAGAAAACAAAACAGACTTAGAAAACGCTATCCTACTAATCAAAAAGTGGAAATAAAATTAGCATAAAAAATAGAAATGAAAAGCAGTAGTAACCAGGAGTAAAATCATTGTTGGATGCATTTCTGAGCACTACTTAGGTTAGGTGATGAATCATGCAGTAGTAAATAGTACTGCATTTCTTTAAAAAGTTAATGCATTTTAGAAACTGGAATTTATTGCCTAATGCTCCTGGTCTTTTTACATGGAGTATCTGGAGATATCATTTGCGTGATAAATTTATAGACAATTACAAGTATACAAGGCGTTTTCGTAAAGTAAACCCACTTCACCGATGGCAGGAAAGGAAAAGTTTACGAGAGTTTGTTGGAAACACAGACTGTAACCTTGAACGTTTCATTTTTCCTTTGAGGTTATACGAAATTTTTATGGTGAGCCGGATTTGAGCAGTGCGTCTTTATAATGTCTGCGTCAATTCAGAATTCTTCCAGATGTGGAGTTCGTTTCGTAATACCTTTACTTCATACGAAAGATTACGCTCACAAAAGATCTCGTAAAAGGCATACAATTCAAAACAAACGATGGAACTTGCTGATAAGTAGAGTTTTCAGATTGCTTGACAACGCTCGTCCTCACACAGCGCTGCAAACCAAAGCATTAATCAAAAGTTTAAAATGGGAAATATTAGAGCATCCGCCATGCAGCCTAGACCTTGCACCAAGTTACTTTCACTCATTCCTTTACCAGGAATAACAGCTTGAAGAGTAAAAGTTTCACGGCGATGATAAAATCATAATTTAAGTTGAAATGTGGTTCCAATATTGGGCGGCAAAGCTCTATGACTGTGGAATACGAAAGGTTGTGCCCAGACATAACAAATGCTATGACAATGGCGACAACTATATCGAAAAATAAGAGATGTACGAGAAGGTAATTTGTAATGTACATTTTATCAATAATTTTTTTTCAAATGAGTGTACAGCACTGTTTCTTTACTTTTCGAGAATGACTGGTAATTATTTTGTTCCTAAGTGACTAGAATGCTATAAATAGACGATTATCAGTCTTGACACGCTACAAAACAAAAAATACTCTCTCACCGTGTTTAGTACCCCACTTTTCCATAGTAAGAATATTCTTCTAAACTTATAAGTTATTTTTTAAAAAAAAAATTAAAAGATTAGGCTTTGCTTTGGAAAGGTTGGTGTTGTAAGAATTTTTTTAAATTCTGTCAACGTAATAATCATAAACAATCATTTATTGTTACTTTTTTCTGAAGCATTTTATCTTTTTTATTTCTTTTGAACGATAAGCTCACCAAAAAGTGATATGTTGGCATAATTATGCTCTAAAATACTAGTACATTAAATTATACTTCGTAAGAAAATACGTTTTAAGAACTTAATTCGAATTTAAGAAATTTCATAGAATTTGAAGAGTAAACCATAAACTCACACAAAAAAAGTTTTTTTTTTTTTTCTGAACAAAGCTTAGTACTCGTAGTGGTTACGAATTCCAGCTAAACTACTAAATTTTACTTAACATTTTTACAGACACTCCTCTTTTCTAAAGAAAACGCCCAGTATTCGCAACTGTAATCAACTTCTGCAGAATTTGTAAAATTGGCTATTAATTTATACTGTTATTATATAAAGCTCCAGGGATGTATATCCTCTTCCAATGGGGTTAAATCAGCATGCTACAGTCACAAAGGTCACGGGTACGAACCACGATGGCGCTTCCGTTGTCATCGATATCGCACTCTTTCGATATTGATGACAACGGGGGAAAAACACGCAACCACGTCACTCTTCGCCAGATGAAAGTAATACATTATTTTGCCTCATTCTACGGTTTGCTTAAATTTGATAAATAAATCGCCGGAATCTACAATTACATCAACTCTCTTGCTGAAGTTAACTTTTACAAGTATAACAATTAATTACGGTTAATGACTACATATTTTACGAGAAAACATTTACGGGTGGACCTGTATCTTTACGGGTATAGATTTATTTTCTCGGTCAGTTAATGAACTACTTTTTACCGATCACTAACAGTAATCTACCTGAGAAGGTTATTAGAACTTATACTATAAAATTGTTTTTTTACAATTTCGCCCCTTTTCCATTAATTAAATTAGATTTAAATAATAACTTCAAAATATTTATAAAAAAAAAGTAAAATTACATATATATTTCTATTTTCTTCCTGTTAATTTTCTGATCAGGCGAAAAAAAAATCTAATTACAGGGATGCCAAAATGACACTCACGGAAAAGAAAATCATCTAAAACTTTGTGTATAAAAAATGTTATCGACCAAATTTCTTATCTCTTTGTTTGAGGTTTTAAAAATGAGTAAATAAAGTTACAAAATAATTAATTCGAAAAAAATTTTGAAGATACTATCTCTATTATCTTTAAGAGAAAATGTTTGGCATAAGCAAGTATGAAAACAATATTATTTTATGAGTGATTGGCATCGTTTATTAAATAAAATCACTTCCTGGTCTTGTCATTCTGAGAAAATCATTAATGGAAATTTTGCAAATGAGTTTTTTTTTAGCCTTTCATAGAATACTTAAAAGAGTCTTAGTTTAGCTTTTAATTAATAAAATTTGACAAGTGTTTTTAAAAGAAAAGTATTAAATTTGAATAAAATTACGTTTCGAGATTTCTTAAGCTTTTAATTTAAATTTTATATTAATGAGGATGGTCATATTTTTGCACAAAGTAAAATAGCAGATAGTTTATATCGCACCAATAAGTCGGAATTTTTCTAAAGATTTCTTTCAAAGAATTTTTTTAAATGTCTTATATCTGAATGGTTTTCTATGGAATATCGTACATAAAAATATTCCATAAAAACTGACGAAAAAAATTTCTAAAAAAGAATTTTTATGACTGCAAAATGTTATTAGTAAAAAATTATAAAATTTGTCTATTTTAGAGAATTGCGATAAAATAGAAACCAAAAAATAAATTGCAACTGTTAAAAAAGATTTTTTGATTTAAATTATAACTCTGTTTTATTTCGATACATCAAAATAAATATAAAGAAGTTTAAACTGTTTTTTGCAAAATAATTTTTTTGCAACACAAAACACATATAACAAGTCATATATTCAATTCCTTAACGTCATTTTTCTCTGTTAACTATAGTAAATATTTGGGTTGATCTTTTACAATATTAGCATTTTTAAATTTCAATTTCCTTATTTTAATTATTTACATTATTTCATTTCAATATTCGCAATTACATTATTATCCTATTTTCTACGATTATTTTATATTATATTTAAAAAGCAATCCACTTTTATTTTAAGAAATTTCTCAAGCTTTTTTTTTACCCCTGATTTGAAACCCAATTATTTCAGAATATTTTGAAATATTTAATTACAATCTCAATCTCAAAGTAATAACCAAAAATAAAGAAATATCCATAAGTGCAAGTAAAATCCTAAAAATGTATAGTAATATTTCAAAATAGAAAATCAGAGTAGAAACATAATTCTCAAATTAATTTTTAACTTAAAATGCGACAGAGCTAATTAAGTAAAAATAATAATTTATGTATTTAATTTATTTCTCTTCTATATATATATTGTAAAAAAGCATTTTTTTTAAAAATTATCTTCAATCGAGGGCCTATTATCAGTCTGGGTGAAGACCAATTTGGTTAAAAAAAAATTCGATTGGTCGTACAGTGCCCAAAATAAGAAACATACCATCCTGAATAACTTTTGATCTAATGATCGGATTTTCAAGTTCTCGGATTCAATCTCAAAGATTCGAGGGGTGACTCCAAATATGTTAATTAATTAGTTATTTTAAGTTACGACACATAAACGCACTTTCTTTGAACAAGCAAGCTTTTTTTCGACGGATTCGGAATTTTTTCAAAAAATAAGTAGGAGAGGTAGCCGCAGTCAGGGGGTCCCAACAGTTTGGTCAAAAGAGCGTTCCCAAGTTTGAACTCCTTTATGTTAATTTTACTTTTGTGGATTTTGCCATAACTCGAGAACTTCTTAAGGAATTAAGTTTTTTTTCCACAAATTATAAGATTCATTTATTTAAAGATAACTCCATGCGCAAAACTAATTTTAATGAATATTTATTATTTTCTATTATTTTATTTAATTTAAAACATTTTCTCGAAAACATTTTAAATTGTAAGGTATACAAGTTTTTACATCATTTTATGGAATATATTTTCACAAAACAAAATACAAAATTTGAGCAAAATTGGGCAAACAATTTCTGAAAAGTTGAATCTACGAATTTTTCAAAATAAGATTTCTCAGAAACTATTTGATCGATTTCGCTCAAATTTTGTATTTTGTCAATTAAACTTACTTTATTTAAAATGATGTAAATAACTGTTACGATTCTAAAGATTTTTGACAATTATTAAATAAAATATTAAAAAATCATAAGTACTGATTCAAAATTTATTTTTTGCATGGAATTATCTGTGGCTAAACGAATTTCATAATTGTTTGCAAAAATTCCGGATTCGCTTTAAATTTCTCCAGATACGGTGGAATATGCAAAAGGTAAAACTAACATTAAGGGGTCCATACTTTGGAGGGCTCTCCTGTCCAAACTATGGGAACCATATTGTCCAGATTGTTATGGTACCCCCTATAACTCGGGGGTCAGAAATACTAAACCATTGAAAAAAAGGTTTTTATTGAGAGAAAGCAGGTTTTTGAGTCTGGTTTCGTAACTTAAAATACCATCTGCCCAAATTAATTAGTATATTTGAGGTCTCCCCTTCGAACTAATAAGATTGAGTTCTAGAACGTGAGGATCCGGTTATAAGCTCAAAAGTTATTCAGATAGGTCAGTTTAGTCATCTTTACACGAATTATAGCAATTTCAATTTTAATCTCTTGCAGTTCAACTTTCTTCAGCAATGAGAAAATAATATGGCCAAAACAACCAGAATATGGCAAAATATGCCATGTTTCTGGATCTATGGAAACACCAAAAGCTGTAAACACCAAAAATACTGAAACGCTTTGGTAATGATTTTCGTAAAAATAACAATAACATATAGCTTTATAATACGTGATAAAGTTTGATAAACGTGGTAAAATGTAGTAACTTATGACGAAAGTAACTTAGAGTGTAACGTAAAATCATTTATTCGTTTGAATGTTCAGTTTTGTACTTTTTACTGTGCTAATAAGCATTTTTTCCGTTCGTAAGAATATGAGCAGAAAAATTTTAAATGTATGGTTTAAATACGTTTGTTTCGTTTTCCGTATTATCAAAATGATTTTCTGTATTTCTTTTTTTTTACCAGAAATGTCATAAGTATACAGTAGGGTACTTTTACCAGATATGATCCCGCAGTGGACTGATCGTTAAGACATGGTTCCCAGCAGATCACCGAAGTCAAGCACCACTGACTGCGGTCAGTGTGCGGGTGGGTGACCACTTGGATCAGTCAGCGTATGGACCGAGGGTGCGCGGTATTGGTCCTCGTTAAACTGTTCGACCGTAAAGTGCTCGACTTCGCGTGCAGGTCGTCGGGCTACCTAAGCGGGGTGCCATCCCCTCTGCAGAGGATAAATATTGTGATGGCATGTCGTGGGATCATCCTCAGGGATGTTTCCCATACCGTTGCCAATAGCCCATTGTGCAGCTCTAGTGCGACGTAAATTAACAACAATAACAATTTACCAGATATGTTTTCTCCGTGTGATATTCCAAACGTGATATAGAAATCATTTTAAAAGTAACGGTTTTTCGTAAAAATTAAAAAAAAAAAGATTTTTCCTTGGGGGAAGTATGAAAAAATCATGCTCTATCATTAGTCCGGTTAATTAATTGGTCTCATTTTTTCAATTAATCAACCTTCGGATGAACAGTGTTCTTCTGTACAACATTGCAAACATAAAATTAATTTTATTGTAAACATATTACTTCATTAACATTAATTAGTGACTAGTTGTCAATAAACTCAATTTAATTATCCACTGAAGTGGTAAATCAGATTTGCAGTTAAACTTATTCGCTTTAGACAGAGAATATAATTCTCCACATGAAGATATGCTTGTGTGATAAGTGTTCAACGCTGTTCCTTCTCCCTAGTGCACATGAATTGTTCTCTATCCCTCATGTTAAGTTATAAACAGCGTGAGAAGTCAACACACTGAATGCATTTTGACCATTAATTTTAGAGATAAGCCCCTAACACGATTTACTGAATCTATATATACTACTAGCTGGTCAAGCAATACCGTATTATATTTCTCAATGTAATAAAGTAATTGTATATTCAGAAATTATATTAAATTGTATATAATTATGTTGGTAAATACTGAAAATCCGAATTCACACAAATAAGATGCAGAAAATTGTAATAATATTTCTAAAGTTTTTTTGGTTATCATGGGATAATAGCATTTAGTGTTAACCCAAAATGAATGAATTGATTCTTCCGAATATTTCAAAATTAAATCTCTAGAGATTGCTAGAGAACTAAATTAGTTCTTTCTCTTCATTCTAAGTTAATTCAAATACAGAAGTATTCGTCATCACAAATGGATTACACACCCAATCAAATTTTTTTTATATCTAAATTAGGGAAATAATGAATAATTCTCTCCTCCAATGTTGTCAAATGGTCAGTAACAATTTTATGAATAGTTTTATTAAAATCTTTTGGGACTGACTCAAACTTATCCAAATTTCCTTCCTGAGCTTTATTTTTCCTTAAAGTTATTTTTTTTTGGAATCATACCAGTTTATTAGTTGAGTTTAATATATTTTCGTTCGGCTCTTGCATACTTGAATTTATGTTATTAAAAATATAAAAATGATGAAAATGTCTGATAAGTGAGCTAGTTTACCATATTTTATCTTCCAACAAATGAACAAAATCATAATTTTTATTTTGCTCAAAAAGCATTTTCATTTCTTCTTTTAATTCCAATACACGAGAAGAAACCTTTCGTCTGGACTACTACCTTACTTAAATCTGCAGTAACAAGGATTCGTACTTAGCTTCCATAGCTTGGCATAAATTACTAAATAAGCAACTTTTTAAAGGTCTTTATTTTATATGCTTAACCATTTTTTATAATTAACCATTATATAATTAACTAAAAATCTTTGTTACTATATTCATATATTTAAGTACTTTTCTTTAATTTAAACTTTACCCGTAATAAAAAAAAAAACATTATAATTTTTACTATATACATTTCTATAATTTGGCGGCACACTTTAAGAATTTGACGGCACACAAAAGTGCTGCGGCACAGTGGTTGAGAATCACTGCTATAGAGCATTAGCCGGAGATTAATCTCCGTATCCGAAGCACGCGTAGCAAAGCCTAACTCGGGAAGACAAAATTTGAGGGTGACCTTTGATTCTCTCCAAGTTGTGATCGCGGTTGATCGCCAAGCTGAGCGATGTTGAAACCCAATCGAGATTCTGATTGATTTAGATTTTAGCGCTATTTTTAAATGTTCAACGGTATATCGTAATTTCAGAGGTCCGTTAGTTCTACGTTGGATACCGGCTGGTAAGGTTACTTTTGCTTCTGGTCAATAAGATCAAAGGTATGTGGGCAGTCATAAAAAGAGACTTTAGAAAAAAATGTCATCACCAGTCCGGTACAACAGACGCCATTTTCGATTCGTATTTCACCGAATTTATGTGGCAATGGGGGTACACAGATTCTATTCATGATAAAATTAGACAGTATCTATCTGCTATTGGAGAATTCGGTGCACCTAAATGTGAGGATATTCAAGCTTAACGAAGAAGTGAGTTGTTTTTTTCTCCTTTTCGTTCTGTGCTTACTCCATTAATTTTTGTTTCTATTCAAAATGCACTTTACCTATAAAATGCATTTCGCATTCTATTAATTTTGCTCATATCGGGTTTATTGCAATTTTAAAAAGTTTTGTTGATATTTTCCAATGTTTTATTGAAATATCATTATATTTTGGCAGCCATTCCTGTTACCACGGTGTTCCGCGCAAACAGGAATGGTGCCGAACATAAGCCGCCAATTTCGCCAATGGGCACCCTCAAGTATATTTTTAACCCTAACTCAAATCATTGTTGATTTTATAGGATGCCGGAAACTCCCTATTTGGTGCTTCATCCCCCCCCACCGTAGTAATTTAAATTTTAATCTGAAAGCAATTAAAACCTAATGAAAAAAAACTTTAAAATATGGCAAACAAATTAAAACATATAAGATTAATAAGTTGATGCAGAGTAATATTTAAAACGCAAAAACCATTGCTAGTTATTGCACAATTAACTTCAATACTGTTAACTGACAAAATATTTCAGTTTCAATCAGACAAAAAGCAAATTATGTAACTGAAATTCAACAAATTAAATTAAGCAATTTAATTTTTTTGTCATATTGAATACCAATAAAAAAACAAATGAAAAATGAAATTATTATGTTATTAATGATCAATAAACATTTTTCTCTGAAGTGTTATAAAAAAATAAGGTGAAAACAATAAAATTAAAAATTATTTACAATAGATCTCTGAATATTCACAAAACTTACCTCTGTACACTTTTCGTTGATTTTTCTTGTCACATCATTTTGTGTACCAATTGATTTGCACTTTTATGCATTATTTAAGAAATATCTCATATATATATATATATATATATATATATATATATATATATATATATATATATATATATATATATATATATATATATATATATATATATATATAGATAGATAGATAGATAGATAGATAGATAGATAGATAGATAGATATAATATTTATTTCTCTCTCCTTAAAATTTTACTTCAAATTTTAAAAGTGTTAAAGAATACTGTTTAAACTAATTTAACTCATAGAACTCATTTAACTCTTTCACGGAATCCATAATTTACCAGAAGTACAAAATTTTATCGCATGTTATAAAAATTGCCAAATTTATATCTATGTAGATTGCTCTGCAAATTGACTAACTCTGTTCCCGGGATTTCAGTAAATTCAAGTTTATTTTGAAAATCATGAACTTTTCATGAATAAGATTGCTTAATTTGGCTACATACTTGTTTTTTTTTAACTAATCTTTTTCAACAAATATCTCTTTCTGACTGCGTTGAAATCAAAGATAAATTCTGTACCGGGACTTCTGTACCGGAATAAACTTCTGTACCGGGACAACAGTCATTATTATAGTTCATTAAAAATATTATCAATTTCGATTATTTTATATTCCCTTCAATGTATATTTTATCTTTGCGCATTGTTACTTGTGATCTATTTTTATATTATCTCATTTTCATTAGGTAAAATATTTTACAATATATTAATTGGAACAAGATTCTAATATTTATTCCTTTAAAAATTCCTGTGCTTCTCGTAATTGAAAAAGCTTGAAATACCTCTTTTTTTATTTAAATAAAATGTCAGAATTTTGTACAACGTGCATATCAAACTAACTGTACAATAATAATTAAACTGATGTATGTTTTTTTTTTGGAAATAATTTTTCTAACTGATCAGCTAATCAAATTAAAAGAGTGTAGAAATAAAATCCAATGATGAAAACAAACCTTGATTAGGACATTAATTGTATTTTAATAATTATATACATATTATATTGTTGTTATTGGTAAAATTTTAAAAGAAATAATTCCCTTAAAGATTACTAGACTAATCTTCCACAATCATAACTTAATTTTCACTAAAAAAAAATGTTATTTAATTAGCCTTAACATGCAAATATCTCTAACTCCATCTCAATTTTCTCATTTTAGAAAAAAAAAATTATTAATTAAAACCAGTTCATTAATTCCTCCCCTAAGGAATTAGTTTATGAGCACAATCACATTATAACGAAGAAACTTTTACAGTTATTTCTAATGAACCTCCATTATTGAAAGAATTATCTCAAAGATTTTGCTTTTTCATCAGAATTAAGCTTTTCTCCTTTATTAATGATTCGAACATACTATCGTAATGCTTCTGAAACGAATGGTATTATAAACTCTGTAAAAGATAAGCTTGAAGATGTAAATAACGAACATTCCCTCTCAAAAACTAATTTATTTATTAAAATGCAGCTAATTATTTTTTTCTCTATTGAGCAACTTGCAATGATATTTAAAGTAGTCTGAAATAACAGAACTGAGGTGGGAAAATTCAGAAATAAATACATTAATTCTCTAATAGAAATCTTATTAATTTTTCAAGAACATTTCAGTTTTAAGTTACAACTAATAAATAACAAAACATAAATTAATTATGTTCTATAGAAGCTCGTAGTGGGATTAGATTCTTGTTGTTACGTGGACTTCTATTACATGCTTTTTTTTCTTTAAATCCTGTAAAATATTTTTCTGTTTTTTTTTTCGTTATCTAGGTTATTTATTTTATCCAACAGGGCCCTAAAGAAAAGTGTAATGTAGACCCTCAATTGATCGCTTCTCATCGCACTATTCATTGCGAAAGATAGATACGCAAAACTGATGAATGTGAGTCATTATGAAATGCTTAGTAATCACTTAGGATTTGATTTTGTTTTTTTGTAGACTTCTAATACTTTAACACGTGTTTTTTTACCGTGTAAATAATTTTTTGTTTGTTTCCTATTTAACATAATAGTAAAACCAAGTGTAATGCAATACAGGTGGATCTCGATTAATTCTATCGCATCGGACAATTTATTACGAACGATGGCCGGGATATCATGGTTGTTAGTTCATAGGACCTTGGTCCAAGAGGACATGAGTTCGATCTCCACCGGCCGAAGCCTCCCCGTGTTGTAAATGGTTACTGGTGCATGTTAAATCTGTCGGGTACCAAAGTCTTCAATGTTACCATAACAAATCAATACCTCTGAGCATACTGAATTGGAGATTGATCATTCTGTGATTCAGTTTAAAATTACGATCTGTGGATGAATAAGTGGATGTATGAATTTGTTAGCCCTATAAGCGGGATGTGACGTACGCATGACTGAAGTCGTATTCTTGGCGATAGATGGCGACACTGAAAAACAAGATACGCACCATCTGCCTTAAATTCGCTTGATTTCGCAAAGCAGGCTTTCTGGTAATTGGGCAATAGCATTAGAAACTACAACAATTACAAACGATAGATATGGGAAAATGATGAATACGGTTCAATAAAAAATATTAAGAATCACTTAAAAATGTATGATAAGTAATAAAGAAATAATCTACTCAAAAATTAATAAGTCTGTAATAAATATAAAAACAAATTTAATTTAAAAATTATGTAATTAGCGGGAAAAAATTTATGTCTAGGAAGAAGGAAGTATAAACACAATTATTTATTTAAAATATGTGAAAATTTTGTTCTGAATAGACTCTTTTCTTCTCGAGCAATAAATTGCTAACATTCGTAAAAAATTGTCATTCATTGCTTTACGTTCCCTTTTACGCAGTAAGTTTCTCATTGTTTCAAAAGCTTCAGAGCCATCTGCAAATGTTTACATTGGTTATGGCTCTGTTTTGCCATCATCAGCTTTAGTAACCGTCTAAGTAACCGACCAACAATAATAGTTTCAACACTTTCATCAACTGATGCATAAACATCCTTTCTCCAAAACTGTAACAAAACGTTATTTTCTAACTCATGGTTAGTTTTTCTTCTCAAAGCGAACTAACTTCTATATCGTTCAGTGTCGGTAAAATTTCTGAATGACTGACGTGAGAATTCGCTGGTTTCAAACGCGATCGAAACGGATCTTATTAAAAATATAAGAACAGTCTTTCTAACTTTTATTCTTTTTCTAATTATTTATAATAAGCTTCTCATCTAAAACCTATATACCTGATAGAACATGTTTTCTTAAAGTGAAAGCGGCTCAGTGACGTAGCAGAAAGGTGTGCATCTTCCAAAATTCCATGTTCCAATCGCAACTTTCTATGGCCACAAAATAGTTTTTATTCATTTTTAATAATTTCTCAAACTTTTCACTATACAGACAGCTATTATTTTAAAATCAGAATCAATTTCTTATTCTCAAGCTAAGCAGATGATTGTTATAAATTTATTATGAAATTAACCATACTAATTTATTTAAAGTTGAAATCCCCAATTATGACATATATATTCAAATCAAGTTGACTTAAGGAATTAAGTATTATTTTGAATATCTCAAGGCTAAGGATTCTTTATCGAAAGTATGCTAAAATATGCCAGAACCTCCAAGAGCTTAGTTATCCACTGAACCTGTATAGTTTGATTTTTGTTTTTTTTTAAGTTCCTAAATGAGCCCTAGGATGAAACAAAGCTGTAGGAAGAAACGAAACTACTGGGGGGAAAAAAAAAGAAAGAAACTGATTTTTACTTAACCTAATTTAACAATTTTTCAAAATAAACTGAAGCAAATGTAGGAAGAAAATAAAATTACATTACTTAAGATATAAACAATACATATAAAACATTAAAACATATTTTTTAAAACAGAAAAATATATTTACCGAAATTCGTGGTATATTTTCAAGGATTTAATTTTAAATACAAGTTTATGTTACTCTAACGTGTGATAGAAAATATTATATTGTTTTTTTTTTTATTAAATCAAAAAATGTCTTTTAACACAATTCAGGAAGGAAAAAAAAATACCTCTATAGATTTTGTTATTCGCTTAATGCACACCGTTACGTGATGTTATTAAATTTCTTTAACTTACGGGCAAGGAAAATGTCTTTATTCGGTTTTCTTATATTTATAGTTGTAGAAGATAGACAAACTCTTAAGTTTTTCAAAACTGCTGCCACCGAATTTTAAAAACTTCAAATATGAAGAATGTCACGAACGCTTGTTCGCACTATTACCACATTTTCAATGGAGAAAATATTTTAATCTCTTGCAATTTTACCGATTTCATTCTTTTTTATTTGTGCCGGATTTGCGGCGAAAGAAAATGTAAATTTCCTCTTTTATTGGAAAAACTATTCTTTATTCCGTAATTCCCTTCTTTAAAGGTGCGAACTGAATTTAGAGTAAAAAATTCACTAAGAAATTAATTTTGCTTTATGCAGAGATTTTTTTAACAAATCTGCGATACCAATTTCGTTTTTAACAATTTTATAACTGCTTTTTTTTTTTTATACTTATACTTTCTCTTTTGTTTTGGCTTTGATAAATGTGACCAACCTCACCCCACTGGTGATGAGGAGACAATTTCAAAATCTTAAATAAGAGCATTTCTTTTTTATTGTGGAATTGGATTTTTGAAACAAAGTACGGGGGCCGGGATAGCCTGGCTTGTAGGGCACTGGGCCTATGTCAAAGAGTTCGTGGGTTCGATCCCCGTCGGCCGAAGACTCCCCGTGTAGTAAATGGTGACTGATGCACGTTAAATCTGCCGTGTAGCAAATTCTTCCATGTTCCCATAACAAATAAATACCTCTGGGAGTAGTGATCCAGGAGTTTCCTTGTCTTCTGGATTGGATCAAAATTACGAGGCTACGGCGTTGAACATTAATAGTCGTAAACCCAAACTTGAGTCGGCTGTTCACAACGACTGATGTTATATAAAATATAAAAACAAAGTACCCCGCTCCGTGGTGGCAAAGGCGATAGAGTGTTCGCCTTTAAATGTGGTGAAACGGGTTCGAATTCCAGCAATGACTGGTCGATACGAATTCTGCAACCGGCACGAACCGGCCACAGTGCTGACGTTAAGTATCTTCAGGGGTAGACGGATCACGGGTTAGAGTCCCCTTACCGTCACTCTAGCAGTGGGCGGTT
This sequence comes from Parasteatoda tepidariorum, assembly GCF_982258835.1. Classification (NCBI taxonomy): domain Eukaryota; kingdom Metazoa; phylum Arthropoda; class Arachnida; order Araneae; family Theridiidae; genus Parasteatoda; species Parasteatoda tepidariorum. Next base: position 122,707,188 of record NC_141757.1, on the reverse strand, counting down.
TTCGTGGTTTTCCACTCCATGAAACGCAAATGCGGGTTAGTCCCATCTAAAAGTCCTCCGCGCTAGAATATTTCTCCCAATATTTGATCCAGGAGTTTCCTAGTCTTCTGGATTGGGTTCAAAATCACAAGGCTACGGTGTTGAAAATTAGTAGTCGTACACCTGAAATGCTGTCGGGTGTTCAACGACGGTTATAAAGTAAAAATATTAAAAAAAAGCAAAGTACTCCCATTTAACTTACACACTGAATAAAAGCATGGTCATAACTATCAGGATAAACTTACCATGTTTCGGGCTCTAAGGGGACACAAAAAAGTCGGTAATTCTTATTGAAGCTCTTGGGTGATGTTTTTGGCAAAATTAAAAATAAGATATGGTTTTTTAATGTGTGATAAAATTTGGAAGTGGCAATATTTGGCAATTTTTTATGATAACTTAAAGTACGTCATAAAAACCATTTATTCGGTTGAATTTACTTTTGAGTTTTGTATTTTTTACTTTATGTATGATAATAAAAACTATAATTTTGAGAATCATAATTTTCAGTAAATTATCTCCGTATGAATGGAAAAATTACCAAATGAATGGTTTCAATATCGTATATTTGGGTTTTATTAATTGGAAATATATTTCTTTTTTTTTCACCGGAAAAACCATTGCAACCATTGCCATAAGAGTAGTTCAATGTTTTGAAAATATTATTCTATGACATCAAAATATACACCTCCTCCTTCAAACTAGGCCGACCTCCTCGAGAGTTGCCCTAAGTAAAGAAAATTCTGCTGTAGAAATATATAGTCCCAGTGATTTTATAAGTTGTTACATTAAAAAGAAAAAAAATCTTATGGAGCAAGAAATTTTAAATTTTAATCACATTGAAGGAAACGTATTACATTTTATTTATGATGTATCTAAAAATGTTTCTAGAATTGAATATTATTTGAAGAGCAAACATTATTTTGTCAAATATCAATAAGAATTGAAAATTTGTTTTCAATGTATCTTCAATGATTCAAATAAAAATTGACAGTAATTTAAAGATCCATAGTGAAACACTAAGTATCACAAATACAAACAATGACAAGGCACGAAAACATGCCTTCAAATTTAGTTTTAATTAATTTATATTTTCTTCCTGGACTGTGTTTGAGTACTCAATTTTTATTAGGTATCAATGATAGGTGATATATAACAACGCCTTGAAAGGGAGGGTCATTTATATGAAGAGCAGCAGCTAAATTAAGTCTTATCAGTGCAAGTGACGGCTATTCCGTTGTTCCCCGTGATTGATGATTATGCGGGAATCAAGTGGCCCTCTTTAGTGGGTGTTTATTTTCTCAATGAATGCAACTATGGGGAAACTATAGTTTGGTAGAGCGGTCGATGAACACACAACCAAGAAAAGTTTTCTCATTCTTACATTATAAAAACTCCAAACCCTTTTTTTTTCTTTTTCAGGAACGCTTGTGTGGAGCATATTTATTTATTTATTTATTTTTATTTACTTAAATTAAAAGTTTCGTTTCAAATATTTGTGATGTAGGCATTGCGCATTTACAAAACCTAGTTTAAGACTAATTACGTCTGTTTTAGAACAAATAAGGTAATAAGGTATATAAAGTAATTATGAAGGAAGGAAATAAGAAAATTTCATAGACAAATTAAGAATTTATAAGATAGATTACGTTTTATTAGCTGCGTATTAGATACAAGCACATCGGACCCATAAAAGAAGATAAAAATAGAATGAAGTTGAGGAAAGAGAAAAGAAGTTTTGAGTAGAAAAAGAAATAAATATCAAGAAATGCAATAAAAATTTGAAACAAAATTCAGAAATAAATAAAAATTTGAAAAAAAAATTAAAAACCTGTTAAAATAAGAAAATGTAAGAAAAAAGATATAATCCTGTCCTCAGCTGTCACGTAGAAATAGTGCTTTCTAATATTGTCTGAATATAGCCAGAGAAAAATATATAAGTGTAATAGTGTAAGAAGCACCAAGGAAAAAAAAAGAAACCGAAACGTAAGTAAAATTTTCTCAAAGAAAAAAATAACAAAAAAGAAAAAGGCAAATAAAGCACAAATAGGAAAATGTGAAACGAAAATCTAGTTCGGATTTTCGCTATTATATTTTCTAATATTGATTATTGCTTTTTTTTTCTTTTAATTTCTTATTAATTAATATAGTTTCTTTTTAATTTCTTTCTACTTCGCTCTAAAAGTCTTTTTTTATTCATATTTTAATTCTTTCCCTGTTTGTTTTAAATTTTTTTCTTAATTTTTTAGTTAAATGTGCTTGTATCTTATTCGCAGTCCATAAAGCGAATAAAATCGCAATTTTATTGAAAATCTCAATAAATTTATTTCGTTTATTTTAGTTCAGTCAAAGCAATTAATTTTTTAAATCAAAACAATTTTTTTTGTCTATGCAATTGAAGAAGAGAGTCACAAATGCAAATTTTTCTCATTCAAACTTTGCAGCATGCGGAATTTGAGTTTGACTTCGAAGACGACGCATTAGCTGAAGCGAAATTGATTTGGCTTTCAACTTGACGTACGACACAGTGGAGAAGAATGATCGACATTCAGTAAGCGCGTTGTTTCGATGAGTGCAATGTCTCAACGAAGTCATTTAACCGAATCAGAAGCTTGGAGAGCTGTTGACTGGTTAGAGGGGACCAAATATATTGGAGTTTCACAAAGTGGAATTTCCAGGATCTGGAACCGTTTTTTGATACTGGAAATGCAGACCGAAGATCAGGGCAAGGGAGTAGACGTTTAACAATTCCCGCTGACGCCCGTCATTTAACGCTAACGGCTCTTAGACATCAAAATATGAGTGCAACTCTTCTTCAACCACACCTGCGCTCGGCTACTGGCACTACAGTTTCGACACAAACTGTCTAAAAGTACCCTCACTCTGCAGCTCTGTATGCTCGCCGACCAATGGTGTGTGTCTCGTTAACAGCAGGGAGTGGGCAACAGAGAATGTGAACTGGTGGAGAAATGAATGGTGCAATATTCTTTTCTGTGACGAATCCCGTTTTTCTGTTCATCCTGATAATAGGTGTATTTCATCTGAAGGGAACGTGGCTCCAGAGAAAACCTTGCGCTCGTTCATGAAAGTGTAAGATTTGGCGTGAGTGAGGGATGGTCTATGCTGTCATCTCATTGATAGTCGCACGGTTCTCCGTATCATTCGAAATGGAGCTCTGCCCGGTCGTCTATATCGGAATAAAATTCTGTGAACTTTTGTAGCTCATTTCGCTGCAGCAATTGGAGATGACTTGATGTTAATGTACGAAAATTGCAGGGTTCATCGTGCTAACTTATTGAGTGATTTCGTTTGGAGAGAAGGAATGGCACGAATGGATTGGACGGACATGAACCCAATCGAGCATGTTTGGGACATTCTACACAGATGAATTGCTGTACGCCTACTTCTACTACAAACTCTCCAAGAACTGGAAAGTGCTTCTCAGGAGGAGTGGGACAGAATACCCCAGCCCTTCATTAATGACTTCCTTGACTCGATCTTTCAAAAGTGTTTAATGTTGCTGACCGTTATGGGCGACCTTATCCCTTACGAAAAATGATTTTCTTTTACGGAAACGCTTTTCTTTCATTTATTTTTGTCATATACACAAAGTGTGCTTTTTTTTTCCTTTTTTATCCAAATGCTCAATAAAAGGCAGTTTTTCTGTCAAAAATGTCATTTTTATCTCATATAACCTACTCCGTCTGTCGATAATGTATCAGTCATGCAAACAATTCTCCAGGTGCAAGCCACTGTTATAACCCCCATTGATATATATTTATATATATATATTTAGAATTCTCAGGAAAGAAAAGCGACAAATAAGAATAAACTATAAGGTTGTTATTTTTAAATATAGAAAGAAAATAAATGGATTTTTCGAAAATGAACAAGGTTTTCTGTTTGTTATTTCTTAGATGTAACATAATTTTTAAAAAAAATTTGTTGGGATTAAATTTTTTTTCTCCAGAAACCTCGTTGTAAGTACAAAATAAAACGAAAAAAAAGCAATTAAATCACATCGTAGTTAAAAGATTGAGGGTAAAAAGAAAAATCTTAACAAGAGATAAAGTGGCTTAGTTTCCAAGCCCATGAAATCCGCCTTCAATAAATCAGAATTAAGTAAAAGGATTATTTACTCTTTTTCAGATGTTTCCTACAGTAAATTACACATATTTTTTTTAGAAAAAGGACACTTTTATCCAATAAAAAATGAAATTAGAATGATTTTTTTTTAATTTCCTTTCAATTTCATTCTTCTTGCTGAATGAAACTTTATAGTGTTTTTACTTTAATGAAGCTTTTCGTTTTTGAAGACAGCACAACTAGAAAATTGCTTAGAATTATATAAAGCTGTATGATATCTTAATTTTTTAAATCCATCTAAAATATTACTTATTAATTTTAAAACTGTAAATAAAAATTTCTACATATAATAAAATACCCCTGATCAAATTATGGTAAAAACTACTGGCACCCTGAGTGAAGATACTTTTTAAACGTAAAATATAATTTTACAGTAAAATTTTATGGAACAAAAATTATTATATTCCGCTATATTTACAGTAATATATACAGTGAAATCACTGAAACTAAAAATTATTATTGTAAAGATTAAGGTATGAAATTTTACAGTAAAAATGGATTTTATAGATGCTGCACTATGAGCCAATACTTTTCATCGTAATTTGATCGGGGATTTTCAACATTGCGTAACAAATGCTGTAAGAAAATTTGAAAAACATCATATATATATATATATATATATATATATATATATATATATATATAAACATTATATAATAACATATTTCGGAAAGCATTTTGATACACAAAGTTCTGTAAAAGAAAGTAATCGATAGATTTTGACATTTTCTTAAGTACAAAAAAAATGTAACACCCTTAATATTTGTATCTAAAATTCTTGCAGAAATTTTTTGCATGAATCAATTGGTATAGTGTAAAAACATTGTTGTTATAAAAATGTTATTGTTGTGTTTTTTTAAAAATTATTTTATCATTAATTATTAATTTTAAATTATTTTATCATTTAACATAATATAAAGTTTTGCAACAACTTGTTTATTACATGCAATTCGCACCATACGTGCTCTTATTGGTTACATTAAAAACATTATTTTTAAAATAACTACACATTTTAGGAACAATATCTTGCCGTCTGGATACATAATAAACAAAAACTCACGTTTATTGGAATCGTCTGAATTTAGGAAGAAAACATTTTCGGTCAACTACGTCATCTTTTAGTGCACTTCGTAACTAATTTTGAAACTTGGGTGAGAATAAATCACTTGTTTCTTCAGATCTCAAAAGCCCTCTTTCTTCTTTCATTGATTTTGCAAATTGTCGGTCATTAGAGAAACACCCAGTAGATTGAAACATTTATATCATATAATTGCTACAATAGTTAATATTTTAAAACCGCATTTGCATAATGTGCAATTTTTATCCTTTTTTTTGATACTACAGATCGAAATAATATGATTTCAATAATTTACATGATTCGGTAGCTGCAATTTTAATTACTTTAAATATTTAATCTGGATATTTTGAATTGCACAGAATATTTTATGTTATGTATTTATTCAAATTGATTCGATAGGTATTTTAGCTTGGTAAATGTAGTACGCGATATAAATGTACAAATAAAAAAACATTAAACGTATCAGCTTAACTATATGCATTCTGAATTTATGCTGTTTTTCAGTATAGCTTGTACCTCCTTCTTAAAAATCCTGATGAATAAGATCTGTAGTCTATTCAGAAAGCTTCAACTTCTAGACGTACGTTTATTGAGTTTTAACATCTTTTGTAACAAAAAATCCATGTAAAAATATCTATTTCGCAATTTAAATTTTAAATCTAAAATGCGAATTCAGATTCAGATTTCAGATTTTTTTTTCAGCCAGAAACTATAAAAGCTATTGAAATTCAATCTCATTGGGTATACCATCAATAATTTAAAACTAGTTTTCTGTTATCAATCGAAATTAGTACTTCTTTATGCGTAATGGAATTCCCAATTTTATGTTTAATTTGAAAAACAAATTGAATCGTTTGAAAAATAAATGAATTCGTAACAGTCTGAATATTCCTTTGAAAGAAAGACGTAAACCAAGCTACTATTAATTTTTTTTATCGAGAATGCTCGGATAAATAATGTATGCACATTCGAATCATATTGAGCGGCAGCCATTGAATATCCATAGCATTCTTGCTTCGTTCTTTTTTTTTCTTTTTAAAAAAAAAAGAGAAACGCAAATAAGTAATTTATATTAGTTCAGAGAGATGAATTTTAAAAACCCCGCTAAACTGAAATTAACATAACAAAAATATATGCATTTTATGAAGAATACATATTTTAATGCGATTTGGTACAAGTAAATGTATGAAAAAGATGTACTTGAGAACCGGCTTAGGATTGAAACGCGTTAACCGAAACATTGAGAAAAAAAAACAAAGAAAAAATTATACCAGAGGCAATATTTAATTTGTTGCATGTGCATGACATGGTACAGTCCGCAAAAAAAAGATATCGTCCTGAATAACTTTCGTTCTAATGATCGGATTTTCACGAACTAAGTGTCAATCTTAACGGTTCTTGGGGGTGACCTCAAATATGCTGATTAATTAGTGCTAATAACTATTAATTAAGTTACGAAATCAGAAGCAAAAACGTACTTTCTCTGAATAAACATGTATTTTTTTTACACATTTGGAATCTAGACACTTGAATTAGGGGGGTAGACAAAATTTTAAAAAAATTGGGTAGTAAATTGGGTTGCAATAAAGGTTTATATATTTGGCGATAGTTCAGAAAACCGCCAAAAAAATTCGCCAGCGCAAATGAATATTTTAAGATAACCCATTGACTAATTCAAAAGAAACTAGTGGGCTACGCCCCCAGCTCGCTAACGCTCGTCAACCCCCGAAAATTGCAATCTTAATGGTTTGCAATCTTATATGGTTTGCTTCGCAAACCAAGCTCGCTTCGCTCGCTACTAACTTCGGTACATTGCAAATGCACAAAATTCTAAAAATTCAAAACAGTCATTAAAATCCATATTAAAACTTTTTTAAAAAAAAATTACATCTTTTCAGTAAATACTATGTCATTAAAATAAATTTGAATTCAAATAAATGACATGCAATTCGTTAAACCTATTAGAAATGTGCTATAGTATAATTCGTGATATAAATCAAAAATCGTCAAAAAAATTCGTAATATATAAATTCGTGAAAAAAAAAGCGCTTTCAACAAAATACTAAAACAGAGATCTATCGCCAAAGACTACTCTCTTCTGCCTAGTTTAATAGTATGAGATTTCCGCAGCTGATGCTCTCTGGTTATTTCAGTTTCCGCTTTTAATAGCGCTATATGTTGAGCCACCTCAGACAGATTTGGCATGTGTCATTTTTAGCGGCAATCATTGGTCGATTTGCTGCTGTTGTTGTTGTTGTTAATTTACGTCGCACTAGAACTGCACAATGGGCTATTGGCGACGGTCTGGGAAACATCCCGGAGGATGATCCGAAGACATGCCATCACAATTTTGATCCTCTGCGGAGGGGATGGTACCCCCGCTTCGGTAGCCCGACGACCTGCACGCGAAGTCGAGCACTTTACGGTAGCACAGTTGAACGAGGACCAATACCGCACACCCTCGGTCCCTACGCAGACTGATCCAAGTGGCGCACACTGACCGTAGCCAGTGATGTTTGACTTCGGTAATCTGCTGGGAACCGGGTCTTAACGATCAGTCCACTGCGGGACAGGTCGATTTGCCGTGTAAGAGAAATAGTAACGTAAACAAAACGAAGCAAACGTTGCCACCGGCGGAAAAGAAATACAGCCAAAATTTGGGAGCCACGTATGAGAATTATATATATTGGATGCTTAATTTTACTAGGTAGCTAGGCAACCAAGCTCTGACTGTAAAAAAATTGAAATAATGTTCTGTGATTGCTCGGAGAGGTTTAATTAAATATTAATAGAAAATATCTCGAAGTTTCTAGGCAATAGACAATTTTTTAGCTGATTTCTGTCCAAAAAGCAAAAATTTTTAATTTTAATCTCCTTTTAAAAGAAGATTTGAATCGATTTATAAATTAATTATGATTTTCCAAGTTTTTAGAATTTAAATATCTGACCTTTTTATCTGATATTATTCAGATTATGTTGTTTTTGCTATATTTATTCGAGGGTATCATACTAACATCAAATTAACATAACTTATTATAGCTATATACAAAATTTTAGGGATAATCATTTTTACAGCTTTAATTGAGTCTTCTAGGCAAGAAAGTTTGAAGAAAAAAAAGTGCTTGAAAAATAAAATGTAGATTGTATTGTAATTCTAATGCACAATCACAAGGTTTTCTAAAATTTACGATATTTCTTTTTTCAATAACTCAAGGAATTGCTGAGTGTTTAATGGCATTTTAAAAACATTGAAATATGTTATGTTTAAGTATAAGATATTGAAATAATATGTTGCACATTGTATGATTCATTGTTTAAGAAATTGCTTCATTCTGCTAGATATTTAGGTTATATGGTTTTCGTTGGATAAAGATGATTAGCAAATAGCATCCTCATGTTTCGATAGATTCTGAAACTTACGTTCGCAAGTTCACCATAAAATGTCACACAGCATATTTTTCAATTACGATAAGCTACATTTACCACAGCTACTATGATTATTTTTGTCTTCTTATATATATCTGATACTTTCTTTTTAAAGAGAGCTCGTAAGATCCTTAAGATACTGAAAGGGGGGCACAAAAACTTAAAAGATAAAATATTTAATTTCATTAACTCAAAATATCTGGTCTCAAAATTTTAATTTTTAAGTTAAATATAACTTTTACAATATTGATGCTCTTCCGTTTTTAAAGACCACATGAATCCTGTTAATATATTAAAATGTATATGTTTACTTTAACGAGTGTAAAATCCTTATCCAAATAATGATCAAGACCAAAATGTAAAACAGTATAATTGACGATAAAAACTAAACTGGCTTCAAAACATATGGAGAGGGAAGTAAAAGTCGACATGTTTGAGTGTTCAAATATAATCACCCATTCTCAAGACTTGTCAGGCTTGAATAACTTTTAACTTTTATTATTGGAAACTCAAAACATGTCTATTTTTATTATCATCTATTATTTTTTTTTAAATCAATGAAGTTTCTTGGGATTATGCATTTAGATACACAACATATTAAATTATTTCACTCGATATTAAAATAAGTTTTACATAAGCTATAGGCACAGGTTCTTGGATTGAAAAAAAATAATAATTCACTACTTTGCAAAAAAATCAATGTAGTACAATTTTTTTTTGCTGCAACCTATAACATTTTAATTTAAGGACATAAGAAAATTCCCTATACAATTGAAATTTCAAAAGTCGAATGCTAAAATGGAATGTCCCCTAGCACCAGGAATGAAATTAAATAGTTACAAGGATAACTATTTCAAACAAGTTAGCGTTTCCGTCCTACTCGCAGTTGTTTGAAAACTTATTTTTTTATATATCGATTCCAAAGTTTATTCTACATATATTTTAGGGTATACTTTCGGAGTATTTCGATCTAGTTTATTTTTACACTCTTATTTGCTTGAAATATTGATAATATGCTTAAAATAAATTATTCAAGCTACATGATTTAATGCATTTATCGTATAATAGTAAACGGGGCTTCCTTAACGGGCTTCCTTAACCTTATTACCGCTATCAATAAATAAATGGAACAATCTTCGATAAATAATAAAAGTTAATTTTTTTTCTCGTTTTAATTTTCAAGGAATAATATGTTTCGATCAAACAGATTTCATTCTGGAAATAGCGAAATTATGAGTAGGTCCCTTGAAGCAATATCATTCTTATCCTCTTTTGACGAAATGTAGGAAAAATTAGTTTTCACAGTATCTGTAAAAAGTATGTTAGCCTTCTTGCCACGTTTTTTTAAATTTTTTTCTTTTTAAATAAGTTTGGAAATTGCGTATTTTTTATAGCTTTTTTTTGAAATCAGATGATCCTAAAATTGGCACAGCTTCGTAATCTTCTTACAAATTTGAATTTTTAGTATTTCCTGCTTAACAAAATAAGGTATTTTCCTGATAACAAATTATACTACAATAATATCTTAGGAATCGTGCTAAAGTAAAAAATTAAACAAAATAGTTTAGTATATTATCAAGAAAAAATCTACTTGGTATCATAAAGAAAGAGTAAAAGATATAATAAAATAATTAGTGAATCACACTTGGACAGATAATTAAAAATTTAATTTCACAGCTAAGATGTTAGGACCACATTTAAGATACTGAGATATTTAAAGACTCTTAAAATTTTTGGCTATGTATTCGACAGCTTTTTATGTACCGTATCTCTGTACTCTTTGTAGTGACTTATAAAACATCAACACTATTGTAGATAGTCTATGTTAAAGTCAAAAGAAACAACAAAAATAAAAAAGTCAATCAATAATTTATATTCTTTTTTTCGAAAAAAGTAGTATGCTTAGTAAATAACCAGCTGCTTTGCATTAAATAATTTTAAACAGCGGAATGTTTTTAATTTCTTAACAAGATTTTATTCTTAGCTAGCAGACAATAATTCTTTTAAAAAAACGTGACTATAATTTAAAAAGGAACTTTACTTTAAAGAAAACCTAAATTAAAGTACTAAAAAAATTTATTAGTATATTAATGAACAAATAATAAGCGTAAAAGGGTAAAGAATAAGATCTTTAAAAATGTTAAAATTTAATTAAATAGTTGGTAAAATAGTTCTGCGAAACACTTGAGAAACACTTTCGGAAATTTCTTTTAAGATTAAGACGATATAGGGTAAATCAACCAGTGAAGGAACACAACCCAGTGAAAGAACATTTCATAAAAATTTTTTATAAATAAGATTTTAAACATTTTAATTTAGATTTATTGGTAACAGTAACTTACTGCCTAACAATAGAAGTCATCTAACAATGCATTGAGTTACCTGGTCTTATAGTCTTCTCTGGAAAAAGTTTTGAATTTGTTAGTATCTGTTCAACGCCGTGTTTCTTTGACAAAATTATAAGGTCAATGTTTGTAGTTACCGCTTAAAGAACATTTAATTGCATATAATAATGTTTTTTTTCTCATTGTGAAAAAGAGAATTCAAAATATGGTTATTGAAGTTGCGTTTTATTTATTTTAAGCATCATAACATAAGCAAGAACTGAGATTAGGGGGTGTTTATTAGCTGGATTACCAACCGATGAAGACCAATAAACCAATGAATGAACAAGTGTTCCTTTACAGGGATTGTTTTAAGTTAATGAAAATAAGAGAAGACTTTTAATTTTCTTGTAATTTCAATCATATTATACATCAAAATTATGTTAAAAATACAAAAAGAAAACAACTTCTAACCAGTGAAGGAACAGGCATGCTCCTTCACTGGGAATAGATTTCCCAGTGAATGAACAGTATGTGTGAAATATGATTTTACATGGATAATTAGTAGTTCTGGGATATAGAGGACACCTAAAATTCAGTTAAATGTTGTATGAATAGTTCCTATAACAATATCTTTTCAAAATGCAAATTTAATTGCTAAATTTATTTAAAGAATTATAATAACCCATGCAGCATGAAAGGGCAAATAAACGTTAAAAATCCGTTCGTCCGTTATAAGGTTTTGGGCTTACGTTAAAATTACGTTAATTTCACGTGATGATTTTCACCATTTCTTCATTCGTTAAAACGTATACGATAAAATTACGTTAATTTCACGTGATGATTTTCACCATTTCTTCATTCGTTAAAACGCATACGTTAAAATTACGTTAATTTCACGTAATGATTTTCACCATTTCTTCATTCGTTAAAACGTATACGTTAAAATTACGTCAATTTAACGTTATCAATTTTCCCTTTAAATAATTCGTTAAAAATACGTACTTAAAATACGTTATTTTAACGTGTACATTTTATCCATTTTTTGACCGTTTTTTAAAAACGTGTTATTAACGAAAAATTGACGTTTTGTTGCATAGTTATATTTACGTAAATTGTTTGGGATTATAAACGTAAATTTAGTGGTAAAAATGTTTCAAGCAAAAATGATGAACCTGTGAGAGCCCAAGAAAGATAATCTTTTACGTCTCACTTGAATTCGAATAAACTGAACATTGCAGATTTTCATTACAATTCATATTTAATTTTTAATACTTATAATTATTTTTGTTTTATTAAACTGGTTATAAATATTTGCTTGTTGATAATATTGAGTCGGCTCATTATCAGTAACTGACAAGGGAACTATGAGTTTTAATTCTTATATAACTAAACTATGATGAAAATTAAGAAATTTTCCAAAATACTGAATAAAGTAAAAATTTTCCACTACTTGACATGCAACGAACATAACGTAAAAACACATTATACTTAAATTTAAATTATCTCTGTCCAGAACAAGAGTCGTGGTGTAGTGGTTACAGCGTTCGCGTCAAGGGTACGGCGTCCTAGGTTCGAGCCTACTCTAGAGTGGGATGTTAATATGCGAATACTAATAATTATTATTATTCAAAGATCTAAATTTAAAAAATTTATTTTTTGTTATTATGTAAAAATTGATTCACTATTTTTTTATATTGCAATTATCGCTCGCCATACGAGTTTATAAAAAATAATTTATAATATACAATATTCTAATTATTATTTTCTACTTCAATCAACATGAAATAGAAGCGATTATTTTTGGTTAATTTTGTTAACATTTATTTATTAATTTCTTACTTTGCAATAATCGCTTACCGTATATAAGTTTTTTCAAAATAATTGCTAAGAAATGTGTTTACTTTTAAATTCCATGTTCTTACTGCATGAAAGAGACATTTACTTTATTTTAAAATACTGATTTAATTTTTTTTTCCTTCCAAAAACTTCATAAATTGTAAAAATAGGATTAAAGTATTTTGAAAAATTTATCAATCTTGATTCTTTAATGTATATAATATTTATTAATGAAAAAAAATACATATCAAATAACAGGTAAAAAGATAATTCTCATAATTAGTTTTCGTAATAAAATTTAGTGTGGGAAGTTTTAAAATATTGGTTGTTATTAAAAGACGTTTTTACACACAACAACGTTTTTACAAATTTATTAAATTTTGCTTTGAATCTTGAATTTTATAATCTGGAAATTGCTTAATTATAAAATCTTAATATGGTAAATAATAGCATAAAATCATCACAGCATAAAATCATATATAGTAAAAAATAATATAAACTTATAAAATATAAAAAATAATATAAAATAGCATAAAATATAAATAATAATTGTAAGTTTTGTTGTAATGTCAGAAAAATAATTTTTTTTATAAGAGCAAGTAATGATAATTCTTTATTTCTTTGCAAAATATTATTTATGAGTGAGTTTTTGTGTATGTGAAATTGAAGTACTTTTAAAAATAGTTAGAGCGTTAGTTCGGTTTATTTTTCCGAGCTGTCAGTTTTAGGCTTTCTTGCATTGAATAGTCTGTTTTTTTTTTTTTTTTTTTTTTTTTTTTTTTTTTTTTTTTTTATCATATCGGGCAATAATGTTACATAACAGGGAAAAAGAGTAAAATTTACCTAGGGACACAATGCTTGGAAGGTTTTAAATAGTTAATGAAGTTAAATAAATTGTTTTTAATTATTTAGATCATATAAATAAAAAAGAAAAGGAATTAAGTAAGGAAAAGAGAAAGTTCCTCAAAAATTGAAGTTAAGACCTAAATTTTGCAATGCTAATACATAGATCCTAAAAAAAAAAAAAAAAAAAAAAAAAAAAAAAAAAAAAAAAAAACCACCTTTAAGAAGAAAAAAAAGGTCCCGCAGTGGACTGATCGTTATGACACGGTTCCCAACAGATCACCGAAGTCAAACATCACTGGCTGCGGTCAGCGTGCGGGTGCCACTTGGATCAGTCTGCGTAGGGACCGAGGGTGTGCGGTATTGGTCCTCGTTAAACTGTGCTACCGTAAAGTGCTCGACTTCGCGCGCACGTCGTCGGGCTACCGAAGCGGGGGTGCCATCCCCTCCGCAGAGGATCAAAATTGTGATGGCATGTCTTCGGATCATCCTCCGGGATGTTTCCCAGACCGTCGCCAATAGCCCATTGTGCAGCTCTAGTGCGACGTAAATTAACAACAACAGCAAGAAAAAAAAGAAGAGAGAAATTTAATATTTGTTTTTTTCATATTTTGACCTCAGTGCGACAAATTTTTTTCTTTGTTTTTTGACCAAGATTTTTTCATTTAGGCTTAGTTCCCGGTTAATAGGGGTTTTAAGGGCCATTCTAGTCCTTGACGGGGGCGGTGCTCGATCCTCGACACCACCGAGTACATGCGATATATGTGCTATTAAAATCTGTGGAATCGAGAGGCCTGTGGTCGATCGCATTACTGTGCCAAATGTACAGGGATCTGGAGAAAATTTCCTACCCCTTCAGATTTAAGTCTAAATGGATGATAAGCCTAATGTACAGCTCTAGTGCGACGTAACTAAAACTCCTACCTTCATTAATTCGTTGACACATTATCTGTTTACACTGTGTTATCTGGGAATAAAATTTCAACAAAATCTTTTTAATGTATACATACATTGCTTTTAAAATGAAGACAAATATCAGCAAGCGAAAAAACAGACTCATAAGAATTAACTTTTTTTTTTTATCTAAAGCACTGAAGAGGGAAACGTTTAACGAAAATGGATCCTTCCAGCTGAAATTAAATATAAAATTTTTAATATATTATATGAAAATAACTTGATCCACTAGAAATGTTAACAACTTGACACCCTTTTTTACCCTTATTGTTATAATCAAGTTTTCAAATGCATGATATTACCTCTTTTTTTTTCTTTTCTCCAAATGAAATCGTGATTTAAAAGGTGCTTTTTATTTAAATGTGTATTTTTTTATGTAATAAATATTTTATGAATTTTTTCAAACTATTATTTTTAACACGGTCATCACCAACAACTAAAAATGATACCTAAATCGTGAGACCATGCCTTTATGCATGCCAATTAATGTATGTAAAATCTTCACCTACGCAGACGAGAAAAACAAAAAATAAGCACGAAATTTGAGAAATAACATGTAATCATGATATAATAATTAAAATTAACCAGAGATAAATAAATGTACATGTTGATCCCATATTATGTTAATCGATAAAACTTTTACATTGGTGGATGTAGTTAGATTAAATCTTTTTGATTTGATGGAAGACCTAACGTAGAATGTATTCTACAATATCTTTCTTACTCTCATTTCGGATTAAATGGAAATCCTACAATTTATGGTTCATTGATCAGCCTATATGATGCACAAAAAAATCAATGTATATTGTTAGTTTTACAGTTTTAAAATATAACATAATTAATGTCTCATTTAGTTAAATTACTATAGTACGATCCTCTAATTCCTAACGATTGGATATGAAGTTCCTGGTTAGAGGAAGCAAAAAAGTGTAAAGTTTTAAAATAAATAATCACGTATTTTAAATAATCTTGTATGTCTTACGAATCAGTGATCTTAATTTATAATATTTATTCATGTTTATCTTTTAATAATAAATTATTGTTATAATAATTTTACATTTCCAGGGCATAAAACAGCAATTTTTATGAATTCATGAAAATTATAAAAAGCATTAAAATCGAGTTTTTTTATGTACAAGCTATTCAAATAATATTATACTAGTAAAAATAAAATACTATTATATCTCTGTAATGAAAATAACATTACATAACAATATAATTCCATTTTTCTTTAAGTCATCAGGTAAAATAGTAATAATTTTTTAAAAAAAAGCTTGACAGTTTTATTTAACTTTTTTAAAAATATTATATGAAAGTTATTCTACAATGTAGCATTTTATTCCAGGTTTAATTAGAATAATAATAAGAAAAATAAGAAGAAAAATCAAAAATAGAGAAAAAATTGATTAACAATATAGGTTCAAAAGTACTCTCCACATTGCTTTCAGTTATTTGAGTTTTTGTTTTACAAGTGGATTAAACGATACTAAGTTTCAACTTTTCACTCCTTTTCCGTGGGAGCAAGTTCTACACAAGGATTGCTACCCCTACACTAGCTACCCCTACATTTATTTACATTGTTGCACGCGTGTGTTTACATACGCCGAATTCAATGGTAAGTTCTTTTATTCCTTACTTTAATCATTACTATTTTAGAATGTTAATTCATTATTATGCTTCACTGTCAAAAAAAGTAAATAATTATTGTAGTTAATTCTGCTTGAAATAAACACAAATATTCTAAGCCTATCATTTGCGAAGTTTAACAAACTATGACAAAACGTAACGATTTTGGAAAAAAGCAAGAGAATTTGTTGAATCTCATTTACTGTGCTTAATGTAAAGAGACGAAATACAGACCCGTTATATACGATTGTTATGCAGTTAAGATATTTTTAATAAAATCATGAATTTTTGGAAAGTTTTCTGATGGTACCTAAGCTTAATCAAGGAATATTAATCTGAAATACTGAGTTAAACTAGTTGCGATCTTATGTAAAAAAAAATTCTTTTTTAAAGCTTTAATTATCAAAATTATTAAATTAATGCTGCATTATTTTATTCACCTGACAAATTTTGTTGCTATAATAAATAACAATTAACAAAAAGTAACAATTATAAGCATTATTCTGAAGATAATACTTAAATGTCATTAATCATGGTTGACTTTACACACCAAAATATGAGTAGAGGGGATATTTTCCTTCTGTGATTTGCTGCGCCTACTATTGTGGATTTCAAACTTGCATACATTTATAAAAGAAAACTTGTAGAGGTTTGCCAGGGGGTAGTGGCTACAAGATATACCCTGTTGAGTTTCTTCCCATGTTTTGTTTTCAGTGTGATGATAGCCACTGGAAGTTACCAAGACGTTGATTATTCTGCCACAGGTGATGATAAACTAATTTTCCGGAGTGGAAAAGAATTTTAGCTAGATTTATAATGTAAATTTTTCTGTTTCACTAATTTTAGGGGATATTTCCATATATTAACCTGTCACACTAACTACAATAGCCAAGCTACCAAATAGATATAAACTTGAAATTATTTTTGAAAAAAACATGAATGTTTGCCAAATGGTTACGAGTTATATCTTTCGAGTTGGTCCCTTTCTGTGATTTTTTAACTTTCTTTCAGTTTCTCTGATACCAGAAGTTGCCAAGACGTGCTGATTATTCTGCCATTGTTCCTTTTATAGAGATCTCCCCTGATTTTATGAATCAAATAAAAGGGGATGTTTCCCTATTTGAACTAGATTGTGCCAACTAAAAATGTTGAAACAAAAAAAAATATATATATTTTGTACTTTGCAAAAATTTTTAAAAGAAGTATGTAGAAGTTTTCCTGAGGGTTGCTTCAACTTATATTCTCTGAGTTACTCCCATTCTGAGATATTTTCTTAATTTTTCGTGGACCGCTGGAAGTTTATAAATATTTATCCATAGGTAACAACATAGAAATACTCATTAAACTTTTAATTCCCTATTAGGGGTACTTCTGTATTGTGAGCAGTTATGCCAACTGCTATTGTCCAGGCACCAAATAGATTTCTAACTGCTAACTTTTTAAAAGAATATGTAAAGGTGTGCGAAAGGTAGCTACGAGTTATACTCTTCAAGTTGATCTCCGTTCGTTAATTTTTTTTAGTTCCTCCTGGTTGCTGCGTGGAAGTTGCTTAGAAGATATAGTGATTATTCACCGGCAGATCATGATACGGGCATTTTTCTTACTGTTTTGCCTACTCAGTACGAGATGGCATTTTTATTAGCAAATGAGACGAGACAAGTGTTATGTGTGAAACAGTCCTATCATATTGTTATTAATTTGAGCTGTCTTATCTACTTACCTACTATTGTCTTATAAAGTATAAAAACTATTAGTTGTTGCATTTTTAAAAAAGTTGAGTAGTGGAATTTTCTTTTAACTTTACCTTTTTAAAGAACCAAGGGTTAAACACGCTTGATTGGTGTAAATTTTACAAGAGTCTATAGCAAATGGTTCTTCAACCAAAATGTCGTGGAAGTATCATCTTAACAAGCTATTGCAAGAGAAAATCTCACATGGACAAAATAGTTTTTTGACTATTTATTTTGCAACATGATATCTTTAAAAAGAAAAAAAAAAACACCCAGTTGAACATTTACTGGAAATTTTTCTTCTTATTTTTGAAACAGTTTTTGAAATTTATCAGCTAAAACGATATGGAAAATAATTGCAGTAATTTTCAATATTAAATTATCTTTAGAATTATTCTTATTCAAGATTTTATTTAAATTTACATTGCTGTTTAAAACTTTTTTAATTCTTTTATAGTCACTGTATTCTAAAAATATGCCTAGGCAGAGGTCTGTCAAGGCCAAATTTACTACCGTTTAGCAGTACCTTCACAAATTCAACTTTAGAAAAAACATTAGTTTCACAAAATACTTTTTCTTATAATTTTATTTTTGTATTCCTTAAGAAACGATAAATCCATATTTTTGTGTTGATTTTTTAATGTAGTTTTTAATTTTTCACAAATTATGTCTAAATTTTCATAAAATAGGTACCTATCAGAAAAACCTAGACAGACCCTTGCTAGGTGAAAAAGTTCAATTGAAATTTTTATTGCTAAATTTTTCTTTTAAACAATTTTTGTCTTGGTTTTTACCTAGCTTTTTACATTTCTAAAAAACTTTGTTTTTATTAACTGTATGACATAGTAATTAAGAATGTTTCTATTGTCTTTATTCTTATCTGGAAAATATGATAATTGGAAAGACTGAGATGTAAAGCTTTAAAATTTCATTTTGAGAATTAAAATAGATTTTTCTGTTTTACATTTGTATATAATCTTTTGTTTTTTTTAGCATTTTTAAGATAACACAGCATTTTAATAACATATTTCTAATAGATTATATTTTAGTTAATGTTGCTTTATGGATACTGCTTTACAAAAAATATTATTCTTAGCATGGAAGTTTTGTTGTAACAATTATGATAATTTTTTTTTCTCTTTCTATTTTACTTCTTAACTTTATTAAGTATTTCTGGTTTAGTTTTTTGTTTTCCCTTTAGCCCATTCCACTAATATAGATAAGCATGGAGTAATTTCCAATAATAAATAAACTTATTTATTCGTAAAAAATATTTATTAATGAATTTTTTTTTTAAAAAATATTGCTATAAAAATATATTCTGCATTTCACCATTTTTAGCTAACATTCTGCCAAACCATTACTCCTTACTTCTCTAGTTCTGAATAATAAATGTGCCCGTATAAACAAAACAAAATATGTTTGAATTATTTCTATGTTTTTGAACATATTAACTGAATGAATTTTCTTTTTCATAATCTATTGATGTACTTCTGAGGAAGATCTTTGAAAAGGATCTAGCTTTGAGAATGAACCTCCATCAAGTCTCATTTGAAGGTACCTGAATTAAGTATGTCTAAAGAAATAACTGTATTTGAATTGTTTCCTTTTTTCTTGTGCTTAAAAATGGGTAAAAAAATTCGTGAAATTATAAACATGATCAAATCAATTGTTAAAAATTATTTCAGATTACTTTTGCTGATATTAAAAAAAGTAATTAAACATTGTTTACATAGGCTGCCCATGCTTCAATAACAACAAATAAAAGTACTCAAAAATTTGTCTCTTAAAATGAATTATCATGTATTGTAAATATATTTTCCATGTACTGTAGAATCCTAATTATTTCATGCACAATCATCAGCCTTTGCACTATTCAACTAATTTATAATAGAAGTTTCTGGTGTAAGTTTCATCGTTAGTATCAAGTAGAATGGTAAACTGTTACTGTTTTTACCACCACTATTTTTGCTGTTCCATTGTTTTATTTCACTGACACTTAAAAAAAAATGTGTTTTATCTGCATTAAATTAGTCTTTTTATTCATAGTCCTCCATAAGTTTAAACAAATTCTGAAACTTCTATTTTGCTTTTGAGAATTCTTCAGCGATTATGCAGATTGATGAATCCCTCAAAGGCTAAGGCTACTCAAACCAAACATTTGGCAAACATTAAAATGAATTATAAAATGAATAAACAACATCAATTAGAAATTCTCGGGGAATTAAGATTTATGCATATTGCTCAGTATTTCAAATCTCCGTGGCAGAATCGCAGCGAAACGACGACATTGTTGCAAAATTTTACAGATCTCTTGCAGAAAGATTTTTCTCTTGAAAAGAAGAAAATATTACTTTTCTTTTTTACAGAAATATTTGAACATGCAATATTTGAATCATGCATTTAGATAATCAGTTTTTGACACGCTCAATTTTCACCGATAGTATCATAAATCGACGTAATGTTTTGATAGTATTTTCGGCAGTTATTGATATTGATTTTCATTTGGTTCTTAACCATCTTGATATATTTAAACAATATGGAAAACTCGAATCGAGCATTTGAGTATCTATTTTTTAAGGCTATCTATTTTTTTTTTTTAAAAATTCTATTGAATTTTTAGAAGTTATAGATGTTGATTTCTCCTTAAATTTTAAATCAGATATTTTTTATACGATATTATTTATTACAACCTAATTTCAAAGTGTAACACGCTTTTGAGGAGTCCAATTTACGTAATTACATCATATATATATTTTTTTTTGGGGGGGGGGCAATTGCTACTACGGATTTCATGATATTTAATATTTTTTTATTGTGATGATTATTTACAAAATGCGAAGAAGCTAATAAAGTGTGTGTCTTCCTACCAACAAAATGTGAGAATATCACCCATAATATTAAAAAAAATTATTTCGTGTTAAATTAAGAAAATCATTATTATTATTTTTTGTTAACACAGCATATTTGCCATTTTAAATTAGCAACATATATGTTTGTTTGTATTAAAAGTATTTTGCAATTCGATCTTACTGCTGGAGAGTTTAGTCGCAGATAGCTCAAAAACATTCTGCCACAAGATTTCAAATTATGCTTGTTTTAATTAAAATAAGCCAATTGTATATATGTTTATATATATATATATATATATATTTTTGTGTACATCTGCAGTTTTCTACAATTCCGCATATTAGAAATTGAACTTTCAATATTGTTAACTTTAATCAATGATTTTATATCTATGACTATACATATGATATTTTCTATTTATATGATGTATCTGTCTATGATATTATCACTTTATTTTTATAAAGTTTTTTTTTTTTCAATAACTTCTGCACTATATTATTATGCTTACATTAAATGAAAAAATTTTTGATTTCATACTGTTTGAAAACATCTTTTATTTAAATATCTTATTTTTCCAAGTGAATGTTTTTGTGTTTATTATTTGGTGTTGAAGTATTAATGATTAAAATGCTTTGAAACACGATTCATTGTGTATATCAAGGTTGCAAAAAATGCTTACTTTTCTCTAAAAGAGTTAGACTGACTAGTTTTCATTAATTTATTATATTTTCTTGCATTTTACTGTATACATTTAGCATACTTATGTTCCAACTTTTTATTTTAACAAAAACTATTAAGTAAAATTTACGTTAAATGTCTAATATTGCAGAAAACTTGTAAGTTAAGTAGTTCATGCAATGGAAATTATCACTACTACAAACTATATGAATTACAGTTTGACAAAAAAATATATATTTGTTTTCACATCTTTAAATAAGTTTAAAAAAATTTTGATATATCTGCTCTATACTTGTTCAAAAAAATTTTTTTTTTATTTTTTTGCAAGGGTGTGGAAAGTTGGTAATTTTGTTTTGCTCATATATATATATATATATATATATGCAGCATTAAAAAAGATAATTTCTAATTAGTTCCAAGCATAAAATTATTATTTTTTGAAACAATTTTAAGTTTAAGGCTGTTCCTCCGAATTGTTTTTATAGTCCAAAATTGCTATACTGCATTACTCCAAACATTCTGTCATGTTGCTACAATTAACTAACACCATTGTGTTCCTTTCATTTAATCACATTTTTCGAAGAAATATTTATTAAAATATTTCTCCAAAAACTGTGTTTTGTGTGTGAAGTTTTTTTTTGAAATTTTTTTATCCAGTCCTTTTTAAGTGGTTTAAACAAATAAAGTTTTTACTGCCCCCAAGCAACCTGATTGTAACACACTAGGGTCAAGGAACACAGAACCTATTTTTCCCACCCTTCCTATTTTTCCCACCATTACTAAGAATTCCGTTGTGGAAATGAATTTCTATATCACCAAACAGCTTTCTAATGTATTTTGGAGTGAATTGTTACGTTTTAGCAGCGATTTTACAGAAATTAAAGAATTTTCAATATAACCATTTTTTGTTTAAAAAAGCTTTAACAGAGGCAATTGTAGAATGCAATTCTTCACTTGAACTAAATAATATATAGTTTAACAAATTACTGAATTTGTTAAAATTACTCCTTTTGTATATTAAAGATACTGTTAGTGTTAAAAGGCATAGTATTTTTACTGTTTTAATAAATGAGAAATTAAAAATTACGTAACTGAAACTAATCGAATTGTGTTTCTGAACTACAAAGTTCTTGCAAAATATTCTGAAGAGGAATGAAAATTGCAGCCAAGGAGCAATAAAAAAAAAGAAAAGAATGAGAGAGGAAAATAAAATTCTGATGATAAGTAAATAAACAGAAAGTATAGGGCAGCTTTTAGGAGTACTTTACCTGACAATGGGCACATGTCGTGGCAAGTACTGCGGTTATGAGAAAAAGTAATTTCAAATAGGAGTGTTTTGTGAATAGTTTTGTCTTGATTTTAGGTCAGCGTGGGTAAACCAATTGACACCTTTATTCCTTCATTGTTCCCCTATTAGAAATGTGCTCTTACTTGTTATCAAAGCAGTCAACAGCACCAGACTAAAACTGGAGGAGTTCTCCTCAAAGCCACACGAAAAATAATTTTATGTTTTGTTTATAACTTACTGCTGGCTTCAATGTAAGATTTAGTTAGGATAAAAAAAAATTATGAAATATTCTAATTCAGATTTGTGCTGTATATGTATGTAATTTTGTTGTGTAATATGTGACTAAAATTTGCAAAATAGATTTTCTTATATCTAAGTATTTGGATGTACTCAATCGATATATACTTAGTAGAAATTCCATGAAAATAATAAACAGTTTTAATATTTTTTAAATTTTTTTTATTTAACTGTATTTTATCTAGTCAGTATTGCTTCGTTTTAGAAATCTACTGTTGGTTGTAACAATTTAATATTATTGTCCGGTATATTTTTTTTTCATATGCTTAAATATTTGTTTGTTTTCCAGGAACATTGCAGTGAAGAGGTGATAGTAACAGCGGGATGGAAGAAGTTATGAATGTTTCAGATCTGTGGCGATGTGTTATAATTGTAAATCTATATATTGTATGATAGTTGTAAAATAAATAAAACTTAATAAATCTTATTTGATTTAATGTTTTTTTCTGTATTTAAAATTATTTAGTTAACTGCTCTTCTGGATTAAAAATTTTAGTTTTACGAACATAAGACTTAGAAAAATTGTAATTTTAGTAAGTAAACAAATCAAATGGTAAATTTGGTTAATATTTATTTTTTTTACTTCGTGTGTGTGTTAAAGTAAATTTTAGTCAAATTTTTCAAGCTAAAAATTAAAATATATGCATTAAAAAAAAAAAAATGAACCCAAAAGCATTCTAGAAGAGTAGATAATTTCCAGCAAGCAATTTGGAAACATGGACTTCAGGACAGCAGTAGATTTCTTAATTATTAATTTAAACTAAAAAAAAAATATTTTTTTTCCATATGGGTTTGGAAAATCATGTAAGTATTGAGTAATTTTTTCTTCTACCAATTCTTTATATTACAAACTTTTAGGAATGAAAAATGTAAAAAATTCCTGAGGGACATGAAACTTCATAAATAAACTAGTATGCTGCTGTGAAGAGGTAGAAAGATTTGCATTCCATATTCGTTGAGTTATAATTTGAATTGTAAAAATTTACAGAAAGTGTGAGATTAAAAACAAAAGCTTTTTCTAGGATTCTAAAAAAAAAAAAACATGAATATCGGCTATTTTCCGTTATTTTAGTTTTAGTTCGAAAAGAATTAAAAGTTTTTTTTTTAAATAAAAAGTAAATGCTATATTTTTTAGTGTACTTAGGGCAGCGTAAACATTAAAATACGGAATGGTTTCTTTCCTTCTTAGTTAAAAAAAAAAACTTAAAATATGCTATTGTTAACAATTCGGTTAAAATTACGATAAATTGAAATTAATTTAGTTAAATTTTCGCGAAAAATTTATCAATTCACCTAGCTCAAAATAAGCGTTAAAAATATTGATATATAAGCGTTAATAATGCGTAAATAAAGCTCAAAATAAGCGTTAATAATACGTAAATAGTATGGATAAAATACGTTTGTATTTTGGTTAAAATAACGTAAAATGTACGTTATTTTAATAAAAATAAGCGTTAAAAACACGTAAATATTCTTGGTGAAAATAACGAATTTATAGAACCAAAAATATACGTAAATAGTTTGGTGAAAGAAACGTAAAAAATACGTTAAAAATTGGTTACGAAATTCACCTTAGTCAAAATAACGGCAAAAATCCGTCATTTTTACGTTAAAAACAGCCCAAATATAAACTCTTTTTTACCTAATTCGAGACTACCACTCGAAACGGAAATAAAACGTTTTAAATAAACGTTTTTTTGCTCTAAACCTTGTGGCATTTTAACGTTATTTTCACGTAATTAATACTTATCTCTGCTGCATGGGAATAATTTATTTATTATTTATCTTTATAAATGTAGTGATTAGTTATTACACCATACCTCTGACACCTTAATAAACTATGTTTACTGACTAAATATAACAACTAAATATAATAATACAAGCTTGAATAGAAAATTTCTTTGCAGGCTTTTGTGCCAATAATTAGCTAAATGCTACTGATGACGTTAAAATTCTTTTATGAAATGCGATATTTTTCCATTCCATGTAGGGAACGTTGACTTTAACAAATGCATGCAAAACAGACACCAAGAGTTAACGAGCAAGACAGCTTATCAACAAAACACATGCTTCGAGAGTAACGATGCACTATTTCTTCAGAAAGCTTGAGAAGGAAATCTCTCAAGTTATGTTGCAAGTTTTTAAAAGAACATTGATAGAAAAGTTTTATCTCCCAAATATCCAATAGCCTATGGAAGAATTTATTTCAAAAAGAACATTCGGTTAATCAAATTTTGGCACTGAAGCTGATAGAAATAACATTGATAATGAAAGTATCTTAAAAACTGATTTTAAGATAAGTCCTCTTGAGGCACTGTTAGTTGAAAAAACAAAAGTACTGCTGAAGACGCACTAGATATAAGTCAATGAGAGATGGATTTTACTCAAACTTCGAAACTCCTTCTTCTCATTTGTTATCTAGTGAAGAATTCTAGAAATGGTACTGGAAAATCAAAAGAAATTTCGAAGATACATTTACATTGGCCAAAAATTTGGAAAAAAGAGGAATGTTAAATCAAAATAAAAAGAAATAAATTACTTTTTTGCATTAACCTCAGAAAAAGAACGAAAATTTTAAGATATATAAAGAGCTGAAAAAAAAGTTAAAGCAGAAAGTATGACGAAGAGAAAAAATATACTTAAAAAGATTTTAAAAAAAGCTTCAAAAAATATGGGAAAAAGAGTAAACAAAAAAGGGATCTAATTATAATAATAATAAAAACATCATCGGATTTCTCAGTGATAAACATTCATAATTTAGAACGGTAAACTGTGAGGAAAAAAAAGATGAGAAACATTTTTTTTAATTATGTATTCAAACATATTTTACTTTCCATTCCATTACTGAAAAAAAGTAACATTTTCCACGTTAACTGTGGTTATATGCTGTAATTCCAAGAAAAATCTTGTTTTTAGACATTTTTGTGGCCTATGGATTCCTAACGAGCATCAAACATTCTCAAAACTAAGTGTTCATTCACTGGAAAATTTAGTGTTTATTCACTTATAAGAACTGTTCCTTCACTTGGTTATCTTACAACTTATTATTTAAACCACCAAAAGCTTAGCATTACAAATTTTGAAATTTTTATGATTTTTTTCAAAGGCAAGCTAAGCTTAAGCGTTCCTTCACTGGTTATTTTACCCTATAAGATGTTGAGAAATTTGTGAGAGATGCTTAAACATGTGTTGACTACGTATTTTTATTAATATTTATAAAATATATATTCAAGAAATTGATAAATATTTTATCATAAATCTATTCATAAGTATGTATATTACTGAAATTTTGTCAGTTATTGAGAAGAAAAAAACTAAAAAATAAAAAATAATCAGATTAAACGAGCACAATCTGTTGTATAATCATATTCTATCAGAAGCATGCTTTTATAAAACTCGATACTCGTTGAATAAAATGTTTTTTATTCAATAAAATGTTTTATTCAAATTCCTTTACTAAATAGCAAAAAGATTTTTAGACGACTATAAAAGGAACAACGTATTTTACAGTTTAAAAAAAATAAAAAGATTAGCAAACGATTATTAGCGAAAAAAATATGAATGAAATTTTAGACTACGCGCGCGAAGTGAAGTTCCTCGCAAGTTTATCACATTTTAATATTAATCGCCTCATTTAATTATTTCTTCATTGTCACCAAATTATTTTTTCAAAAACAATTAATTTAAATTTTTCTCATCTTCTAATAAATAAAAACAGTTGAAACTTTAGATTTTTCAATTGGAAAATATGTAGATTATAAAAATATCCATACCTTATAATTCAAAATTTTTTCATCCTCATTTCAATTAAATAATAAAAAATAATAAATAATTATTAAAAATTATTTTTTGCATGAAATTATCTTTGGGTAAATGAGTTTTATGAGTGGGTGTAATTTTTTTAAAATTTAATCATTAGTTTTTAAAATATGACTGAAAACGCAAAAAACGAAATTAACATCAAGGGGTCCAAACTTTGAATCGCTCTCCAGACCAAACTGTGGGACCACATCTCCCTGATTGCGGCTACCCCCTATATTTTGAAAACAAGGAATCCAAATATGTAAAAAAAAAAAATATGTTTATTCAGAGAAAGTACGTTTTTGTGTCTGATTTAGTAACTTAATTAATAGTTAGCTCTAATTAATTAGCATATTTGAGGTCACCCCCAGGAACCATTAAGAGTGACACTTAGTTCGTGAAAATCCGATCATTAGAACGAAAGTTATTCAAGGTGATATGTTTTTTTCTTTTTGCGAACTGTACATATGACAACATTTTACAAACAAAACCGGTTTCTTTATTAACTTATCTATAGCAAAGAGATTGATACACAAGAAATGTGACAAGTTCATAACCTTTCTTTTAACGACTGAGTTTTATGAATTTAACACCATCGTAATATTATAATGATGAATACTTATATGTAATATTCAGTCATCATCAGCCATATTCTCATTGCTCATATTATTCATTGTTCTTCCAATATACATTTCATTATTTAGATATCTGAAGAAATTCATTGTGTGCAAAAAAGTAACTATAAGCACGAAATGTGAAAGCGTCTTTTAACCTTTTCTTCTTGTAAAATTTGAAGAAGTGCCTTATAAAACATGCAAGTTGTCATCAGCCAGCCGTCATGTTCTTTCGATTGTTATTTAGTTATTATAGTACTTTTTGTATGTATTTCAATGTATTGTTTCAGGTTTCATTTAGCAAATGCATGTAATATTTATCTACAAGAAATATGACAAGTTTGGAACTTTTCCTCTGAAGTTTGAGTTATGGTTTGTTTTTAGGTTTCGTCACTTCGAAATTGGGCCAGCTAAGTATTGCTCTTGCGACTGAGAAATGTAGAAATGTTACGAGAAATGTAGTATAGAATTGTTGTGTAATGGTTTAAAAAGCTTATAAGTGAAAAATTCCAATCGATCATTTATACTACAACAATGAATGAAGGAACATTTTAATTTCAAAAAGGGTATTTTCCCCGAGTCTTTCATTTGTTTTGTTTACTTTTTAGCAAAAAAAGTGTTTATTTTTCATCCAATCTTATAAATGTGTTGTCAAATAAAATATTTTACTCAATTCATTACGATGATATATTTTCAAAGAATGCACCTTTGTCAATTGTAAATCTATTTTACAGCCTTAGAAAATAAGAATGAGATTCAAATAGACCATTTATACTCAATATAAATGTTGAATGATGATTAATAGTGAATAAATCTGACGTCGTAGTTCCATCATTTTTTGCACCACGGAGACTCATCCATGTGATAAAAAAATGCAATCAATCTTCCGCGAGAAAGCTATTTGTTTGGAACCCATTACATTTTCTTGAAAGATTACTTCATTTCTGTTAGAGTGCATTGAATTGTAATAATAGTTACAATTTCCAGAAATTCTTTTTGTTTCCTTCAAACATGATTAGTGGAAATTGTAACTTCCCTTCTCATTTTATTTCATTTAAAAAAATTTTTGTTCCCCCCCCCATCTTTTTTTAATTTATTTTTACATATACTGCATGATATTTTATTTGAATAATTTGTTCGTTAACCTCTTAACTGCCGAGTAAAATTAACGTGATTCACTCCCCAGTGCCACCGTTTTTCGCGCAAGTGCACTTTCTTACACGGTGTTTTGGTGGGGAAAAATGATGCACGCTTTGCAATTTAAAAACAGTTTACTTTTACAAGACAAGAAAAAGGAAAGAAAGAAAATACAAAATTTAAATTAAATAATAAAAATACAATATAAAAGATGTTAAAACTTAGCTGTTGTATGATAAATCCTGAAACATGGTTGGACACATAAACCAACATCACATTCATCGCACTGATAGCGGGATTCACGACGAATTTTTTTTCATGAACAGACAGCACATTTTGGCGATGCATTTTTCTTTGAAGACGTTGATGGAAATAATAAAAAGCACCAAATACATACGGGAAACGAAAGCGAAAAAAGAATAAGCCTGACCTTACTCAAATAAATACAACCAAGCGATTAATAAATACAATATCACTTTTCCATAACATCCTTTTCCCATTCCCCCTCCTCCGAAATTAGTAATACATTCGCAAAGCAAACACTTTCAAGGCCATTTTACTGCATTCTGAAGTACAGGGTGTAGTTCTATTTATAGCAGCGCAATGCAAAGCATGGTACTTCGGGAAAGCGTATATATACGCCTGCGGCAGTTAACGCATCGTCTGGCCGAAACGTATATATACGCCCGCGGCAGTTAAGGGGTTAAGGAAATAAAACTTTTTAAAGAATTGTATATTTTTTTTAAATAAATACTTTGAGTTTGTAATAACTTTTCATTACTGAGCATTGATAAAAAAAAAGTAGCTTTTATTTTTTTATGTGTTAAAAACATGATTGGTGCGAATGGTGACTTCACTTTAACTTTTATTTCATTTACGAATGTTTCGTTTTTTCCTGATCATTTTTTTTTATTTTTACAAAAGCTGCGTGGTATTTTATTTAGATTTCGTCGTCAAATAAAATAAAGCTTTGTTAAATGTTTCTTATGACTATTTTGAAATTATGACAACTGTTCGTTACCGCCCACTGAGAAAAAAAGCAAAGCATCAAAATCACCAGAAAATGGTACAATCTGAGGCGTTTCTGGCTTTCTGGGAACGCGAAAAAGCTAGTTAAATTTTATCGAAGTGCTTTGGTGATGATTTTGGTGAAGTTAAGAAATTTAAGAATTTGGTAAAGTTAAGACATTTTAATTTGGTATGTGAGCTAAATTTGGTAATTTTATCATGATGCCTTAAAGCATGGCATGAAAACTTTTCATTTGGTAAATGTACCTTTCAATTTTTAACTGAATGTGTTATTATAAGGACGCTTGGTGGCTGAGTGGTAGCTCTTCGGCTTCTCGTGTGACAGGTCTTGGGCTCGATCCTCTGACCGGGCAGCACGATTCCAAACCGTAATGTTCCCAATCCTTAAGACGGGGAATATGCAACTTTTCCCCTCTTTCTCGGGAATACGTGATTCTAAGCAATGACGTCAGAATAAAATAGGTTTGTGCGCATGTACCTCTTCTGAAAAGTTGCAGTATGTTGATAAACAGCTTCGAAATGTGCGAAGCTGAAATCGCCATGCCTGAAACAACTATTTATGTCATTTTCATTAAACAAAAGAAGAGAATCTGCTAATTTCCTTGGTTGGAGTATCGACACATTAATTTAATAAAGAGTTCGTGAGTGATGCTAGGTAAGTCTAATTTTCTTAAGAGTACCGATGGTTCTTTTCGCGCCAAACTGTGAAGTTTTAACGCTTTTACTTTTGTTAGTTTTTCCTTTAAAAACCTTTCACAGATAGATACTAAGTGAAATTACGTTCAATATGTAAATAAACAGTTATGATAGGTATGTTGAATTATTAAAAATATATGTTCTTAGTAGTTATAACTTTGGCTCCGTTACGAATATTATATTAAGTTATAGAATTTTTTATTTATATTACTTTATAAATTTTTATTGAATTTGAATTGTACTGTTATTAAGTATCCTTCCATTAACAGTCATATGCATAATTCATGTCATTGAGCAGCTCTAATGCGACGTAAATAAAGTACCTATTAATCTCTTCTTAACAAAATATCGTGCATGACTTTAGTTTTCGGCATTATTTTTTCCAATCAGTTAATAATATAAACAATTGTATCGATTAATTTAATTTTAGTTGCATGGAGAAAATTTTTTAATAAACAATACATTTCTAGTGACAAAATATATAACATCTTACATCAGGCACATCTTAGTTTTAAAACACCTTTCAATTTCACAATGTATAGAAATAGATAATTTAATATTTGTTGTTACTATTATTTTTTGTTTTGTTGCTACAGAAGGAATTATGGTACTTATGTATTTCAGGTGCAATAAATAAGTAACAATTATAACACAAATAATTAACAGTAGTAATTATTTGTGGTGTTTAATTAAATGTGGATAATGGGAAACATAATAGAAAGATTGTGGTAATAGTGGTTTTCTGACTCCAAAGATAGATAATTAACAATATAATCCTTTATAAAAATTGTTTCTAACAAAATATTCTTCAGTTTCCTTAGTGTCAAAAATATTTAAATTTTAATGTTATCAAATGTTATTAAAATTGTTTAAAAATCGTGATTTATCCTAAATCGGTTCCTTCTAGTAAGTACCTACCTAATTAAACATAGAATTTCTAGTAAATAAAGTTTGAGTACATTTATTCGTTAAACAGATACCCCTTCCATTGAATGCTTATGGCCTCACTTTCTTTTTTTAAAATTTTCAGCTACATTTATGCAGACAGCTTTCTATTTGATGAATGAGATGATTTTTCTACTGTAAAGAGGATTCTTATCCAGAAACTAATTTTGATATCTAAATTATGGACAGTGGCTAAGCTGAACTAAATATCACATGGCATCTTCAGTGAAATCACCAGTGCAATTAAGACAATGACAAAGGCTAGTAATAGATCATCAAGCAAGGTTTTAACTGATCTTCCAAGTAACCTCCCTAGACCAGCGGCTGCTACTAACTATCATTTATCATAGGTTTCATAATATTTTACAATGCTCTACATTATTTATGGACATCTTAAGTCTTTCTTTTCTTTTTGAAAAAAAAGAGCTGTGATAATAGACTGTAATTTATTGTACTTAAGGATTTTCATTTCTTAATATTTTGAAATTTCTGTTACCTTTATATTTTTCAAACAATTGATTAAAATATATATATATAAAACCTGTATTCATGAAAATGTCTTTGATAAATTACATTTTTTTGTAAAATAATCTCCATGCTCAAAATATCTTAGTATTATGCATTAAAATTTTGTGAAATATTATATTTAATCATATTTTATAAAAAATAAAAAAATGCATTGATGTCTTAATCAATTTTGTGTTAAAATAGTGGTCACATATAGTAGTAACTTAAACTAATTTCTTTGTCTGTGAAAATCATTGACTATTTTAACAATGCTCATTCGAAATTGCTGTAAAATTTATGCAAATATTTAAAAAATTAGATGAACAGTAAAGACATATTGAATTCAGATTGAACACTTGTTGAATTCAGTTGCATACAACAACGAGCCAGTTGCCCAGCACATTGCAGGTTCAAGTAAATTTGTTTTGTTTGCATGCCTGTGCTTGATTGTATTCAGTTTTATATTATTTTAAAAACAAATGATCATGGATTTTATTCGTTTATTTGACATGCTGCGCTATTGATTTGAATTCTTTTTCTTAGTTGCTTGAAATTCATATAATTTGATATTCTACATAGCAAAATTTTTTCCTCGTTTTATCTGGTACATATGTTTTTTTAAAAACAAATAGGATTAATTTGTTTTGACATGCTTTAATGCATTGAAATTCACTTAATTTGATTTTAACTGTATATAGCAAATGTTTACCTCATTTTTTTATCTTGTATAATTTTTACAAACCATCCAAATCCAAAAAATATCCATTTGATTTTTCTACTATGCCTATCAGTCAGCTTACTAAAAGGCATATAATATATTAATTATTAGTCGAAGGGGAAAAATGCTATAGGGATAAAAAAATTTTACAATTATATTTGGCAGATCAAGTTAATTACTGCCAGTTTCTTATTTTCCTAGGTGTAGATAATTTTTTTTTTGGTCTGTATGCATTATTCAAGTGTTCTATGTTTGATCTGAGTATGAGACCAGAAAAAAATGCAAGTTTTCTTAATACCCTTGATTCATAAAGTTATTGTTTTAATTGTACTATTTTTAATTATTGATTTCAATTCAATAAGTTATTGATTATTATTTCTTCAAAGCTTTGAGGTTTAAGTAAAGTTATTTCACCTGTGCATATTACAAAATGTTTAAGTTTATTATATTGTTTATAAAATAAGAGATCTCAGATGTGCTTTGAAATCAGTCCCCATTGATAATAATTGCAATTACTAAAATATATAATAATTTATTAAATTGTTATTATTTACATAATTAATTGTTATAGTCGACAGTAGCATTATTTAAACTTCATTTACAAATTCAAATTTATTCTGTTTCAAGTATTGAATAAATTTGTTAATTTTTATTTTCTGTTCTTTATGAGGATATAAGATTTTTTCTTCAGTAATATTATTAAAATTGTATTTCCAAAATTCTGTTTTCATCTAGTTTTCAACATTTATTTTAACTGCATTTTATGGTTTAGAATATTTTATGAAAAAGTATATTTACGTTGTTTAGCAATTAGCTTTTTTTATAATTCTAGTATTACATGCTTTATAATAGTTTCATAATCCACAGTGGGTATTGAATATTGTTTTAGTGCTTTTGAAATAAAAATTATTTAGTTAAAAAACTAGGGTGCTTTTTTTAGATTTTTTTTGCTATACATAACAAAGTTAATACCTGTTTTTGAAATGTAACTGGAAGCTTTCTAGCATTATGTTCTTTAATATAAGAATAAAATTAAATAATTTTTAATGGGCATTTTGGCAGCTTTTTCTTGAGGGATTATAAATATTTAGTTCACTGGAATTGTTCAATTTAAGGTTATCTTTCAAGAATTGTAGTTTTTATTCTATTTAATGAATTTGTTTTAATTTATAGCTCATAATGTAAATTTCACTGTCTAAGATCGGCAAGTCCTTTTTAATAAATTTTAAACTTTGTAAGTTAGGAATTCTGCAACAATTTTTGATTAAAAATATAACTTGACTTTATTATTCAACATATTTTATTTGTGCTAATGTTTTTTTCCTCCATGACCCTATCCTTACATTTTTTGGTCCCTGGTGATCTACAAAATAACAAGTGTTAATTTTTGATTTCTGGTGGAAAAATAAAACTCAGTTTTCCACAACGTTTTTTTTTTTTTTTCGAACTCTACAAATCTGTGTTTTTTTTTTTTTTTTTAAACAATCCATAATAGCATTCCATAATTTTTATATCCTTTTCTTCTTTTATCAATTATGCAAAAACATGAAAAGCTTTCTAAGACTTAAAAATGTAAATTGGATGCAATCAAAAATTTTTTTGTGTTTAATGAAAATAACTAACGTTTGTTAAAAGTAAATATTATAAATAAAAAATGTATAGATCTTGTATTTATCCTTTTTGAAACCTTTATTTTCATGTACTGTTGCTTTCATTGCATAAGTCTTAATTTAAGACCATCAGCACTAACAGCTTTTTTTTTTTTAAAAAAAAAACTTGATATCAAAAAAAACTGTTTAATGCCATGATTGTAGAATATCCTATTTTACTGGCTTACAACTTGCATCTTTACACGCTAAGTCACACTAGTCAAATTAATATATTTAAACCTATTGTTTTCAAAATTAACTTTAATTTTTTTGTTACACTTTTTTTAAACATAAAATTTGTTCACTTAATAACTTTGTGTTAATAGTATATTATGGATTCACAAACTTTTGTTTCTTTCCAACTTAAATTTTAATTTAAAAAACCGTAATGTTCTATAGCCATTTCCTTTCTGATGAGATAATTAAATACATAAATTAATTTCAATCCTAACCAAAAAAATCTTAATAAATACTACAAATTCTTCTAATTACAAGGAAATATTAATTATTTTTAAATCAATCTTTTGGTTATTTTCTGCTAATATTTGGGTAGCTCTCTGCTATAAAGTTTAAATGGTAGACTATTAGTTTCCCCCCCCCCCCCAGATATAAGAATGAGTTATTTGTTCAAAATATATTTTAAAGATTATATTTCAGCTTAGTATAAGTTTGAAGTATTATTTGAAATAAATTTTTCATTAATAATTCAACATTATGAAATATCATTCCCTCGCTCGCAACTCTTGCCAGTTACAAATGCAAAAAATTTTAATGCTTTGTCGTTCAACCTTTACCGTTTAATATTAATACCTGTAATGCTGTTACTATGAATTGGTCATAGTTTCTGGTCTTTAAATAGGTTTCATATTAAGCAAGAAATTTGAAACTCATATTTTATATTCCCTCACTCATAATGAATGATTCAAAATATTTCAAACCTAAGTAACTATTATTTGTATAAAAACGGTGCACATGTTCTGCAAAACCAACTCAAAAACTAATATCAGTAAATTGGGACAAGTTTTTTAGTGCATAAAAATGAAAAAGCAAATTGGAAGTTTTAAAATATCCTATAGTGAGATACATATTATTTTAATTTATTTATGGGAAAAAATAACTTCAGTAGCAACTAATGCTATTCAACACTTAATGCAAGGTTACACTCTTTTGACGTTGATTACTTTATACAGATAATTTTTTTAAAACGCACTGTTTTTTATTTCCCATCATGGTAATAGTTTAAGAAAATATTTTAATGTATTCACAGGAATAAACTTCATAAGCAAAAAATGTTTATTTCCACATTCCCTAACTGAATGACAATCTTAAGACGCCTTTAAAAACATAAGAATCAATTACAAGTTAAAAAAGATATTCATAAGCAATTTTATTTTAAATTACTAAACCTAATTAAACTACTAATTACTTCCTAAAACAATAATTTTCACACTTAAGAAATCTCTGACATAAATCTTTATCGATGTTATCTTATCACTATTTGAAAATAGCGTATATGTACTGAGATTTACTAGTTCAATCACAAATCTTCAGTGTTAATAGTGTAAGATTATTAATTTTGCGCAACCAAACCTATCATTTTTATTTATTGTAATACAGCTGTATTATCTCATGTGTATAATTAAGAGAAAAAGTTTCTTAACTAAATTACTCCAGACTAGGTTAAGCTATAATATCCATATGCCTACATTAATATATATGAAAATTAAACCTTTCCATTTTGAATATCAAACCTAAACAATTTGTTTATTTCTGTTCATGTACTTATTAAATGAGGGAGCATTAAAGTTCCCATTCTCGCAGTCCTTGTGCTGAAATATTTAAGAAATTATTTTACTTTTTTAATCATTTATTTTATTGTTTATTTTAACATGTGTTAATTTATTTTTTATAAGTTTATTTCAATGTTAACTCAATTCATTAATTAAATATTTGAGAAATGTCTCAAGATTCTATTTCATTTCTTATATGCTTATTTGAATGTTTACTAAATTCAGTTTAACTTAAAAAACTATTGAGAAAGAAAAAAAGGTTGCAAGAAAAAAAATCAGATTTTTTACACATATTTATGAATACAAATGTAATTGTTAGTTGCAGCAATTGGTAAAATACCATAAATAAATAAATGTAGGGTTTATTTAAGAATTAAAATAAAATGAGAAATCAATTAAATAAATTTTTATTTCTAAAAGCATTTGCAAAACATTTTTAGCACAAAATGGTATAAAAGACAGATATAAAAACCCTCTATAATATATACCTAGAACAAAATAACTTTGTATCTGCTGTATAATAGAAGAAAGTTCCAAAGAAAATCTCAGACTCTACACAACACTTTTTCCAAGAATCTGAAACAAAAATCGTGCACTAACTTAAATTACAGTACATTTTAAAAATAAAATCACTTTGAAAACATCATAGCAACTGAATTTTTGATGAAAATTTTTCTACAAATTATGTATTAGATAAAACTATAGTTGGGGTTACGACAAAACCTTAAGTCAGAAGGTTAGCTTAATATCTAGGCTTTTTCAATAATAAAAAGTAAATTAAATCAACAGAAAACTTTCCCAGGAATAAAAAAAGTTTTTCAGAAATATTCTAAATATATATATATGCATATACAAAGGAATTAATATAAGGAACGATTTAGAGATAGATATTTCAGATTTTAGTCTTCCATTTATGTGCATTATAAAATTACGGAAATGAAGCTTCAGAAAATGTAAAGCCTGTTTTAAATTATAGATAAACGCACAAATAAAGGGAATTCCTAAAAGCATGTCAAATCATTCCTTGGAATGTAAAAGCACATATTAAACATTCACAGCACAAGATAATTCTACTATATTTTACAATAAATTAATTCGACTTTAATTAAAAAAATCCTTTATTCCTTTCATTAAAAATCCTTTAATTAAAAAAAAACAACAGCATCAGTTTGTATCTTAATTATACTTTTTGCATTTGATTATATGAAAAAAACTTTTAACACACATTTCCTAAGTACAGATTACATAATTTAATGATTTTATTGGGTATACATAATTGTTTATTAGAATTAATAAATTAAAAGTAGACAAATAAATTATTCCAATAACGAACAAACAATTACAATGGGCATGCACATTTCATTAATATATGTTAATACATATAATATTATCTTCCATCTTCACTACAAAATCATTTTTACTAGTTTATTTGTATCATAATCTGTTAACAAAATTTAGAGTACTGAAATATTTTTTACTTATACATTATTATGGGAATATGTATAGTTTCTGATTTATATTTATTAGAGAAATAGTAAATTTTAAAGCGCAACTTAATTTCATAATTTAAAAAGAAAAAAAATATTTGAAACTTAATTTTAATGTATAAAATTTGCAAACTTCTCCCTGTAGGTTTAAGCTATATCTCCTTGATAAACTCTGGATAGTATTGAAATCAACATATATAGAACCGTCCGAAAAATCAGGTCTAAATACTGAAATATCAGATATCTGAAAATACTTATTGGTCGCCAAGACCATGGAACCAAGTTATAAGCTACAATATAACAACCAAGATATAAGCTACAATAATACACCTAGGTGAAAAAAATAAATATCTAGGTCATAATAATAACAATACATCCAGTAGTATACTGAAATCATTAACAATAACACAAAAAATTAAAATGATAACATTATGACTAAAACAATGATAAGTATCTTAAAAGGGGAAAAATATCATTCGGTACCAAAGATATAGACAGATGTTAAAATAGCATAAATTATTAAGGTTGGAAAGCCTAGAAATTTATGATTAAATATTATATTATATATCATAAAAAAATTTTACTTTAAAGAAATCATTAGGCGTGTTAATTTAAACTAAATGAAAACTATCTAAGTAAAAAAAATATCTGAATGACAAACTTTTAATAATAAATTCTGATATTTTATAACTTGAGGGATAAGCAATAATCATTTTAAATATTAATGAAAAAAAACTTATAATTTAATTACCTCTTATGACTAAAACCAACCATTGCTCCTTCCATCTCCACCTGCATCTGAAAGGTAAACAAAACAAAAAAAAAAGGATTTAATGCTTATTATTGCACGCTAAATAATAATAATGCTCTTTTAAATATATATATTTTATTATAATAAACATTCTATTCTGATTATTAATAATAAAACAGTCTTCTGTTTAAATAACATAGTTCTGAACCAAAACAACTGGTTTTATCAGTTGCTGAAGTAATTTTTTTGTTTTTATAACAAAACTCCCATATATATCAAAATTAATGACGTGAACAAAATTTATAAGAGCAATTTAAATTTTAATATATATAATTACTCATGTAGCCTACATTAGTGCTATATCTACAGTAACTTCTCTTCCTGTTAGTAGTTTTATCTCTTTTCTAAAGCATATAAACTTAAATTTAACAATTTGCACATGGATGTGCACAACAAAATTAAGCTATCTAAAAATTTACATATTGCAATTTAAAACTTTACGTTTTGGGGACATAACAGAAAAACGTAACAGCACAGCATTATTCAAACCTTTGAATACTGCATTACAGACACGTGTAACATTTAAGCAATGAATGCAGGGAAAAACTAATGGCACACACACTATAGCGATATATATGGGGTATTAGATAAACAGTCAAAGCAAAACAATTAATTAAAACAGAAAATATATTAGAAATTTATTAGTTGTAATCACAAACAAAAGTTTAATGAAAATGATAAATTACTTACTTCACTGCATTATTAATTCACAGTTTCGCGTTCTCCAGTTTCAACGGAAAATAACAAATAATAATGGTTGTAAAGCTTTGCAGATTCCCGCCACGCACAGCACAGCGTCACAAGACAGTACATGGCATGTTGCGCACGCACAATTTTATTCTGACGTCATTGCTTAGAATCACGTATTCCCGAGAAAGAGGGAAAAAGTTGCATATTCCCCGTCTTAAGGATTGGGAACATTACGGTTTGGAATCGTGCGACCGGGCAAGGTTGACTCAGTCTTTTACCCCATCAGTGGGTTGATAAAATGAGTACCAAGCATGCTAGGAGACTAAAAACTGGGGGTTTCGCGTTCGGCTGACAGCCAAACCGGAACATCTACTACTACACCCCGAGACCAAAGTCAAGCACACAGTAGGCTTTTATCCCTCTATGGGCTGTCGCCCCACTTTGTATAGTTAGTAGTTTTAGTGTTGTAATAAGAAATCTAATTTTGAAAACTAGAATTTTCGGTGAACCGTTACCACTTGTACAACAGTGTTTCCAAATAAATGATTTAAATACCGCAATATTTTGTTTTTATTAGCCAGAATATGTTTTTTTTTTACTTGTCTTTACCGTACATTATTGTAATTTTACCAGAATTTACTTCTTCGTGCGTAAGTAGCTTTATCGTTCTTCAGTTAACTCTGTTTTTGCTAATGTTTAATAATTTATACTTATAAATATCTTATTTTTTATAAAAAAAGCTAATTTAAAATATTTACCACTTCAAAGTCGAGACAGAAACGTTATTAATTTCATTGGGATAATAATTCCAAATTTTCATTCAATTGATAATAATTCCAGGAAATGCAAACAAAATCTATGAAGGACTTTGTTCCTGCTCAGTGATTGTCCTTTTTTTACAAGAAATAATTATGGAGACTCATTAAGTTAAAATCTAATCAATTAATTTCAAGACACTATCACATTCCATTAATATAAAGATGAGGCTTGGCACGTGTTCCTGTTGCCAATGATTTGACGCGTTTTCTACATCCATGTTGTGCATGCGGCACAATTCAGATGATTTGATTTTTTGAGAACTGGAATTCATCTTCTTTCGAAAGGAAATTTTTTCTTGTCCAAGATTTGAAATTTATCCTGGAGATCCCTTATGTTTCAACACCACCTGTCCGGAGCCACCTGCATCCATGAACCCGTGATGAGAAGTAAAAAATAAAGTTTTTAACATTTCCTGAAATGAACTCTCTTCAATTCATATCCCTTAATACAGCATCAGACCACATGAACCTGGAGATCCTTCTGGAACGAAGGATCAGGTAAATTCATTTGGACATTTTTTTTTTTTTAAATATTACGATCACATTTTATGTTT
Organism: Parasteatoda tepidariorum; assembly: GCF_982258835.1. Classification (NCBI taxonomy): domain Eukaryota; kingdom Metazoa; phylum Arthropoda; class Arachnida; order Araneae; family Theridiidae; genus Parasteatoda; species Parasteatoda tepidariorum. Next base: position 122,666,827 of record NC_141757.1, on the reverse strand, counting down.
TCACTCATTTGCATTATACACTGCCATTAGAGCATCAAATGCTTCTTCCTATGATGTTAATACTTTAAATTTAAAAATTTGTAATTATTTATCTTATTCTAAATTTATTTAAATAGTAACAATACAATATAAGTCTATAATAATATGTGTTTAAAATATAAATGATTAAGAATAAAATCAGCTATCTTCAATGTATTAAATTGAAAATTTTATGAGGCATTTAATATTAGCATAACAATAGCTCGATTATCACTTCAAAAGAATTAAAATTCGATAGACGTCCCTGCATTACAAAGATTTCGCGAAATATTTACATTTCCCTGAATCATGCAATGTAAATTAATACACCATTAACTTAGTTTCAAAAACAAAACTTGATTCCTTCTTCAAATGCCTTCTTAAGAATATTCATTAAGTTGAATGTAAAATTAGATGAAAAAACCAAGTTTCTAATTTCAACAAAAGTTTATTATTAAAAAGGCTTCTTTGAGATATTTCAATTATTGGGTAGGCAAACAAGTTCCAGTCATTTTTTTAAAGTTAGTATTCCGCTTGATAATAAATGTTTTTGGTTGAATATTTTGGATCATTTAAAAAGGATTGTTTCAGTTCTACCAGAATCAATGTTTTTTCCGACTTAATTTATGTTACTTTGTCAGATTAAAATAAACCAATATATTTGAAACTAATTTCAAAGTTATGATAATTTGATTCAGAAATTGATTTAGACATTGATTAGACATTGATTTAGACATTGATTAGACATTGATTTTATGATTGATTTAGAACATGATGTCCTAATTTTTCCAGCATTTTAATACTGATTTCAAAAGAGAATGTAATGGCTTTTAATAAAGTTAAATTCAATCAATTTATGTTGCAATTTTTTTGATTTTCGAAACCCTGTGAGTGTTGACATAATAAAATTACGTCTCCCAAATGCAATTGTTGCAATTTGAGTAGACCATACTTGAGCTGAATTCTAGGCCAAGAATAATAAGGAAAATGGTTTCAGTGAAGTTGTTTTTCAAAAAAAAAAAGAAAGAATAATAATAAATTAAGTTTTTCGAGATAATTTTTTTCCTTTCTTTTATTTTCACTGGTATAGAATACAATAAAATCAAAATGCTAAGAGGTTAAGTAAACATAATGTGTAGAAAAAATGTCATTGCTTAGTAGTCTACCAAGTGCTTTTCATAATATTTTTCCTCTTTACCTGTATTTAACTTATAGTATTTGCGAACAAAATAGGTAGAGAAATTTAATTATAAATGAGTACTTTCTCACTATTAGAAAATATGTTTTATACTAAATCATAAAAAGAAATCAGTAAATTACGAAAATCATTTCGAGTGAAGATTAAATGCCTTTTTATGTTAAGAAAATTTGCATAACCCTCAATCATACATTGAGCAAAGAAAAAAGTCTGATCAAAACTGCCAGAATATGTTGAATTTTACGGTGTTTCTGGCTCGATCTGGGCATCAAAAAGCTCAGTAATTTTTACTGCAGTGCTCTGGTAATGATGTTATTAAAATTAACAACAAAATTCATAAGATGTGATAGAGTTTGGTAAATATGGTAAACTTGGTAATTTCATCGTATAAAAACTATTTATTTGGTTAAATTTACTTTTCAATTTTGCATTTTTTTTCTAAATATGGGGTAATAAGAACTATAATTTCGAAAACTTTGTGAATTTCTTGTAAACCATTACCAATATACCATGTCAACGAATATATTACCAAATGAATGGTTTAAATATTAGTATATTTTGGATTTATTAATGGGGGAGTTATATTTTTTAATTAGGAATGTCGTAACCGTACTGTACGATAATTGTACCAGATTTTTTTTTCTCCGCGTGAAAAAAAAATTAGGTATGAGTATGGATTAAAGACTTGCCCACTGTAAAAAAAATTGCTGAATCCCGAATCGTAAATGTCAAGTAAAGAAATGAAAATTCTTTTTGTGGGTGGATTAATAGTACAGTAGAAATAGCATCAAAGGTAGAATTGCTACTACCGCGTGGAACCGCATAGTGGAGAGAAGATGTTGCTCGCCAGAGCTGGTGGTACCTCGTCTTCTGGCATCGATCATGGACAGATATCAAACTTACTTCAGACGTACCTTAAGGATGATGAGCTAAAGTTTTTGCGCTGTTTTAATTCTCAGAAAAGGAACATCGAAGTTATTTCTTATGGGAGATATTTTTAAGTTGCCATAGCTAAAAGACTTCTCTAGACTCCAAATACACCACAAATCCTTTTATTTAATTGTCATATTTATAAATAGAGTACATCTACTGTTCATGAATTGTAGAAAAAAAATAGTATCTAGTCCTACACGTTGACTATGTCCTCTCTGTGTGCTCCAGGGAGTATAAAAATATTAATTTATGTAATTAGCATATTTGAGACTGTAGCAGTTGAATTTACGAAATAGATGATTTGCGATTTGTTGAATTTATGAAGTTGAAAAAATAAAACTATGATGAATTATTACAAACTTGGATCACACAGGGGAAAAAAATCAAACACACAGCTCAAAAAAAGAAGAAGCTGCTCTCTCGAGATCTACGGGGAATACTGATCTTTCTCCAAAAGATAGCGTCCCCTTTCTAGCGGTTGCGAGAATCACTAATGACAAGCTAGGAGTCGAGCCCTAGAGATCTCGCAAAGGCAACGAAGAGGGCGCTTCTGTTGAGACAGCCCTGTAGGTACTTAGAAAGATAAATATTGTGGTGATCCCATGATCACACCACAGCAACAAAATTTTTTTATTGTTTTAAATTATAGGTAATAAGCCTTTAATCGACATACTAAAAATATGCATCCGTACTGTTGAGTAAAATGAGTCTTTTTTGGTCGCCATCATGAAAAACATGATAAATTTTACAAAATCATGAAAAAAATAAAGTGTGATATCAATTTAAAAGAAATTCAATGTTGAAAAATAATATAATGTTGATTTTGAAGAGTAAAATGCTTTACAACATTTAGGTTGGGGATGGTGAATAAAGTAGCGCTTACATGACTCTGCATTTAAAAAAAAGGGACACTATTGCAGATTATGTAGCAAGATGAGTCAATCATTTGTGAATTGATCTTTTTTGTACTTCAAATAGATATTCAAATAGAAATAATCATTTTTAATCATCTTTCGAAGCACTTTCTGTGTTCCGATGTACTTGGAAACGATATTTTTTGTGTCAAATTAATTGCAAAAGGCTTTGAGGGAATTATGAATGCAAGCAAACAAAATGATGATGACATTCATAAACGTTTTACTTCCATGCCAACTGATGATGTTAAAGTGTATATCCCGGGATGACGTGCATACATCAATCCTACCAGATTTAAAAGCAATATAAAACTGAAAACATCCCTAGATGATAATTCTGGAACCAGCTGAAGAACGGTGTAATATCGCCCAATTTAAAAGAGAACTGTTCGTTTTGTAGCCAAATTAGTACGGATTATGAAATATTTAAGAAAAAAAACTGGCAGTCATGAATGCGCGTACTTTCCAGTTTCGAGAAACAATTTTGAAACTATTGTGTAATATGATAGAAATATGGGCAGAAAATGCGCACGCAAAGATGCTTTCAATCATAAATTTGCCAATTGCCGAAGTACGGTATCATCAATTATGACAATTTCAGAAAAGACAAACCCATTTCATTAAATAATACTTCTGAATGTAATGAAGGATTGACCACATCAGTAGTTCGTCCAGCTGACATTGATAAATCGGGTGATTTTATAACAACGTGTGAGTGGTTACAAGGGAACTGCGAGGAGCCAATATCAATCAGTTACTTTGTAGATAAAATGTCTAGTTTCTTACCTGAAAAAAGTGAGTCTCACGCTTCTAGGCATTTGATGAAACAGTTAATTGACTGGTTTAAAGAAATTATCATAATATCCGACATAGATATCAACTGCAACATATCATTTGGAATAACTGTGTAAAACATGATCTTAGAATATCACAAACAAAAATGTCTTGACGACCTTGATAAAGAAAGCTTTTGATTAATCGAGTCTGTAGCGAAACTGATAAGAACTAAAACAAATTTTTTTATATAAAAATGAGAATTTTTTCTCAGTGCATCAGTTATTTAGCAATTGAAGAAAACAAGACATATTTACCACCTGTGTTACTGTTTTTTTATATCTTGATTGGTTGCAAATATAATGATCTGAAACAGGTTTCGGTAGTTCAGGTCGTAATGCAAGCTTGCAGACCTGTATGTCCAATTCTTCTTACTGTTGGAGCACAGATTTCCAGATATTTTTAATCACGTTTCTTATTTGATGGACTTTGTAACCTGGAATTAGTGTATATTATGATAAAGTGCAAAAATACTTGCACTGTTCTGTAATGGATGGAAGTAACCAAAGCACTGCGAAATCCGGCTATTTCTCACAACAGCTAGGGTAAAAGTTTGATCATAATATAGCAACAATCGATGGTTATAGCTCTTTTATGGTATGGTAATTAAAAGATGCTCCTTAGAAGCGTCTTCTGACACATCTTTGTTGTTCACGGACAATATAAAACGACTGAAAGCCCACTCTTAAGTACATGAAATTATAAAGAGAGTGGAAAATTCCCTCTTACTACATTCAATTCCTAATTCTACTGCCATGAGTAAACTGAAATTTCAAAATTTATTCTATGAATCAATTAAAACTAATCTCCTCGATGTTCTTTAGAATGCCAGTAAGTTATTTAAAACACTAAAATACATACAAAACATGTAAAATGCTATAGAAGGTGATAGGAGTGGTGTAACAATAGCTTCTTTATTGTCAATTATGTACCTGAATCGAACTGCATACAGTTGTGTTTACACTACACTTAAGTTCATTAGAAACGAAACAAAAAGATTGAATGTAAAATCTGCTATTGTAACTTTTGTTCAAAGGCAATCGATAAAGGTATGGAAATTATATGCGATAATAATAAAGGAGTTTCTCATTTCTTCAGTTCTTTCTGCTTTTGTATCAGATGCATTGAAGTCCTACCCTACCAGTCGAAATAAACACAGATTCAAATTTAAATTAGATTGCGTCGGAAAATAAATGCATTTCCGGTAACGCAATGAAATTGGAAGCAGTTGATAATGGTTTTAGTCCGGAAAAATCTATCGACATTTTCGAAAACTTGTTCAGAGATGATATTAAAGTAGAGGAAGCTATTTCACATCGTGCTCTTCAAAAACCTTTCCTTATTAATAGGTGAAAGGAAGTATATTCTCAAACCCCAAAGTTGTACTGCCAAACTTTGAATAATTTATCTGAATATGGTGGATATTGTAAAAAAAATTTATTTCGGCTGAGATTTCAGGAAATTTTTAATTACACTTGCAAGCGATCGAGCATATGCTACTTTTTTGCCAGATCAGGCCATATTAATTATGCTAAATTCGCAAAAATATATCTTCAACAGATGCGAGATCTAAAAACAATAAATGCTGAGCTCTACGAAATTCTGAATGAAGGTTACTCTGCTGTACAAGGAAGTATCAAGAAAAGATCTGGTATTTGGCGGATATGTACAATGAGTAAATACTCATAAAATGCACCGAAAAACGTTCTGGTATAACTCATGGGGGGGATGACAGAAACACAATGTGCAACTTGGATTTTGAGTCATTCTAGATGGACTGAAGCAACATTTACAGTGATTTTTCTAACCAGTGTTGCCCGAATTCGCAGTGAGCAACATACTGATTTAACTGATCCTAGAGTGGTCAGAGATTTCGAAAATATGAAGAAGATAATATGTATTTTTTTAACTATACTTAGCCTTTAGTGCTACTTCAAGAGACTTGAGGAAATATTTCTAATGGAATTAAGAATAGTAAAAACAAAGTTACGGTAGAAAGCATTGACACTATTAGAAAAAAACATTTAAGATAATACTGGCAACCGTTTTAAAGATGGTTTTTTTTAAAATCAGACAAAGCCATAACCATATCTGTACTGAAGAAAGGAATTCTTATTTCCGGTTATTCTTAACATGCAGATTCGCGTTTCTTAATTCCCTGAATGCAGGATTGCATTTCCTTAAATGAAACAACTAAAGATGTAAGACAGTTTTTCAATTACAAGCTATCCTCTCGACCAAGTTCATTATTTGTCTCTGGCACCCAACAAATAAGAAAAACTGAAAAATCTTCATGAGCAAGCTCATTAGATAGCATGAAAAAGCCTGATAATAACATGAATCCATAGCTGCCAATAGCTTAAATCTAGTTTCCAGCAAAATACTTCCTACGTCCTGAATGTTACCATGGTTCAGTTATGCCACATTTGGCGATGTTATGAGGCAAAATGAATCTCATGTCTATAGAAGGTATGAAAAAGTGACAATGTTTTTTGAAGAATATGAAAAACCAATTATAAAAGATCGGGAGCACATATTGCGTTAGAAAGAAACGTCTGTTGTAGCAGTCACTGATGAAAATACAACAGCAATTATCAATAAAAAACAAGTTCCCTTCAAATTCCACGAACAAGCAACGTTTTTACAATATTCCGTGCAGTTATTTTGACGAAAGAGGTGATTCAGTAATGTATGAAGAAGGTGATGCAACCACGCTAATTGTTAGAGAAGCATTAAAAAAAGTCCAAGAAAAACATGGTAGCGTAGTAGCTGATGATAGTGATGTTTCCATCCTACTACTATATTATTCTCTTAGGAACATTTTAATGCAGTCTGCCACACAATGTGATGAAAAGTTTCTGATATTAAAGCTATACAAAAAGTAATCGGAGAAAAATCCTGCAGAACTCTACTTTTTATTCACACATTAACATGCTGTGAAACAATCAAGACTTAATTTGAAAAGGGTAAGTCTTCTGCTTTTCGAAATATTATCAAGTCCAGAACATTATGTAATTTCCAATTTAGATCATCCGAGGAAGTGACTAAAGAATATGGCAATTGGAATATGGATTATAATTGGCTGCAAATTTATTGTGTCTATAAAGTAACATAGACACAATAAACCTAAATTTGCTTCGCTATGGAAAATACATTAGAAAAATATCTTCAACTAAAAAAGAATTTGATATTGCTCGTTTGAATCCAACATAAAATGCATCGAATTATAGTTTACTTCGGGTGCATTTGAGATGTTTTGTATGGAAAAACCTGTTCAAGCCTATTGCTCATCCTGTGCTATAAAGCTGGCGATTCCTTGGCGGAGACAAACTATTAAATGTGCCCATCAAACTACAGTTGAAAAAAGCCCTATGCAAAAGTCTGTACAAGTCTCTGGTGTGGAAATCTATGTTCAGATGTTTGTTAACACTGATGTGGAAATGACTGTATAAGCACATGAGACAGTTTTGATTTAGATGAAGATGAAATGTGATTATAAAAACCCATTTTATTGTGTAACCTTTTCAGTTTTAGCTTTTACACCCTAGGAAATTTTTACTTTAAATAGCTCATTCAATTACATATTACTTTAACATTTTCTTAAATGTTGATAAAGTTGGACTCATAAGATTTTTTAACTGCTTGGTTCATTAAAGATATGTTTTCATCCCAATTTTCGGGCCCCATTTCGTCATTATTCTTTTCTACTTAATAAAATATGATTCTTTTACAGTATCAAATTTTGCGTAATTTGATACCACACTTAAGTTTTCATTATTTTTTTATTTAATTTTTCATGTTTTTTTCTCTAAATGCCGGTCGAAAAACAGATTTCACGAAATGCAACATATGTATATTTTCAGTATTGTGGTTAGGGGTTTATTACCTACAATTTACAGCAAAAATTATTTTTGTTGCAATTAGTTCCACCTCACTGGTGTTTCTTTTTCACTTATTTCCTCTGAAACATTAAATACACGCTCTCTTTAACATCATTAGCTCTCATTGAGGTTTCAAAGTAGGCAAGTCGGACTCCGGTCCGCGACTCCTCTAAGTCTAAGACCCAGCGATTGCGTGCGATGTACGTGCTCGTGCCTTCAAGGAACTCTATAACACAAATAAGAAATGGTTTATTGATATATTTAACCATTGTCTTGATATGAAATATTTCCCCGATAGTTGGAAGTTGGCCAGGGTCGCCCTCATCGCCAAACCTGGAAAGTTACCAGATAGACCAGATGCTTATAGAACAATTACCCTCCTTCCAGTCTAGGGCAAAATTCTCGACAAAATGATAACTTAAAGGTTAATTTACCACTTAGAAAGCAATCAACTTCTTGACGAACAACAATATGGCTTCAGATCTGAAGGAGTACGGAGGATGCACTCAAATATGTTGTAGATTTCATTGAAGGGGCTAAACAGAACAAACAACACCCTCTGGGGGTGGCCCTGAACATGAAGGGAGCTTCGATGATGCCGATTGTGGTATACTCAAGACAATCCTCAACCAACTTGAAGTCCCTCACAATATCAGATGCATCATTTTCAGTTTCTTAGACAATAGAAGCGTCACCTACGAGGATTTAGAGGGCAACACCATCGACAAGAGGAAAGTAAAGAGAGGTGTACCACAAGGGTCATCTTTAGGACCCATTCTTTGGCTCATCTATGTAAACACAATTTTCAGGTATGCATCACAAATTGATTTTAGCCCATTTACCGATTTTAACATACAAGAGTTTAGCATCATTGTTTTCGCAGACGATGTTTTTATTCTCCCAAGACACAGTATACTCTACAAATTTGATCAACTAGCGACCCACGAACTTACAACAATGTTGGCCTGGGCAAGAGCACATAAACTTACCTTCAGCCAGGACAAAGCTAAAATCATTGTTTTTAACAAGAATAATAGGAAAATCTCTCGAGCACCATGTGTCAGAATAGATCAGAATAATACGAGCCTGAAGGTGGTCAACGTTTTAAAATACCTTGGAGTGTTGCTGGATTCAGGCATTACATGGATCCCACATCTCAATGACGTTAAAGAGAAAAAAACGGGATTCAACCAAATGACGAAAAGGGTCGCTGGAGTCACGTGGAGACTAAGCCCATACAACTAAAAAGAATCTATCTCCAGGCCAGCGAGAAAATTATTTTGTACTCCGCCAGTGTCTGGTATAGAAATACAGTCAAAATCAATGAGAAACTTACTTCTATACAAAGAGTACTACTTTTAACGATTACCAACTGTTATTCAACCGTTAGCACTGAATCTATCCAGATACTGACGGGTGCTATACCGACCCATCTGAAAATCATAGAGACAATATTCAGTAAAGGAATAAAATGGAAATGGAAATTGACAGACATCTCTCAAGTTATTCCGGAATCTACTATTGATTCAATCCTTGAAAAAGTAAACTTCTGCCCATCTACAATTATTCACCCAGCAATTCAACTCGCTGTGTCTTGGGGATACAGAGCACCAGATAATATCGCACTAGAAATCTATACGGACGGGTCTAGGATGGAGGTCAAGCAACAACAATATAGAACAGGTTTTGGCGTCGCAATTGAACAAGATGGTGTTAACATTGCCAGGACCGCCTCCAGAGCGTCCGATCACTGTTCAATTTTTGAGGCCTAGTTGAAGGCTATAAGAGAAGCAGTCAAATATGCAGCTGGACAAAATTATCACGTTGATATTTACACCGACTCGCTCTCCTCATTGCATGCTTTGGCTAACCCCACACATAACAATACGATTGTGCAAGAAATAAAAAGTGTTTGGAATAAAACTATTACTCTCAATTGGATCATAGCACATGTGGGGCATGCCGGCAATGAGGAGGCAGATCAACTAGCGAAGGAAGCCATCAATCTCGACCTCGTGGAATATACCACCTGGCTGGCCCCCACACAGATCAATATTACACAATTAGTTGTAGTGGTCTGACATTATAAAGGAAAGACAAATCTATAAATTTTATAAAGATCCCAAGACAACCAGACTGCAGGGAAATTTCTATTGCAATCAATTTTTAACTGGTCACAGTGTCTTTGGTGTTCACCAAGCCAGATTTTTTTAGAAAATCACCAAAATGCATCTACTGTGAAGAAATACAAGATATTCAACACCTTATCTTCCAGTGCCAAAAATGCGAAGCACGCCGTGGATCAAAATTTAAAAATAAGACGGAGCACCAAATTTTTTCGGACATCACCTGCTGAAACATCATCATCAATATTATCAAAGACACACTCGACGATGTACTGAACGTGTAGTCTCATTAATTAGATCCTATACATCTACCTCCTGGACTTTGATCCTTATACTTCCAGGACGACTCGGCCTTCCTACATGAGTCATAACAATTTTTAATCATCTTTACAATTTTATCTTTTGCCCTTTTCGCCAGTTTTAACAAATAATCTATTTTAACAAATCAACTTTTGCTGTTTTTATCAACCATTTGGATTTGTGACAAGTCTGGAAACTATGACTTATCATCGTTTCTGGATTGTCATTGAAACTTGGAGCTCACCTGGAGCAATGCCTTGCCAACACCTGGGACTTGAATCTTAGTGACTAAATTAACTCTTTGTTTCTGGTGATTTAGGACACTATGAACTATCCTGAGTGTGTTTTGTTTCTTGCCATTAGGCTTATGGTTTTTATATTGGCATTTTGCCACTTTACATACTTTTACTTTTTATACTTTTAATTTGCTTTTTTATGAGGGTCTTTTGACCTGGGCTGGCACCCCTTGAAAATTTTTGAATCTCTATTGTTGTAAATTTTAATGGTATTTGTATGGAATATAAGGATCTTTTGACCTAGTATCATATTGGCCTGCACGCCAGTTTTCAGAATTGTAACATTTATTTCACGAACCTTTTAAAAAATTTTCATGGCCTGCATGCCGCTTTCTAACTTTTCGATTTTGTACTTGTAATGATTTGTGTTGAAACTGTTAACTAGCTCTACTTCTATTATTTGTAATTTTAATTTTTTAGTTTCAATAAATGCCACGGGGGGCATCGCCGGGTCGCCCGGCTGGGTCCATGAGCCGGTGTGCTTGACTGCGTTTCGCTCACTGGGGGGGGAGAGATCTGTCGTGGCGACGAGCTCACGATTTTCCCGTATACCCGATTATGGGGGGGGGGGGGTGGCGGGGTACAGATAGAACTTTGCGAAATATAACATATGTATATTTTCAGTATTGTGTTTAGGGGCTTATTACCAACAATTTACAGCAAAAATTATTTTTGTTGCAATTAGTTCCATCTCAGCGAGGTTTTTTTTCACTTATTTCTTCTGAAACAATAAATACCTGCTCTCTTTAAGAGCCATTGATGTTTCGTAGTAGGCAAGTTGGACTCCAGTCCTCGACTCCACTAAGTCTAAGACCCAGCGATTACGTGCGATATACGTGCTCGTAAAATGTGGAATCGAATGTCCTGAGGTCGGTCACTGAGGAGAACTATGGAAACAGGAATCTAGAGAAAACTTCCTTCCTATTGAAATCTAAATCTAAATTGAGGAAGTGGATTCCGAATGAGAGGTGCTGCCATCTTTCCGTGGGGAGTCTGAAGTACTTTCACCCTTGCTGTTTTCTGTTGTCAAATAAAAGGCTCATTTTCCTTACCTAATTCACAAAAGGAAAAGGGTTAGTGAACTTGACTTGCCCAAGTTTCACGCAAAGCATTGCTTGATAATGAATATGAAACCACATTGAGTACGAACTGAATGTTCATTAACTTTAAGAAAATTCCTCAACCCTAAAACGTATAAAGACAAACGAAATAACGCGTCGCAGCCCATACACCAGACACCCTTTCTTCCCTAAGGACAAAAATGAGAGATGAAATAAATGAATCGTTTCTTAAATTTCTAACAATTTTCTCAATAAAAATTATATATACGTATTTATATAAACTTTATATTCTACTAAAAGAATTTAACAAAATCTATTCCTTTACCAAAAAATATTTAATTTATTTAGAGAGATAAATTTAGCTATAGTCAAATTGTAACTGTGCAGTAGGAAAGATATATCCCATCATTAAATTACGTCTCCCAAATGCAATTGTTGCAATTTGAGTAGACCATACTTGAGCTGAATTCTAGGCCAAGAATAATGTATAGAAATAAGTCTTGACAAATGTCTAGCCTAAATCGACATTCTTCAGAAAGTTGGGCTTCTCAATTCCCCGTCTATTGTCTTCTTGTTTTATAGATGTTTTTTTTCCTTCGGCATCTTTAGCTTGATTGCGTCAGCCGAAAACTTTCGACCAGATGTAGGTGATAGGCAATGTTTTTCTTGGTTTTTAGAATTGCCTATTTTCTTTTCGGAGAAAGAAGTTAAACGAGTGTTTGTTGAATGTTCGTAAATAAGTAAACTATCGTTTTTATCTTTGCCTCATCAATATGTGCATTCTAAAGGGGATGTTTCTATTGCAATGGAAATGAAAAGTTGCTGTGCTAAATTACTATTTATTTATTTTACTGTCAGGTATGTTTATTCAGTGGGTATGAATTCGTGCACTGCTAATTTTTCAATTTTTCACTTTAATAAATGCAGTTTGTCCAAAAATCACGCACTGAGTCATTAAATAAAGGAAACTTAAATTTCCAGTTGAAAAAAATATTTTTTTTTTTCATTTTCTCAAGAAGTCCACTAACTATTCTGAATAGCCGCTTTTTGTACGGAGTGGAAAATGAAGTAAATGATCAATAAATCATTAATCAACAATATAAAATCATGCACAAATCTGAAAGACACATACCGATGCAATTTCCCTAAAACAAATATATTTGCTTTATTTTTTGAATAATTTTTGCCCTTCCCGGTGGCTTTATGTTATCAGATTAAGAAAAACGGGTTTTTAGAAGCTCTTCTCTTTGGAATAAAGATTAATAGATTAAAAGATAAGACACTATGCACATCTCACACTGTACAGGTGCTCAATTAACAAATGCTGATGGTCTATCAAGACTAGTAAGTGATTAAATGTTTTGTGTGCTTATTAAAAAGCTAACTAACATATGTGATAACCTGTTTTATAACAAGGCTTCTTTTCATCTGTACATATATATATGAGAATCATTGAAATTTAATTTCTATCTCACTATTGTATTGTATTGTATCAAGGATTCTTTTCACCTGTAGTTGTACATATATACCAGTTTCATAGAAATTTGATTTGTATATAGTAAATGTGAATATTATGTGTTATAACCAGGCAATTATATATGTGTCATCTTGCCATTGTATTTACATCTGTGTTTTTGCATATTTTATGTGTTAATAATAGTAACAAGTATTTTATTCATCTTTTTTATTTACAATTAAGTGTTAAATATATTTTTATATGTATCATCTTATATGTATCAGATTTCGCTATACTAGGTGTAGCGCAATCATGCCTTCATGTTGGGATGGCGCAGCGATCAAGCGTAGATGTAGTGAATACAGATACGTAAGAGTTAGCACGAAGTGGTTGCGAAGTAAAGACGTTCCTTTGCAGGAGTCTGGGACTCTGAGAAATTATTGTTTTGATAGTGCGATATTGCACATACATATAAATATTATGTTTTATTTATATATCGGGTAATGGAAAAATAATCCCCACAGTACTTTCGGCACATAGTCTTTTTAATTCCCATTTTCAGTAACTTTTTTGCTTGAATGCGGCTGAATTCAGTTCGCATTTTACTCAATTACTCTTATAAAAGGATAAATGGTAGTAGATTTGATGGCGAAAACCTTAGACGTGAAAGAAAAAAAGTAAAAATTGGCCGAAAGCGTTAAATTGCATAATGTGCTTGTCGGATTCTAATCATCATAGCAAGAAATAGCACTGCCACAAAATAGCTCAACAGTAAAAAAAGTGCTGTTTTATTCATGTAGTGCATCATTTAAATAACCCTGAGCAGCCAGCTACCACACTAGTTTTCCCCTTGGTAGCAGATTCTTTTCTAAATAACTAATAACTTTAAATTTATGTAAAAATTTAATGCCTGCAGAAAGTTTAAACTGTTTTCTATTTATTTCGGTATCACAATAGTTTAATAGATACCAAAATGTAAACTTTTTTGTAGTTTGAGTTTTCTGGCTATACTTTAATTTCGCAATTAGGATAGATTGAGAGAGCCGTATAAATATAGAAAAAAACAAAACATAAAACATAATTCAACAGTCCCGAATGCAGTTAAAAACCCAAAATACCATATGTGATATTATATCATTTGCTAAAAAAAACGCCAAACGAAAAATGCTTCGAAAACATAATTAAAAAACAACGCGTTATCGATCAATAATAATAAAGATTAAATAAAAATTTAATCTTTAATAATAAAGATTAAAGATTAAATAATAAAGTACAATTATTATTTAATAAGACAATTGCTTAAAATTGCTTCAATGAAAATTAAGAACATCAAATATCGTCATATAATCAAATGAATGCTTTTGTGAGAAATCGTTGATTCCGTGTGACCAATATCTGCTCTTATGGGAAAAAATTATTTAACATTATATAATAGTTTATCAGGAACTAAGTAATATTAACTTCTGGTATTAGATGTATAAACAAAACATTCAAAAGTTTCTTAAAAGTTTCACAGGATACTCAATTGAGCATTTTATTGCTTTTCTTCGAAATAAAAATACGAAAAGACCCAGCTTAAAAGAAGAGGACTCTTCCCTAGAGGCAAAACCCTGATAAATTCGATTTTTCAAAGCAAAGCTATCTTCAAACAGACGTTTTGGCTTCTTGTTTGGAAATAAACGAATACGAAAAGAACTTTTCTCAGAACCCTTTTCATCCACTGAGGAATAGTGATTCCAGCACTCGACGAGCAATTCGAGTATTTTTTATTTTGATAGGCAACTCTTTCAACACACGAAGAGTTCCAAGTTTTCAGTTTTCGTTTTTTTATCTTTCTACCTCTATCTGAAGAAAAAATGATAAGAATTTTGTGAAATTGAATGATTTATTATTTTTTGCACGTAATATGCATATGAAATTTTGCTAAAATATATTAAATTCAATTCAGTTATTTTATATTACATCCATCAGAAATAGTTATTATTATTGTTATGTTTTATTATGAAATAAAACTGAATTAATTGAACATTTTCAGTTAATTAATTGAAGAGTCTTAAGTTAAGATATGAACAGTTCTGAGTTTTTAGATTAAATTTTCCCTACCTTTCCCTATCTGAGGAAAAATGATAAGAATTTTATGAGGTTGAATGATTTACTATTTTTTTGCCTTAATGAAGGTATGTAGTTTTACTGAAATACATTAAACTTAATTCAGTTAGTCAATATTACATTCGTCAGAAATAGTTTTTATTATGGTTGCTCTTTTGTTATGAAATAAAACTGAACTAATTGAACATTTGAAATAAATTTATTAAAGAGATCAAAGTTAAAGCGTGAACAGTTCAGAATTTTTGGATTTCAATTTCTCTAGCTTTATTTGAAAGAAAAAAATTATCAGAATTTACTGAAATTGAATGATTTATTATTTCTTGCTCGCAATATATATACAAAATTTTGAAAAAATATATTAAATTTAATTCAGTTATTCCATATTATATCCATCAGAAATAGTCATTATTGGCATTATTTTTTATTATGAAATAAAACTGAATTAATTTAATATTTTCAGTTAATTAATTTAAGTGTCTTAAGTTAACACACAAACAGTTCCAAATTGTTTGATTTAACTTTCTCTACCTTTCCCTATCTAAGGAAAAATGATGAAAATTTTGTAATTGAATGATTTACTATTTTTTGGCTTGCATTCAAGGTATAAAATTTTTCTGAAATATTTAAACTTATTGTTGTTATCCCATATTACATTGGTCAGAAATATTTTTATTATGGTTGCTTTTATTATGAAATAAAACTTAACTAATTGAACATTTGAAATAAATTTATTGAACGGATTCAAGTTAACACATTTACAGTTCTGAATTTTCAGATTTCATTTTCCCTAGCTTTCTCTGTGGAAAAATGATCGGAATTTTGCGAGGTTAAATGATTTATTGTTTTTTTTTAAATTCTACACTATTTATAAAATTTTATAAAAATACATTAAATTCATTTCATTTATTTTATATCACATTATCCGTAAGAAATGGCTTTGATTAGCGGTTTCTTTTCTTTATTTAAAATTGGAATTGGATACTCATTTAAACATGCAATATTTGACTTGAAACTAAGTTCATTCGTTTTCATAAAATTTCAAAGAAAACATTTAATAAAGTAATATATAACAAGAAAATAATGTTTGCCCATTTGTTACTTCACTAAGCTCCGCTTAAGTGACGTTACTGAATGTTGCCGTTAAGAAGGTAGGTACTTTATTTGCGTCGCACTAGAGCTGCACAATGGACTATTGGCGACGGTCTGGGAAACATCCCTGAGGATAATCCGAAGTATCAATGTATCTGACATATCATTGCAATTTTGATCTTCTCCAGAGGGGATGGGCTTCCCTGCTTTGGTAGTCCGATGACCTGCGCGCGAAGGTAGAACAGTTTAATGAGGACCGATACCCCGCACCGTCGGTCCCTACGCAGGCTGATCAAAGCGTTCACCCACCCGCTTACTGGTCGCAGCCAGTGATGCTTGACTTCTACTTTCTTTACGATCAGTTCACTGCGGGACTGTCCAGTGACGGGAACCATGCGCATTGCATTGTCGTTGAGCTGATAATCGGATTTTCTTATTTAAATGTTACATAACAATATATTTGGGGAATTAGCAATTATTATAATTGAAAGGGCAACATGAGAAAAGTTTATTTTGTTATAATCTTTGAAAACCCGATTTTCAGTTTACGACTACTTATGTTCAACTCCGTAGACTTGAGATTTTGAACCCAATCCAGAAGACAAGTGAGCTTCTCTAGTAAGTATTGGGAGAGATTTGCCTTCTTGGAGGTTTTTTTTTTATTCAACTAACCAGGATTTGCATCACATGGCTAGATAAAACTACGAAAACTTTTCACAGTTACCCTGACGGCAAGGGACTCTAACCCATCCACTACCACTGAGAACCGTCTACCACTGAGGATATTTTCCCTCAGCACATTGGTCGGTGATAGCCGGGTGCGAAATTCATATCGACCAGCCATCGCTGTGATTCGAGCTCAGTTCACCTCAATGGAGGGCGAACGCTCTATCTCCTGATTCACTACGGCTCCCAATGGAGGAAAATTTTAAAAAAAAATCATATTAAATTGATTCAGTATGATAAATTTGAAAACATGGCAGACAAATTTCTGCTTACTTCTACACGAGCTCGAAAACCAAAGGCATTGCTTGGATATCGTCTAAATACGGTGCTTGTAAACACAAATCGGCGAGTAAATGCGGATTAAATACGGCGCTCGTAGCAAAAGGGTTAAGAATTCTGATTATAAATTTTTATTGGTTTCTATTCAGATAATAAACTTCACATATTTCAACATTATTTTATTATAACAACGCACTTAAGTTTAAATCCTTAGGGATTTGTACTTACATTTAAAACATTTTAGAACCCTCAATGAATGACTAAAATAACATCAAAATAACCTTACTTTGTGTCTTATCAATGTGCATGAAACGCAAAATAAATTTTAAAGACGAAGAACTGGAAAATATTCCAAACATTCCGAGTAAATCTTGGAAAATCTTTTCTCTCGTTTCACTCAAAAGTAGTTTATTTCGGAAATGCTCTCTTAATTCCGTGATTTCATATCATATTTCTGGAATAAAATGATTCGACTTATGTTTGTTTGCAGATCATGGAAGTTTAACATTCCGGAAATTCCCGCAAATATTTACTTTGCTTAAAGAATTTTATAATTTACTTGGCAGTCTTTTATTCTTAACAGAATTTACGGAAAACATTAATAACGGCCAATTCCTATTAAAAATAAGCCATACAGATCTTAAAAGACGCGTTCTTAGATCATTTGATTAAAATCAGTTATTGCAAATTACTTTTTTAGTATTCCTAATTGTAAATCAACTTTTTATTGGCATTGATTTCCGCAAATATTGATTTTATTCAATGATTCATTATCTATATTGACTTTCCTTCGGGAAATTATAAATTTTTTGCCTTTTTTTATTATAGAAATAGATTTTCAAATTAAAACTAATAAATGTAACTTTTTATTTAAAAACAATCAAGTGGTTCTAAAACACATGTTTTTAGAATAAAAAATTTTGAAGAAGAAAATAGTAAAAATAATGAAAATATAAAAATGACAACCGAACTCCGGAAGTAATAGAAACACAAAACCTTTTGCTTTGAAGAGAGCGCGATAAATGTCTACAAATTGCTTTCTCTGTACCCCAAAGGTTTTGTGAAAAGTCCAAAAAAAGAGAAAAGGAATACAAAATACATAATACAAAAACAAAATACAAAAGTAAATTACATAAACTAATTACAAAACGGAAAACATTGTTGAAAAAACCTACTTAAAAATAAGTACACAACTTAAGTAGGTTTTTTCAACAATGTTTTCCTTTTGTAAGTAGTTTATGCATTTTACTTTTCTATTTTGTTTCTGCATTTTGTATTATGTATTTTGTACTTCTTTTCTCTTTTTCTGAAGTTTTCACAAAACCTTTGGGGTACAGAGATTCCCGATAGAAAAGGTTTTGTGTTTCTATGACTTTCGGAACTGGTACCCCCTGACGACGTCAGCTTCGGTTGTCATTTTTATATTTTTATTGTTTTCAATTTTCTTATGGAATTTATGCTGCATGGCGCAACTTTCCTTTGGAATTGTAGTTTTTAATTGTTTTATACACGATTTCACCTTTCTCCTTTATTACAAACTTTTAGAACGGAGATTTAAACAGGATATTTACAATTTTCTTTTTAATTACCACACGTACAAATTAACTTTTTATTTAAATTTTTGATTTAAATATTTACTTATTGGAATTTCATAATTTACTTGTTGATCAAAGAAAAAAGCCACGTTTTCAGACCATTAGATAATTATAATTTATTAAAAATTATAATAATAAATCTACTTTTGTTCGGTGGTTACAGCGGTGATTCCTCTTAGTAACTGTAACTTAGTAATGCTACTAACTGTTAATGAAGAAATTGTTAAAAAAGAAAACCAATCCATATCATAAAAAAATTATGTTTTAGCGTTATTTGTTCATTTTAATGTACTTAAAATTTATCGTAGTACTCATTGCACTTTCAGTTAACGGAATAGAAGCATTATTACAAATAAATGAAAAAATAATTGCAATTATATAAATCTATAAAGAAAAAATCTTATTAGTAATGCTTAGTGTTCTTCTTTTGATGTCTAACTAAAAATTGCAGTTATGATTGCAGTTTTAATTAATAGATTTAAAGTACTATTTCATATCCGTTGCAATTCTAAAACAAAAAAATAATGTGTTCCCATAAAAAAAAATATTATACCAATATTATTTTATGCTTCTTATAATGCGCCTTACTACACATCATTGTAATATTAATATCCTTAAAAATGATAACAGCATTTTTATGCTACTATGAATAAACTCGTTTGTCGACTAGTAAGAAGTAAAACGTATTTTCTATCGAAACTAGATTGTATTTTCCTCCAGAAAATAATATACAACATTTTACAAAAGAGGTACTTTTTATAAAATGTCTTCCTTAAAGCTCTAAATCTTCTAATAGTGCAAAAAACTCTGGGAATTTTTTCTTTCACATGCAAATCCTACTTTTCAATTTGAAATAGATTATCTTTTGACTTGAATTTTTTTACTGTGCATGCGCTACATTTTTATATAATAGGTTTTAAAAGTACTGAATATATGATTCATTTTATTTTCTGAATCCGTTCGGTATCATTTAACCATAGATAACTAAAATTAAATCAGTGTTAATCTGTTACCAATCATTTGTCTAATAGACTGCGAATTAAAAACAAGTATATTTTTAGATTTCCTTTATTTATTTCGAAAAAAATAACGTATCTTTAAAAAATATTCTAATATTTCAATTAAAAAATCGAAATATTGTGAAAATTATCATTTGCAATCATAGCATATATTAAAAAAATGCACTCAACAGTCTTGTAGCAGTAGTAGCAGACGTATTTCTTCATTCTGTATTTCAGAGCAGAAAGTCAAAATGGACCGAAAGTACAAATCCTTCTCTTTTGCGCCACACTTTTAGTCATGTATTCCGTGAGCTTTTCAATATTTAAAATATCTTCAGTGTTTGTCTTGATGGAACGTTCGAATGCTAACACGACAATTACAGAAAATTTTGAAATATAACAAGTGTACTGCCACGCTTCTTACTCATTTCAATAGTTATGAAGGTACAGGGAGCGATATAGTGCAAAAGCAAAGACTGGCATGAATCGGTAGTCTATTAGATTAATGTTTAGTTATCTGGAGTTAAAAATTCTGGAAAAAATCTGTAACGAAAAATAGGAATTAAAATCTTAGAAATATCCTAAATTTTTAAATAAGTATTTTAGTTTTCGAATTCAAATTTAATTTCAGTATTTTCCTAGTTTTTAGAGAGGTAATTATGATGTAGAACACGGAGAAAAAATACTGGTAAAATTACTGTACTATATGGTAATGGCAAAAAGAAACATAATTTTGATAAAAGCAAAATATACTGTTTTTAAACTATTCATTTGGTAATTTCTCCGTTTCCATGGTAACAGTTTACTTGAAGTTATTAAATATCATAGATCTCCTTACCACACATTTAGTAAAAATTCAAAACTGAAAAGTAAATGTAAACAATGATTTTATACCATGCTATAAACTATCATGATAAAATTATCAATATTTACCAAGATTTATCACATCATATGAAGCAATATTTTGCTGTTAATTTTACTAAAATCACTACCAACGCATTTCGGTAAGGACTACTGAACATTTCGGTGAACCCTTAGAACCAGAACTGTAAATTTTACCGTATTCAGGTCCATACTTTTTTTCTCAATCAAGAAAAATAGCGGGTTTTTTCTACGTGTCACAAAAGCGAATTTAATCTTCCCTTTTAAGCAAGAAATATCCATTATTTCATTGCTTTTAATAATTTGTATTTATATACACTATTATTTTTACTTAAAATAAGAGGTATTATTTTGTATAACTGATTTTCAAAAGTAAAAGTTGGGAAGTGACTAACAACCAACGGATATTATATGAGTTGTTCCAAAGCATCAGGAGTCATATGCCTTGGAGAAACTTTTCAGCTAAAACTTGAGTCTAAAATATAAATATTTACTGATGAAAATATTTACTATCTGCTGATGAAAAAAAACAAACAAATTTCAGTTCGAATCACTAAATGAATTTAATTTTAATCAGCAATCCAAAACAACTGAAGATAATTTCTTTTTTAGCTTCATTATTTTTTTCTTGTTTCGCTTTGGAATATTCTGCTAATATTTCTTGTTTTTTATATGCTGTGCCCCATCTTGATGCCCTCTTTAAAATATGTAACTTTAAACATTTTAATGAAAAGTTAAAAAGATAAATTGTTTGTTGCTTTGAGGAATGCACTATAATTAGGTCTTCTTATTGAATGACACGTGTTGAGGAACGTTTAAGAAACTTCCCTTTCCACTGCATAAATAAATGAACTGATTGAAAAGTACAGTCGAAACAACCAGAATATTGACCTGAAAGGCGTTTTTGATTCTATAGGAACAACAAAAAGATTAGTAATTTTTACCGAAGCGTTTTAGTTATGATTTTGGAAAAATTAACAATTAAAAATTGGGTTTATAATATGGAAAAAAATATGTTAAAAGTTAGTAAATTTATTATGATAGATTAAAGCATGTTCTATATATATTATTAGAAACAATTATAATTATATATTATTATAGGGAATATTTGAATTTCTTACTAAAATGAGTGGTTATAAGAGCTATAATTTTAAAAATCAGAATTTCCAGAAAGCCGGTATGACGTGAACAGAAAATTACCAAATGAATATTTAAATTATGGTATATTTTAGTTTTATTAACTAGAATTATGTTTTTTTTTTCCAATTTTGGACACTCAGACCTTAGACAAAAAAAATTTTTTTTTTACAATTATTTTTCACTCCATAACGAGATACACTGTTTTTTCAGCAAGCAATATTATTAGAACATATCGATGAAACAAAATCATAAAAATATTGAAAACTACTATGTAATTCCGACATTTTAAATTTGAGCGTCAACAAATTGTGCATATAAGAAAAAAAAACATTCTTTCGATACATAAACTTCGGCAAATGCATTCATAAAATTGGAAATAAGGGACATCAATAAACACCCATTCTCATATTAAATAAATCCTTCACTAGTTATTTAAACTGTAATTACTATTCGATTTCATTCGATAAATCTATTCAAATAAAAAAAAAATCGAAAGGAGAAAAAAAACGATCTATCAACGAATACATCGAAATTTCGTTGAATAATTAAATTCCGAGGAAAATAATGATAATAAATAAAACCATTATTTAAATGTCATCATTCTCAAGAAAAAAATCTGAAAGCGAAATATAATTATGTCTGATATTTTATTCCTTGGTTTTTACGCATAAATATTTCGCTGCAGCTAGAGGGAATGTACTGTCCAAAAAAAAAATAATAATAAATTAAAAAAAACCCGGGACACTCTGCATAACTTTTGAACTAATGATCGGATTTTCACTTATTAATTAGAACTGAATCTTAATGGCTCGAGAGGGTGACCTCAAATATGCTAATTAATAAGTGCACACAATATTTCAAGTAGCGAAATCAAAAGTAAACGTACTTTCTATGAATAAACATAACTTTTTCTCAGCAGATCCCGATTTCTGACCTCCCAAAATATAGGGAGCCGCAATCTGGGTATATGGTCCCACTAGTTTCGTCAGGAAAGTGCTCCGAATTTTGTACCCCTTACTGTTAATTTCACTTTTTGCATATTTTGCTATATCTCAAGAAACTTTTAAGCGAATTGTCCCAGTGATGTGTGACGAATTTTTTTAATTGTTTAATTTAATCCCTCTTTGTATAATGTTGTTTTTTTCTAAATTTAATCTTTGTTTTGCCCCAGCTCTTTAAAAGAGAAGCGAAAATACTTCTTCTTTTCTAGTTAGTAACACATTTTGTGTCATCTTTTCATGTTTTTTGACTCAAGATCGATTGACCCCGCTGTCCTTCCAAGGCCAATATT
Organism: Parasteatoda tepidariorum; assembly: GCF_982258835.1. Classification (NCBI taxonomy): domain Eukaryota; kingdom Metazoa; phylum Arthropoda; class Arachnida; order Araneae; family Theridiidae; genus Parasteatoda; species Parasteatoda tepidariorum. The sequence continues at coordinate 122,643,698 of NC_141757.1, read as the reverse complement.
CTCCCCTCACGTTTTACGTCACTTTCAACCATTTTCCCTTAACTTTAATATAACCTTCAGTTTCGCATGTGGTGCGATACCGCTTCTAACCGGATTTCGATATTCTTGGTAATGGTGTAGTCACGCCTCAATATAAACCTCGTCTTCGTTAATATCTTATTTGGTGTGAGGTAGGGATAGTGTTCTCACTTATTGGCATTGGTGTACCAATCCTTTGATCCCCCCCATCCAATCAGGATCTTTTTTCTCCCTCTTTCACGACTCGTATTTTCCCGCGCTAATGTGGACGACATGAATTCTTACTTTCGGACTGAGTTGTGGTTATCATGCTGGTCGTGATGACAAGTCGACACCAACAATGTTTTGCGTCTGGTTCTATCCTATTCCTGCCAGGTCCGGATGATGATCCTTCGTCCTTGTTCCTTTAGGAATTGTGCATTCCAGCCCAATACTTTTAATAATAATAATTTGTTTGTCTAAACTCTACTCTCCTAACCTTGTTTAAGCGAGTATATGGTGAAAATTCCCACACAAGTATGTTCTGAACAATAATATTTTTTGACTTTTATGAGCAAGAAATTTTTTGTAATATTCTTTTTCCTAATACAAAGGCATTGCCTATTTATACCACTTTGTCCGCATGTTTTTTTAAGTTACACCCCCCCCCTTTTAATGGTATTTATTCCTGTCTCTAAATTCTCTAAATGCAATTTAAGTTTAATTAATAATTTTTTGTGCACATTTTCTGATAATCAAACTCGCATCACACTTGTGCTATATATGTTCGTTAGATGTTTTTTTAAAAAAAAAATTATTTTCTCGTTCACATTGTTATTTTTTTGTGTGTGTTTCTGTGTGTGTAGCTAAACTCTGATCAAATGAGAGTTACTCACCCAGAATAACCGATGGTGTAGCTTTTTTTGTCGAGCATAATTCTGTCCAGTGCTTGTACTTTCAGATGCCATGAGATGTGAAACCAGGACTTGGTGCACCAAGCCTGAACTCCGCCTGAATTTTGCTTGCCTAATCTTCCGAACAAGAGTTCCACATCTAGTGTATCTTACCTTGCCTGCCGTAATCCGGATAGTATTATGGACTCAAGAGAAAAAAAAAGAAGCACAGGTTATGGGCGGTATATGTGTTAGTTTATCGTAAACTCCTTGCTGTTACAAAACCTGTTTCTGTCAACTTCATCACATACTGTTATATACTTAATCAATTTGTGTGGACGTGACAATTTCTTTAATTCCTGTATGAATTACTTTGGTCCTGCAGTGGACTGATCGTTAAGACACGGTTCCCAGCAGATCACCGAAGTCAAGCATCACTGGCTGCGGTCAGTGCGCGGGTGGGTGACCACTTGGATCAGTCTGCGTAGGGACCGAGGGTGTGCGGTATTGGTCCTCGTTAAACTGTGCTACCGTAAAGTGCTCGGCTTCGCGCGCAGGTCGTCGGGCTACCGAAGCGGGGGTGCCATCCCCTCCTCAGAGGATCAAAATTGTGATGGCATGTCTTCGGATCATCATCCGGGATGTTTCCCAGACCGTCGCCAATAGCCCATTGTGCAGCTCTAGTGCGACGTAAATTTACAACAACATGAATTACTTTGTATAATCATGTCTGTAGTATGGTATACTACATATTAATTAAAATCATTTGTTAATTCATTATATTAATGTACTAAATTAGCTTAAATAATTACGTAAATTAAAATTGTAACTGTTAAATTTGAGATAAACTTTTGGTGTAATACAACTGACATAATGTTATTTATGCGATAGCTTAATGATAATATGCAAATTTTATTTATTTGTATGGTTTTTAATTTCTTCTTTCCCGGATGTGTCATAGCTTTTGACAACTCATGTTTGGCACGGAGCATAACAATTAACTTCGCCAGTTGGCCAATATTTGCAGCTCTGTGATTTGCCCCTCTGATCCTTGTCCGTTCAACCAATTCGATATTCGAAAAATTATGATTTTTTTGGCGAGGTTTTCTCGCCTGTCTTCCTGATGAAGAAACAATTAGTTGTTGCTTTTTCCCTTTCAAGTGTTTATGTTTTTTTGTGTTCGACTTAGGCCAAGATTTTTTGCTGGCTTCTTTGCCATGTTTTTTACGTCGATCATGATGTTAATTTATAAATAAATATTTTTTTTTTGCATCCTCTTACCATATGTGTTGTGGTGAGTAATTATGTTGTGTAAGTTGTTTTCTCTTCCTTTTTATTTTTCAGCATGTTCCTCTGTTGGACTTACTTGAACTTTTGTATCATCAATAGCAATGTACCCACTTTCATCTTTTTCGGCCTTTACTCAAATTAATCTCTAAATTTTGTTTAAATTTTAGTTGACTTAATGTCAGTCACCCCCTCTTCCTCCCGTTTTTTTCTTAACCACACCGCAATGTCTTATGATGGTATGTAATCACCCTAGTGAAAATGGGTGGGTGCCTTCTGCCTTATCCCCTTTAACTTTCTTTGGCTAGCCGCTTGATAATTTTTTCAATTTTTTTTAGCCATTTGCCGAGTCTGTTCAAAATTTTGCGACTGGTCACAAAACTTTGTGGTTCAGTTGGGGTGATGTCACAGTGATGTGTGACTAATTTTTGTAATTGTTTAATTTAATCCCTCTTTGTGTAATGTTGTTTTTTTTTCTAAATTTAATCTTTATTTTTGCCCCAGCTCTTTAAAAGAGAAGCGAAAATACTTCTTTTTTTCTAGTTAGTGACACATTTTGTATCATCTTTTCATATTTTTTGACTCAAGGTCGATTGACCCCGCTGTCCTTCCAAGGCCAATATTCTCCCCTCACGTTTTACGTCACTTTCAACCATTTTCCCTTAACTTTAATATAACCTTCAGTTTCGCATGTGGTGCGATACCGCTTCTAACCGGATTTCGATATTCTTGGTAATAGTGTAGTCACGCCTCAATTTAAACCTCGTCTTCGTTAATATCTTATTTGGTATGAGGTAGGGATAGTGTTCTCACTGATTGGCATTGGTGTACCAATTCTTTGATCCCCCCATCCAATCAGGATCTTTTTTCTCCCTCTTTCACGACTCGTATTTTCCCGCGCTAATGTGGACGACATGATTATTACTTTTGGCCTTCCATCACTTCTCCCTGGGATTGCGGTGCGGCTGGTGAGCTGACCATCGTGGTCAGCGTGCTATACCAAACCACCCCCAAGTTAATTTTTTTTTTCTTTGGCAATTTTTTCACTTTTATTATTATTATAGACGAGTTTGGCCTATTATTTCCTTAAATGATTTAAATTAAATGAATTATATTCTATGGTATTTTGTAAGTTTTCTTTTAATGCGAATTACTTGGCAACAGTGATATTTTGTAGGGAGAAGTTATGTACTGTTTTATTTGTTGACATTTTTGGGTATCTGTGCCCCTTCCCACTCAGTTAAACTTGTTTGTGCCTTGTAAATATGAAAAGGGGAATATAAATAAATTATGTGACATGTTGAACGATAATTCTGCTTCGTGTGTTTGTTTCTGAAGTTTTTTGTCACCCTAATTTTGGACAGAGACACAAAGATGGTGCCATGATGCTAACTGGAGTAAGTAACTCACTTTTGTTTTACTGTGTTTATTTGACTAGAGGGCAGTTACCACTCATTTAATGATGTATAAAATTCCATAGGTTATTGAGTCGTTCTTTTATTTTAATAGACCACGAGCCCTTGCTGTTGGGTTAATTCACGTGGCACTTTAGCAATGTTTCCTTCCACTACAATTTCGATCACTTTTGGCCATTCTTTTCATCAATTTTTGATGATCCAAATTTATTGTCAAAATTTACATATTAGTTAATAACCTCCAATGTTTTTTTTTTTGCTTCTTAACCTTCATTTTTCAACTGAATACCCCAATCAAACTTTATACCCATTCCTCTGTCTGTATTTCATTTTAACAACCCATTAATTGCCATACCAAATAAATTTAATTTACCATTGGTACAATAAACATTTTTTATAATTTCCTTATTTAATTTAATATAATTAACTTTTTTACACGAATAAAAATTTTTCACACAGTTACAAAATCCGCTTATCCAAAGATAATGCTAGGCAAAAAATAACGTTTAGTAAATAATAATTATTTTTCATTATTTTATTTAAGAATGCTTGAAAAATTTTGAATTGCAAGGATTTGAATTTTTTGCTTTATTTTAAAGAATGTAATATTATATAGCGATATACAAAATTTGAGCAAAATCGGGTGAATAGTTTCTGAGAAGTCAAATTTAAAAACAATCAGATACCTAACCCTTGAACCATTAAGATTGAGTCCTAGAACGTGAAGTTTTGTCCATTAGATCAAAATGAAATTTAAAATAGTGTATAAATTTGCATCTATGTATCAGTTTAAGACCTAGTTCTAAACAAATACTTTAGTATTCATTTCTCTATGAAAAATGAAGTATAAAGATTTTTAAGCATTATTCCAGTATTAATTGGTAGTTAAATTTGTGAATTAATAACAACTGTTGAATTAACAGGTACGAATTAGCAAATTCTAGTAACTGCATGTTTATTTTTACGTACTATTTGTACAAGAAGAACCAAAATATCTATCGAACAAATAAAGAAACCTGTACTATAATAACTCCCGAATGTTCAAAAAATTAACATAGTATCTGTAACATTCATCTATACCATTTTTTATTTTAGGGTTTCGTCCTCATTCGCTTTACTGAACAACTCCCGTGTTTTTTTTTTAATAAAGTCTTTATTTTTTTATTATAGCTTCATCAAAATTAATATTTATTCAGTTTAAAAGATCCTAAAACATTTTTATTGTATGGATACAAAATTAGTTCCACAGACTTTTTTTCCGATTTTGTTGTGACAAAACTTAAATAAAATAACTTTTTGGCAACCATTGCATTGTCATGCACCAAATTGTTTTTGAAACTAGTATTTAAGTTATGGTTAATATAATGACGAATTCGTTAAACATTATTCGCAAAAGAAATTATTTAGCAATAACGTGAATATTAGATTCCTGATATTGCTTTAGAATTATAGGAAGTCACTTTTCTATTAATTACTTCAATTACATGCACATTGCCTGAACACATTTTTATTCGAAATCAATTTTATAAGTAACCCTTTAAGAAACTAATTTATTTACAAATTAAAAATTAACAATTTTCAATTTTAAAAATTGTGAATTGTTTATTATTTATCTTAGTCATGAAATGCTTCATAATAAGGTCATTTGAATTATTTTAATCAATATTGGAAAGGTAATAAAAATAGAAGTTATAAATAAAGATATAGATGCATAATCTCACGTCACTTCACTCGACTATTCACTAAAAAATCTTGAAGATCAATCAGTTACTAGTAGCAACTAATGAGAATACTTCTCAACCGAAAAGGGAATAAGAATCGCCCAATAAAAAGAGTACCGACGACCAGTTGCCATTCATTGCCGCAAAATTACAATTTATTGCACTCAAGTGATATAGTTTGACCTCTGGCTAGGACATCTCTATTGTTGGTAAACAGCCTTGAATAAAGGATAAATAAGTAATATCTTTGCTCAATTTATTAATTTTATGCCGATGAAAACCAATATATCTTGAGTTTCTTATATTAAAGTTCATACCACGTGTTTGATTTATTTTGCTCCAATATGAATACATTGAACGATCATCATCATGACAACACTTTTAAGCATAGTTTAAAATAATTATTCCACAATTTTTTGCATTCATAGAAATAAATGTTTTTGACTATTTTCACTTTTTCACACGTGATCAAAAGTTACAAAAACATTTAAACAGAAAAACTAGTAAGCTAGTTTAGAAAACTATTCTCTTTTCTGACAAGAAAACTAGTATAATATTTAAATTGAATTTTTTTAATATTATCGTTGACATTTTTTTTATTTCACTAGAAATACTTCGAAGACTTAGAATAACCCTTCAGCTCTTTTGTTCAATCTGCTAACGTAAAAGTCTAGGTTAAAATCAGAAAATATTTCCAGGTCTCTGAACTTTCTTGAGGATTACTCTAGTACATAAAAATTTTATACTTTTCTTTCACGTTTTCCTATAAAATTTGAGATTTGTATCTCACGTGTTTCAAAAAATTTAGCTCGACACAAAGCATGTAACAATTTTTCCTATACCGTGCTGCACTTTTCACGTTATTCTTCTACTTCCTTCCAATAAGAAAACAATAAGCCATTGTTTTTTTGTTTGTTTTTTTACTCAAAAATGTATTTTTCTTTCTCAGTTTTTTTTCATCATTTCTTTAAAGTTTTTTCTTTATTAAGTGGTGTGTCTATTTCACTGATCAGTCAGTTCAATGTAATTTATATATCTGTTTTATTGAGGAAAATTTCGTCCAATTAGAAAGTTTTATTCAGGTTTTTAGCTTTGATACTCATGATTTCTTTGAGATCACATTTGTGCAATTTTTAAGAATTAGAAGAAAAAAAACTATATCACCTTCGAATTGAGACATCCTACAATAATATATTTTTTAAGGGTAAAGTGCCATTGCCCGGTATATCCTACTCTGATTTTTTAAGGTTAAGTGCCAACATCCGATATGCCCTGCACTGTTTTTTTATGGTTAAGTGCCACTGACCGGCATATATTTGCGCGACATACACTATACTGATGTTTTTTAATGTTAAGTGCCTCTGCCCGGTATATATTTGCCCGGAAAATCACTGCTGTTTTTCCGAATGTTACGTGCCTCTGATCGATATATACAAATTTGCCCGGTATATGTTTTTCTAAGAATATGTCAAAAGAATATATTCCTGGTATATGTCAGAAGTTTATGTTTTTCTAAGGTTTTAAGGTTTGATTGGAGTCAACCAGGCATTTCGGATTTTTTTAATTACATTGCCGCTCTCTTACCTCCAATATGGGTTCAATAACATTACTGCTATCGGATCGAACTTTTGCTTGGATTAGTTCTTGTCAAAAGTTGGCTGTATAGAGGCGGGAATATTTCATCGAAGATCTGTGCAGTATCCACTGTCTTTTTGAAGTTATTTCAACTGCAACAGAGATAATTTTAATTTAAATATATCTCGTTGCTATAAACATTTAATTGGGCAATTAGTTGGACATTAAAACGGATCAATGGTTTTATGGAAAGTCCAATAGGTTTTAAAAATTTTAGATTTGGTGAGCTTTTTTCCAACTATATAAAACTCATAATTCCAGACAAGGTGGTGATCGTTTGAATTTTAAATGTTAAAAAAAATGATAAATCAGAAATGCTTTTAATTTTCATAAAAGAGTGGCATTTTTTCATAATTAGTTATTTTACCCCATTTTCATAATGATTGGGGAAGTTATTGGATAAATATTAGAAATATTTGACCATGCCCCCCCCACTTTTTCACGCCACTATTGGTGCATTCGATTTGTCTGCAGGAATTTGCCGAAAGTGATTTCTATCTATAAAATAAGATAGATACTCAGAGATAGCTGTTGGAAACGCACTCCTGCTGGAAAAAAATAGGAAATGGTTGGCTAGAAAGTCTAAGTTCATCTGACAAAAGAACCTTAGAAAATGAGACTTATTGGTTTTTGAAATTAATAGTTTTGAAATGCATTTCAATATTTTCAATAATGTATCTATAAAATTTGCATAATAATATTAATAAATAAATCTCAAATTTTATTTCTGATGTTAGGTCGTAAATTTTTATGGACATTTTTAAATGTGATATTCATCATGTATTAAATAAGAATATGATTTTTTTTTTAATATACTTACACTTTTTTGCAATGAAGCATTATTGGAAACCAGCCTAAATATATAAGAATATTTTTTTAAGTAAATTAAAGTGAGGTTATTTGATTTATTATATAAAAATAAAATAAAAAGGGCATTTCTGACATTTTTTTTTCTTAAATTCTTATTTCGCTTTCTGACTCCATGACAAAATTAAAATTAAAATGGTTAAGAAATAAGTTGCTTTTTAGTAAAAATAATTGAGGTGTGTAAACTAGCACAAAAATTTTCAAAACATCAGGATAAATAAAATTTTTTGGGAGCATAACGAAAGATGTAAACAGATGCTGATACACATTACATAAAGTATTCATTAAAAATAAATTGCTAAACATTTGAAAGAAAATTTTATTTTCTTAAATAAAATGTGTTTATAATTTTTTATTAATGTGATACTGAAATATATTTATGTGGGAAAATAAAAGTTTTATTTTTAAAGTCAAAAAAGAAAAGAAAACATTTTTCGTCCATGTGAACATTTTACTTTTCTTAAATAGAATCTTTTTTAATGCTCTTAGTAATTATAGCCAATATGTCTTTTTAGTAAATATATATGAATAAATTCTGGCCAAATGTATTTTCAATAATAAATAGAGTAACTAATATTAGTAAAAAACAACAAATGGATATAATTTAACTAAAATATATATTTAACTATCAATGCCGTTCTCAATGCAAAATAGGGAAGAGTCGGGCAAAATTAAGTAAATGGGTAAAACTGGAACTAGGAATATTTTACAAAATTCAGCGATTTAGGGCTCTTTCATAAATGATATCGCCCTTTATTTCAATATATTTGATCCCCCTCATCTTTGTCACAAAATATCCCGCCACCATATTTCCTCCATTTTCTTGTCATGTGCCATACTATATTATAAACACACATACTAGCTATTCAGGAACATAACACGTAATTAAGACGTTTCAGTTTTTAAACTTAAATTATATTTTTAATGACATTTGAGAGCATTACAATAATAATTAGATTTGTACTTATTTTGGATATAAAAAATGAGAAATTATAAAGCAAATAATGTAAAAATATTTAATCGGCAGATTTTAAATATTTTTAATTGAACTAAAAAGTAGGTTGATATTTGTTACTCAGGCTGTCCGAGTACAACTTTTTCGTTCCTCCTCGCCCATGTAATGAAACTATATACCCCACAAAAACAAATTGAAAGAAATGAATTGTTCCATGAAAATAAATTGAAATATAAGACTTTCTGCATTTTAATTCTTCAGAAATTTATTAATCAGAAATCTCCCTCTCAGCTGACCCCATGGGTGATCTTCACAACGTCCGAGTCTCAATTCTATAACGTCCACCATGTAAAAGGGGGCAACCACAAACAATTTGTAGTTTACAAATTTTGTGGTAGGTTAAATTTCTTTCGTGGAATCAACGTTGTGTGCTGGCTGCCTAATCATCCCTTCATCTTGTCACATTTCCTCCATCTTGCCACCCCGTGTCACTAAAGTCCGTTTCCCTTACTGCAAGTGTGGCATCATTTATAAACTGCCACTTATAAGGAAAAAAATGGAAACTAATAGTAAACAAGCGTCATGCTGATAGATAGGATTGAAAAACAGAAAAAAGTTTAAAAATGATAAGAAAAGTTTATATTTTTACTCCCCTCCCCTTTGAATTATGCTACTATTTCTAATTGCCTGAAGATGTATTTTAGGCAAGCTTAACATCTGATTACGGCTCTATTTAGACATTTTTCAATTGCTAAATCAGGATTTAAACAGAGGTTTATTAAATCGGTTGGACACATTCCATTAAACTCCAAATCAAAACTTCGGAAGGGATGGATGCCTTGTCACATCTGTAAGAGATGGGGAACTTGGAGTTAATAACATTTAGAAGGAACATGATCAAAAATTTTATTTGTGATTTTCTATTCTTAATTCTGATCTACTAACGCAACTTACGAAAAATTTCAACTATTCTACATATGTTCCTTTAGTTTTAAATACTCGAAAGTTTCTCAATATTGGTTTGTCATGCTATTGATTTATTTTATAAATAAATATTTCGGTAGACAAATATAGCTTTTCTTCAGTATTGGTGCTTAGTTTAATGTATCCAATTTTAACCGACCAGATGGGAAGAAACTGGGTTTCCATACCTCTAAAATTATTTTTTTTACTATAAATAATGTATATATTTAAAGCAGCTATTTTATCATTCAAGTAAAACTGTACGCAATTATATTCATGGGATTTCTTAAGAAAATAGAAAAAGGACACAACCCTAAATACAAACTACTGCAAGAAATCGATCTACTTTTTACAGTTTCATTATTCTTATTTGAAAAATTAAATTTTTTTAATGGATAATGATGAACTTTTAACCGGAGATCAGAATAATTGTTTTTGTCGCAAACAGTACTAAATAAAATTTGACTGCCATATTTTATGAAATAGAAATATTGATTTAGAGTGTGTGCACTTGGCACAAACTCAAAACATTAGTTCATTTCTGTAAAACAATACGGTAAAACCTCAATATGGGGATAATTTGAACCATTTTTCTGTTCTGTTTACTATAATATGATTCAAATAACCGCAATATAAAGTTACAATGAATTGGAACTATGTTTTAGCTCAACTGCTCAAAATCATCTAACTATCTACTGATTTTAGCCACGTTCATTCGACCCAGCATGAATATTCAAATATATATTTTAAGTTTGTTTTATTGCAATTTGTTTACTACAATTAAGTTTATTTTATTATAATCTAGGAACACCTCTCATTAAACACCCTAAAAACTATTATTTTCTTAATAGTGAATTTTACTCCTGCAGACTTCGCTTAACTTTTTAATGCCCGAGTCTTCACTTTTTCCTCGTTAACTTATCTCCTGCCCCCCCCTAAAAAATGCTATTAAAAGTTTGCAATTTTCTCGCTGTTTTGCATCCATTAAATCGCGAAAATACTTTAAAGCTCTCTTCCATGACTTAAAGTGTGCCTTAACAAATTAGGCAAGAAACAAATGACCCTCTTTCCATCCTTCAACCTTGAGCGCAGCGTAGAAATTAAGTGGGGAACACGTATCGTTTATTTTATGGAAGTAGTTCGCAGTTAATGAGCGCTTTCACAGTTCCAGTGCTTCTGTTGAGCACTTAAAGGTTTCATCCATCACTCTTCTCATCTTGGAGACTTAAACTATAAGATATTTCGCATAATGTGTGGTATGAATTGACGCCTGAAATAAAAAATAAAGTAGCGCATCTAAAGGGATTTGTCAGAAAGAAACAAAATTTTACATACCTAAGCTTAACTTTGATATAAGTAAATGAAATAAAATCAAATAAAAATGATTCCTTTATTGCGGGAAAAAATTTAAATGAATGGAATGGTAGCCTCTTTGTCCAACTCTGGCTCAAATTCAGGATGTCATATCGTCAGGGATTGGGGCACACAAAAACCATATGATGTCCATCAGCATCTCGCTCCACAGCTATTCTAAAACAACGGTAAATGAGCTAAACTCGGAGGCTTTCCAACTTGTTGTCTTAAGTGGTCACAGATATGCTTGTTCGTAGACCAATTCCATGGCAAGCCATACTTCGTCGTGTTGAAAAATGGCTCCTAGGACCCCTGACATGAGTTGCTGAATGATGCCACGGGTGCACCACTTGCTGTCGTGGCACCGTGGATCAATATAGGGGATGATCTAGTCTCGTATGCCATCCCATTAGCTGTAGACGAGGCATGCTGATGTGCGATGTCGGCAAGATTAACAATCAGCCACTGTTGCCTCCATCAAACGTGTCGCTCTTGTCGAGTTTGGTCTAAAGCTTAATGGAACCAGACCTCTCTCCATAATGGATTCAAATTTATTTTTGTCAGTGACGATCATCGTGTATGACTGTGGTGGCCCAGTGATTAATACCTCAATCCTCCCTTCCCAGACAGAAGCAGTACTCCGCTTCGTGTGATGGCAAGGGGTGCCATCGCCAATCGTTTAAGTACCCTTGAATATTTATTCATGACGCCATATCAGCACAGAGGTATGTTTGTAACATCCTACAGTCAGATTTTTGTCACTCATAGCCGGGCCCTCAGGAGGAATTTTTCAGCAAGGCAATGCTCGGCAAACAAAACATAGCAAGGGTGTCACAGAAGTTCATCCATACCTTCCGCGCCTGCTCGATCGTCAGACTTGTCAATGGACAAGCATATCTTGGACCACTTGGGATGACAAGTTGGACATTCTCCGAGTTTAGTCGATTTATGATGTGTTTACAGCAATTACGGATCTTAAGGCTGCAAGACGTCATAATATATATATATATATATATATATATATTAGTTCAAAACGAAGATTAAACAAAGGAAAATTACAGACATATGAAAAAAGAAGGGGAAAAGAAAAATAATAATAAAAAAAATAACGAACAACTGGAAAAAAAAAACGATAAAATTTTTTTAAAAAATCCGGAAAATAAAAGATATACTCCTTTCATCAGCCCCCACGATTATATCCGCAAAAAAAGAGTGCTTTCTGATATTGTATCAATATAGCATGAAACTTATTGTTTTTCTTAATTTTCTTCGTGTTTTTTTGTATTTATTTATTTTGTTGTATATATATGCATATATATATATATATATATATATATATATATATATATATATATATATATATATATATATATAGTTTAAAACTCTAAATGTGCTTAAAATGATAACATTTTGAATTATTATAAAAGTATTTTCAAGCATTGTATTAATTTAAAGCATTATAAATATTTGAGGCTGTTAAAAAATTAAGTTTTAAATTATTATGTTTTGTCCTTTAATATTATAGTTATTAATATTTCTCATGTAACTTCAATATAACTATATTTTTGACGGGTCCCAGGATTAAAATTTCAATACCAAGAAAAGTAGCATAGACATTTTAAACTTTAGAAAGCTTATTCCACTTTCGGAAATATCAACTATTGAAAATATACTGTTCCTTTACTTCAGGTTTCAGGTGAAAATCGTATGATAATGAACGAAGAAATATTTTTAGACTATTGAATTTCCTTAAGAACGCCTTCCTTTTCTTACAATTTCCACCAAGGAATTCATTTTCTACGATTCTCACGTAATTTCGTGATTTTATGTCATTTTTCAGGCATAAAATTATTTTCTCCATGTTTGCAGATTAAGGAATTTTGCATTCTTGATATTTTCAAAAATTGTATTTTCCATAGAGAATAACGTAATTTACTCCATTGTCATTTATTTATCTTTTAAATTGCATATCAAACAGCTATTTAAGACACGTACCTGTGAATAGTATGCAATGCTTTTTCACTTGTAAATTGAAAGACGTCAAGAAGAGGATAAATTATACGCAAGATGGATTTTGTATTAGACAGTAAATTAAATAGTTCACATGTCTATATTATAAATGATTATCAAAGTATTCATTATCTGCATTTTAAATAACCAAATAATTTTTAACGACTTCACTAAATATTTCCTATTGACACTACCACACCATTTAGCGTTACACGAAGTTGTACTTTAAACTTATTAAAATGTTTTTTTTTAAATGATTCAAATGCTGTTATTTAAAGCTCATGTAAAAATAGCCCATTTTATTTAGAAATTAATGAATTGAATTGTGTTTTAAAAAAACAAGGTATTTTGCAAACTATTAATTTTAGGCAGGGGCCTTGTTGGTAGGGCACTGGGCCCAAGTCCATGTCGTGGTTTCGATCCCCGCTGCCCGATGACTCCCCGTGTAGTAAATGGTGACAAATGCTTGTTATATCTGTCTGGTCACAAAGCCCTCCATGTTCCCATCACAAAGCATACCTCTGAGGATACTGATCTAGAAGGTTCCTTGTCTTCTGGATTGGTTCAAAATTACAAGACTACGGAGTTGAACAACAGTAGTCGAAAACTCAAAATTGGGTCGGCTGTTCAACGACGGTTATAAAATAAATTCTACTAATTTTAGTGTTTAAAAAATAAAAATTGTTTGGGTCTTTTTTTTCATCAAATTTCTTTGTTTAATAAAAGAACTAAAAAAAATGCAAAACGAAAAACAAAGAAAAAAAGGATTTTAAAAAATTTTTCTGGTATAAACTTATTTCACATCATCTACTGTTGGATCAACTAGAGTATTGAAAAAATGGTTGTTTCGAGGAATTGAAATTATTTTTTTTTAGGGTCGTTCACTTCGAATTCTTTATTAGTCTTCATTTATAACTTAATTAAAAGAACAATGAAGGAAACTACTACTTTAAATTATATATTTTTTTATTTATTTATTATACGAAACTAAAAAATGAAGCAGAAAATAGAAAACTCAAAATGAATGTCCACTTGTCATGACAAATTTATAGTTTTTAAAACCGTAATGTGAGAATTATAAGTACTTTTACTCGCAATAAAACAATCTGGAAAATCGTAAAGTTTATTTTATTAGTCTGCTTTTGTGGAAGTACATCATTTATTATTTTTTTTTCTCCCGTTTTCATTGAAAAATTACCAATAAACAAAAGTATTAAAGAAGTTTTCCACATTTTTATTATTTTTATCTTTGTTTTTTACCCTTGAGGCGGTTACGCTCTTCCTAGAAAAAACAAAATCGAGTTAGATTTTTTTATTTCATTTTTTTTGTCAGCATAATGGGAAAATGGAGAAAAGATGCAATAAAAAGATTTTAAAAAAATGCTTAAAACTAGTATTCGTAAGCACTTTTTTTGTAATTTTGTTGAGAGTTCTTAAGTATGAATTAAAATTTTATTTATTTCTTATCACGATTATTTTAAAATATTCTTTTACTTGAACATAAACGCAAAATAAAAGTTTAAACCAAAACTGGAGAATTGATGCTATATAAAAATACCGTTTTTCAAAATTTGGTTTTTAAAGAATAATTATTACATATGTTGATGACATATGATTTACTTCTTCCAAATATATTTGCCATCTGTATATTCTATCCATAATTTACATCTACTTCTTTAAATATGTTTTTCCGTATATATTCGAGATTAATCATGTAGATGGCATATGATATACTTGTTCTAAATACATTTCTGTATCTGTATATTCTATCCACGGTTTATATCTGTATACTCTAAAAATATTCTATATGTATCTGCTGTAGGCTAATCAGATGGATTACATATTATGTACTAGTTCTAAATATATCTTCTATCAGTTCCACCATGGTTTCTATTATTCCACCCATGGTTTACATCTGTATACTCTAAATACAGATGTATATGTTGTATGTTGATCATATAGATGACATTTGATATACTTGTATTTTCTTTCTCTATATTATATCCATGGCTTACATCTGTATACTCTAAATATATTGCAATTGCATATGTTGCAGATATATCATGTAGAGGGCATATGATATACTTGTTGTAAATATATTTTCTATCTGTCTATTCTAATTATGATTTATATTTGTATACTCTGAAACAGGTGCATATGTTGTAGGATAATCATGCAGATGACATATGATGTACTTGCTCTAAATATATTTTCTATCTATATTCATCCAAGATTTACTACTGTGTACTCTAAATATATTCCATAAGTATATGCGGTAGACTAATCCGGAACTTTGTATTTCTCCATTATTTACTAATCAGTCTGATATTCTTTATGCTTAATAGATATCCACCTGTTCCTTATTAAAATTATTAGAAAGTGCCTGAAGAATTAATCAATAAGCCTGAATCTACTTCAGGCTTGCTGTAATGAGCTTGCCTTCAAGTCAAACAATTCACACAATGCACCAAAACTTAGTTGAAACTAAAAAGTGAACGAGTAGAAAGGCAATTGAAATATGCTCGCCTAAGTGACAGAAGAGTTTGTTATGGGCAAACAAATTAAAACTGAAAATAGGTATAGATTTTTTTGAGCATTTCTTAAGCTACTAGTAAATTATTTTCATAATACTACGAGAGAGAGAGGGAAATTTCATTCTATAAATAATATTGGTGAAACATTTATGATTCATGTATTTTTCTATATCAATTTATTAAATAGTTTTATATTTACATTCTACAATTTGTCTGTATACGTAATACTGATTTGAAGAAGTCACAAAAAATTATTAAACAATTATTTTTATCGATTATATTAATGATGTAATTGACTATTCCTATATTCATATCTAACTTTTTAGTTAAATGTTTTATTTTTCTTATTTTACCACTTCTTTTTACGAATAATAGCAATTATTACTGTGTACAAAAAAAGCTAATGGTTAGAGACCATATAAGTTTTGTTTTATTTGTGCCATAGCAATATTTTCAATGTCTACATTTATTCGCTAGATCAATAATTTGCTTTTATAAAAATATGATGAAAAAAGGAGATTTGTTGTAATATAGTTTATGAAGCTCATGCATCCTAAAAGCTTGTTTTTATGAAACTAAATGACAAAATTGTTTAATTATAAAAAATTCTGATTTACTAAACATCAATTAGCATAAACTCATAAAATATATAAAACCAAAGGAAAAATTAGAAAATGAAAAAAACAATCACAGTAATAAACTATGTAAAAATTGAGGTAATGTATCTGAGTAATATCCAGGTAAGTTTCTGTTGATAAGATGTTCATTAAGCATCAATAAAACTGAAATAAAACTCAATTACGATATGTTATAGAGAATAATTTATATTAGTTATTAAGCATAGCATAAAAAGAATATATAGTGTGCTGTTTGTTCGCTAATAAGAACTGTTCAGTTGCAGACTTTTATTTCTGTTCAACTAATAACTACATATTCAAACCGTCTCAGAATGTTTTATCAATTTTGTAACAATAGACTCAATTTTCGAATACTTAAGTTCGATTCCTTGTATCCAATCGAATGTCACCCAAACATTAAAACGCGCAAGTAAACCGAATTCTGGTATGCATTGTTTGCTAATTTTATAAAATATTAATTTTTTTTCTTTAAGTTTTAAGTTGTTTTGCAATTTTTAAGTTTACGACTACCAATGCTCAACTTCATAGCCCTGTATTTTTGAACCCAACCCAAAAGACAAGAAAAGTTCTGGATGAAGCATTGGGACAAACTAGTCTTCAGGAGCACTTTTTGATAGAACCTAATTCGCATTTGCGTTGTATGGAGAGAAAAATCATTAAAATCTCCAACGGTTAGTCTGACAGTAAGGGAACTCTAACCCATGTTCCGTTTACCACTGAGGATATTTCACGTCATCTCTGCGGTCGGTGCAAGCCCGTTGAGGAATTCGTATCGACCAGCTATCGCTCGGATTCAAATCCGGGTTACGTAATTGGGAGGCGAGCGCTCTTTCCCCTGAGTCACCCTTAATTCTTGATTGTTATTTGACGTTTTCCTGTCATTAGTAGTGTTTCGGTGTACTGTGTACAGTATATGTTCAAATTTCTTAAATCTATTTTAATTTACCGGCTGGGAATTACGGTCAATAATTTATTTTCGACAGCAACGACGGTTTTACAAGCGGACATTCACAGAGACGCTTCTTGACTTCTGAAGCGTTGTTGCTGCATCACAATGCCAGACCTCGCATAATAATGAGACCGTGCCTCTTTAGACTGCATTACTAAATCTTAATTTTTTAAGAACACAGATTCAAGTTTAAATACGACTAGGCTTCGCCTCCAGCTCGCTAGCGCTCGCCAACCCCCGGAACTGCTTTCGCAGTTCCTTTCGGATTGCTTCGTAATCAGATGCTCGCTTTGCTCGCTCATTGAATACGTTCTTAACGTCTAGCTTTTGTATACCTTTTTGAACACTGAAGTTCCGAAAGCTTTTCACTGTAGAAAATTCTGAACCTGTACATTTCAATATTAATTTGAAACTGAAAACAGTTCTCATATTTTTCTTAATCACACTATTCTAAATTTCAGTTGTTGAGAAAAGTAACTGTTTTAAGTTTTGTTTTAAAGTCTTTCCCACCAGAGGGCTAAAACCATGTGTTGTAAAACAATATGAAATAGTACTGAACGCCGGATGTAAAGCATCGGCTTCGATGTAGATAATTTTGTGAGAATGTTTTTGATAATTCGGTGAGAATTCACCCGATTAGACATATGATGTTCACAACGTGCTCTTGCGCGCCGAAGCCTATGAATTAAAACGTATTAGCGTTTTATATAATATAGATTAGCCATATGATGCTCACTACGTGCTCTTGCGCGCCGAAGCCTATCAATTAAAAATGAAAACTGTTGCCAATGCGAGAAAAGAAGTATCATGGGTTTTATTGATACATACGTATTAGCATTTAATATAATATAGCTAGATAGATTAACTGCTACGTTTTTTTCTTTTTTTTTCTTTTAAATAAAAAGCAAATAACTCATCTTACAGCAGAAAAATGCCTTTTAAATTTTATTATTACTGTGTTATCCTTATAAATATATTATCAATTTCAAACAGAATATCTTTTCTAGTGAAATTCTGGAACTTAGTATGAGATTAATTCTACTACAGGCATTTGATACAGAAAAAAAGTCT
Source organism: Parasteatoda tepidariorum (assembly GCF_982258835.1). Lineage (NCBI taxonomy): Eukaryota > Metazoa > Arthropoda > Arachnida > Araneae > Theridiidae > Parasteatoda > Parasteatoda tepidariorum. The sequence goes on along the minus strand of NC_141757.1, from coordinate 122,625,410 downwards.
TTTTTTGTAAAATACAAAGGTATCCATGGAAGAGATACTGAATATCCATTCCAAGTATTTTGAATACCACCATTTGCATATAAAAGCGATCCTATCGTAGCACCAAAATATTAGAGAGCTTTTTAGATCAATTTTCTAAAACGGTATGCATTATATATGATGCTTTAGAAATGTTTTTTAAATTGCATCCAATGACATTGAATTTTTTTAGAAAATGTTTCTTGAATAAAATTGCAGGTAGTAGCGTAAGTTTATTCACAAATGTCTAAAAAAAATTTTTTTTTTCTTTCCAAATTTTACAGTTATTACATTTTTTTTTAAATTATAAATTTTTTCACTATTTGTCACGTTCTGTCAGTTGTAAACGTAATCGTTTTCTAATAAGACTGAATTTTCAACTACCCCAACTTATTGTTTTGAAATCCTTCTTAATGTAATGCCTTTGAAAGTTTCAGAGCCAGAAAAATCTACTCACTGTTAAGTAGTTGGGGAACATGGTGCGAAGGCCGGGTAATAACAACCAGCTTCTGTTCCTTGATCGAAATTGAGTTAGTTAATGTACTCATACGTCAATACTGTCTTCAGATCTTGATTGAGGATAAATCCTAAGCCATTTTCGGTAGCCCTAGTGCGACGTTATCAATTAAACCAATCAATCAAAGGCGTTTAATGAATGCCTTGGGACAACAGAAATCTAAGCTATATTCTTTTTAAAATTGTTTAGGTGAGAACTTAAAAAGCATTCAGGGAGGAAAGCATACGTATTCTACACGGACAGTAGTTAATGCTTATTGTACTGCCATCTAGTAGAAATTCCGAAAACTTGAAAACTTGTAAAGTGTCTACTTGAAACGAGTACTAAAAAAGAGACTGATGTAAAAACGTCATCTTAGGTAAAATTTGGTTTTCCATGAAAACATTTTTTTTAATGAAGTGCTTCAGATACATTGATGCCCCTGACAATCGTTTCTAAAAGTTTTTACTTGTTGATTAACTTGTCATCATCAGTTTTGAAAAAAATGTTAAAACTTAACACAATACAAAAATAAAAAATATACTTTTTGCTTCCTTTTGCTGCATTCGAGTTTGCTCACTTAGAACTGTGACTGTTAATTAATGTAAAAAACTAATGGTTTTCTTGTAATTTTATGGTAATGCTGTACATAAATCTTTCGAATATCGAACAAAAAATCAAACACAGCGTATTTTCGATTCAAATGGATCTGATATCATTAATATTCTATACTTTTTACAGGAAGCTTTTTCAAAACTGAAAATAAATAAACAAATAAAATCTGCTTAATTAGAATTTTTGTTAATTGTTTTTGCTTCATTTCTATATTTCAGTTATTCTATTAAAGAAATCTAAACTTTAATTTCACTTCTAAAAATCCTTTGGAATATTTATACATACATATTTATTTGATTTGCAATGAAAATCAAGGGAATATCATAAACTAGACTTTAAATTTTGTTTCGAAAAATTTTTCAATTGGTAAAAGACGAAAAAAAATATTTATGCGTGCATGTTATGTATTTTTATACGAACTCCTTTAAATGACAGAAAAAAAAATAACGTTTCTGAACTAAATTTAAGGAAAACAGATTTTTTCTCAATTTTGATACTATTTTTAAACGCAAAAATCAAAAATGAATAGAAAGTTTAACATTAAATTATTCTTCTGTTTGTAACTAAAATGTAATAAGCATACTTGCTGAAAAATTCTAAATAATAAAATATGATTAACAAACATTGTTTACACTCTAAAATGTAAATTTCGGTTTACAATTCGGTATAATAAATGCAATAATAATATATTTTTCTAATTTTAAAACAGTTTTTATTTCTGTTCTAATTTCTTTTTCTGTCATGGAATTTTTCTTCGTAAAATGACTTATATCCCACCAGTAATAAATTTAGAAAAATTGCAAAATTTCTTAAATTGTTTTTTTTTAAATTTTTTTATTTTATCGCCTACCTGGTTCTGCGTAAATATGCGATGTTTAAAAAACCTATTAACAAAGGTGGCAAGAGAAGAAAAAATGAAGTTTGCTGCTGTGAAGTAATCAGTATTTTATTTATACCAAAATTAGTTATTAAATTTGCCAACAGATGCCTCTTCCCACTGTAAAAACTATACAAAAATGTTTTCAGTCGTTTTCAAACTATCTCAGCTCATATTGTCAATAGAATGAGCCTTTTTTTTGCTTCAATTATTGTGAAAACTTGTCAGACTCGCCATAGTTGACAAACTTTATAACCAATTGTGAAACTAGTTGAGCAAAACAAAATCGAGATGTTCTTAAAAAAATTATTTTAAATCGTTGGTAATTTATGGGATACTGTTTTTTTATGCAATAAAATACAATGTTTTAACAATAATCCCCCTATGTTTCACTATTTTCAGTTTCACTAAAATTGAACAAAAACTTATAATACACGAAATTTAAATAATTTATTACGATAGTCTTCGATGCGCAAAGTGACTAAAAATACTAATAATACAGATCCTTATTGCATAAATTAGCATTTAATTAAATGAAATCATACATTTTGTGCAAATAAGGTGTATAACAGACTTTAAGACTACGGCGTTGTTAAAATATGATCCTTTTACATTTTCTTGGGAATTTTCAGCTTAAAAACTATCTTTAGCTCTTCGATTTATGCCCATACACAACAAGGAAAAACAAGTATCTGGAAGAAGTGTTTATTTAGCCAAGTTCCTAAAAGCAACGCTGCAGTATGATCATAAATATATCATTCTGTTCATTTATTTAAAACAAGCTCCTCACTTTGATAATAAACAGTTTCAGTGTTTTGTAAACAGTTTCTCAGAACTTATGGCAATGGCTGTAAATACATAAATTGTTTGCGCTTTATAAGCTTTCAGAAGTTAAAAATGTTTGGAAACCAATAAGGAATAACTGCAATAAACTGAGACGTGGAAAAAGTTGTCTTCATATGTCCGAAAATAAGCTAGAATGTGTAAATATGAAGTTAGTCAAACATGTCTAGCGTGTATGTAAATGAATTAGTTTAAAACCATTTTATGATACAATACTGAATTATTTACGGAGGAATTAATGCATGGGATATATTTTTTCTTATATATTCATTTATTTCTTCTTAAAAAGGAATCGAAAAAATTTTCTTACACCAGAGACACAAAATTAACATTTAAAAGAGGGAGAAAAAAAAATCTATATAAAAAAATAGCGATTCCGAATGAGGGCTGAGAATCTGAGAAGGACGGTGCCAAATGTATCAAAAACTGTTTCTTTGTGGAATGTGTCAAAGATGATTGTTAGAAATACTCTCATGTTTCATTAGGAAATTAAATTGGTTTTGTAGTTTTCATTACAACCTTCTCACTAGTGTTTCGCCAATATTAAATGCGATAGGGCTTCCGTTTTGTCTTTGTTTAAATAGTATAGAGTCTGGCACTTAATGAATAAATTTTTTATGTTTCATTGCTAAGATACGAAGTTATGTTTAATTACAAATATAAAAATACAAAGAAAAATATATTTTAAACAAAAAGAAGTAAAATTATTAAGTATTAAAAAAAAATTTAAAATATTAGAAAACCCAAAAATAAAATAACAACGAAAATATGTAATCTCGTCGCCAGCTCACACGATTGTATCCGCAAATTAGAGAACCTTCTATGATTGCATTCATATAAAGCAAAATATATCAACACAATAGACTATGCTCATACAATGTTAGAAAGCACTCTAATTTGCGAATATAATTGTCTGAATTGACGACTAGATTATATTTTTTCATTATTTCGTTTTCTATTTTTTTAAATGCCTTTTAATATATTTAAAATTACCGTTACTTTTTAGAAATATTTCTTAATAACTTTTCCAAGTGTCCTTTCCAAGCGTATTTCAATTTCTGATTTTTGCAAAATCAAGTGTACGATAATTTTAAAAGAAATCTTTTAATTTCTCTTCCCCTAGTTGAAAAATTATCATGAAATAATAATAAGCTAGCTAGAGATGCCAATTAACTTTATTGTCTCTCCTGTTACTTTTTTGTTTGTTTCTACAATTTTGTTTATTGCGAATCGATTAATATTAAGTAGTTATGATTCAAAGTTAACATTCGTTTAATTATTGATATTTTACCATTACTGATACCAACTTTTTAATTTGGTTTCATTTTTATTGGAACAGAGAATATTTCAGAAATATAATCTTATTAACAGCAATGAAATATTTATCATGCATATGACATATTATTATATCATGCATATGACATATTATTATATCATGCATATTGCAAAATCAGTTATGTTTTCCACTCTCCGTATTCCCTGAAATTTAAGTTGGGGATATTTCGAAATTTATACGATTTCTAATTAATGATATTTAATCTATGTTAACGATGTGCATAATTTTTATCACGATAGCTATTATTTTTTTTTCTTTTATTTCAAATAACTTGTAGAATCCATCCAGCAATGTCTTGACGATAATTAAATGGAAATTAAAATTTTTTGAAGATATAAATATAGATGACTCTTGGTAGTATTGATGTTCCAACACTTATTAAATAAAGCTCTGATCTTCACGTTCTGGCTCTCAATCTGAATGGTTCGAGGGGAGAGGGCTCAAATTTACTACTTAATCAGTGCACACATATATTTACGAAATCAGACGCAGAAATGTATTTTCTCTGAAAAATATTTGACATATTTGGATTTCTCACCCCTAAAATATTGGGGATGTATGGTTCCCATAGTTTAGTCAGAAGTATGGTCTCAATTTTGTATACCTTTGACTTTTTGCATATTTCGCCGAGTCTCAAGACCTTTTGTCGCGAATTGAAAAATTCTGGCATTCAATTATAAAATTCGTCTATCCAGAGATCATTCCAAGCAAAAAAAAACAGCATTTTGTAAATATTTTTTAATATATAATAATAAGCGAAAAAATTATTGACTTGCAAACTGTTCAATTTTTACATCATTTTAAAGAAATTAATTTTACATAGCATAACACAAAATGTGGAGAAATCAATCAAATACTTCTTGAGAAATCAAATTTTAAAAATGCTACTTTATTGTGACAAAAAAAAAGATTCCTCATTAAAATTCGACTTTATTCCAATCATTTTTAATGCTTTTATTCAATCTAAAAAAATTTAAAATGGTTAATAAGCATTTTTCATTTTATTTGTTAAAGTTTATTTATAAAAGGAGGGCTTATAAATTGAATTTCGAAGAACATGGCTGATTATAACGTTGTAGAAAACAAAATGTTAAATACTTTCTTTTTAAATGCGTACATTTAAATAATTAACGCAAAGAAATTATTTTCAGTTAAATTTTCTATCCTGTCAGTTTTTTTTTAAATCTTTATCCATTAAAAAACTAGTTTTATTTTTACATTGTAATACTGTCGCATGTCACGTTTTGACCTCATAGAAAATATATTTTAAATTTTAATATGACATTTCTTCATTTCCATGTCCTTTAATTTTGATTGCGCATTTATCTCATACTTTATACGCCAATTCGATTGAAAAAAAATTATCCAATCCTTTTTCAGTGAATGTTATTCTGAAAACCTTGCTTTCGTTAAAAAATAATTCTTTGGATTCTCAGCTCTTTCAGTCATGAATGTACGCAACTAACTCAAAAAAGTTTTAAAAATCACAAATGTTTGGCTAAAAAGTATTATTTAATTTTTATTTTTTGAGACAGCATAAAATTTTTAAGAACAGTCTTAATTTTATCAAGTGAAGAATTATTATTATTTAAATTTGAATAAATCATTTCTCTTAAACAAATTGTTTTGGAATTGGTAAAGACGAATTTTTCCTCAGGTTATTTATCGTTTTAAATAGTTTTCTAACACGGCACGAAACATGATTTGATATTTCATTTTGAAGAAGTATTTCAATCCATAAATGCAAATGAAGCATCCCTTAAATAAAAAAGATAAACAAAACAAAATATCTATCTTTCCAATGTACTTTTGAAACTTTGAGTTTTTTTTCTTTGTGCTTTTTTTTAGTTATGTTCTGCCTTGAAAAACTGATATTTCATTGATGTTTAAGTTTGGAAAGTCGCCAAGCATCTATATTTAGAAATATCTATTTCATTTTCTATTTAATGAATTATTTTGATATTTTTATATTTAGAAGGCGGTTTGATACATCAATGGGGGTTTTCTGAGTTTGAAAATAAATCGTTTTTGAATAAAATTATCATCTAAATCAAATAAGAAAAAGAATGAAATGAATACTGAGTCGGTCGCAATGCAGAGATGAGTCGTATGTCATACCCGATTCATAATTTTTACGAATCAACTTAATTTCTTTTTTTTTTATTTGTGTCTACAACTTTATGTTAGTTTAGTTCTCGAGCATGAGATCTTATGATATTTTTTTATTTGTTAACTAGCTGTACAGTGCTTGCGTTGCAATGCTTTCAGTTTGAATTGGGTATAATATGAAAAAAGCACAACTACTTCCACTTACTAGGAATAACATTTACCTTTTAGTTTAATTAATAAACGGCTTTAAATATGTTTACTAAATTCATAAACTTCGGTAAAACAACAATATAAATTATTTCCAAAGGAACTAGACTAATACAATTCCAACCTGGCGAGTAGCGACTTATAAACAAGACACTTCGTTTGATGCTTTTACTTGTTGCTAGAAATCAAGTTTGCAGAAAATGCTGTTTACTAGTTAAATTTAGTAGGAATAACACGATCTGTGACGTAGGCTATAGTATACCCAATTGTAATTTTGTATTTAAGTGTGTAATGAGATTAGCGATTGCGATTTGAAATGAGAATTTTATTTAATGGTGAAAAAACCAGTGATAGTCTCAGCAGTTAATTCTCTAGGATATCGTTTGTGCTTCTTCCAACAGACACGTATGGTGATGCACACCGACCATGAACCATATTTTTGGATGATGATCTGGAATAAGTCTGGATCAATGGCGATATCAGGTATTTCTGTTGATATGAGCTGATCAATTTGGCATGGTGTGATTTTTTCAATAAGCCAAATCATGTGGCAATCCTCTTTTTTGTCATTCAATAGAATACATCAAACGCCGTGTCTCTCCAAAAACATGACGCTTCACAATAAAGTCAAGTATAGAGAGCTAAATTTTCATTTTAACTCCCGTGCGGTAATATCATGAAGATCCGATGATGTTTGCCTAGGTTACAAAAGCTCTTTAATTTCAACCCTAGCAGGATTTCATGTGAATGTAATAAATTAATCTGGCTGCCCATATACGCACCGATACTTGTAGCACCGAATGAAGTCATTTGGAAACACGAATTGTACCGACTTATATTCGCCAAGAAAAGTTTCAATTTTTTTGCTTGATCCGATAACAACGATGAAAATAGCTCGGTAGGCGACGTTAAATTTGGTAGTTTCACTTTTCCACCAGAACAGCAATTTCCAGCTGTCTCATTCTTAAATTTGAGAGCATAACAAAACACACATACATGATCCATTTTTCCTATGATAACTATAAGACTATAATTAGTAATTGGATTATAGTGAAATACACTAAGATTTAAACAAGCATATTGGTGGCGTTCGAATAGAGGAGTGAGTTTTTTTATTGGTTTCATCCTTGCTTCCCGCTGTGTTCCGCAGTGGATTGTTAAGACACGGTTCCCAGCAGATCACCGAAATCAAGCATCGCTGGCTGTGGTTAGTGTGAGCGTGGGTGACCACTTGGATCAGTCTGCGTAGAGATCGAGTGTGTGCGGTATTGGTCCTCGTTAAACTATTCTACTGTTAAAGTACTCGACCGGGTGCCATCCCCTCAGCAGAGGATTAAAATTGTGATGGCATGTCTTCGGATCATCCTCAGGGATGTCTACCAGATCGTCGCAGATAGCCCATTGTGCAGCTATAGTGCAACGTAAATGTATTACAACTACAACAACAACAACAGCTGCTTCCCGTTGCTCTGATGTTTCCGACGAACAGGCTTGAGTAGTGCGTATTTGATTCGTTAACAGTCTTCCTTCCTGTTGCTCAGACGTTTCTAAGGAACGGGCAAGAGCATTGTGTTCTCGATTAGTTTCAAGTCTTTTTTCCCGCTGCTCCGATGTTTCTGAAACACGAGTAGTTCTCTTTTTGCTCGCTCGAGATGCCAATGGACTAAGAGCGATTCGTTTAGGCTGCATATTTTTGCAAATATTCTCTCTCACAAACAAAAAGAAATGTAAAAGTTGACAGTGGTCGCAGATTAGCTAAACAGAAAATTCACATATATATTTTAAATAATAAAAAGAGCAATAAAAATGAAATAAATTAAAAAAGAAATATAAAAATGATAAAATTTAAAACAAAAATCTATTTTTTAAATGAAAGAAATAAAATGAATGAATTCGTAAACATAACTTGGTACTAATAAACAATCTAATAGCTTTCAAATGGCAACTGTCAGCAATAAAATCTTCGAAAACTATATTTAATTGTGCTAACCTAAAATTGCCTACTAAATATAAATAATTATTGAAAACGTGCAATTTAAATGAAATTTGCTATTGCTTTGATTTTTATTAAGCAGTTTTAACTATTCGCGATCGCTACGAACTATAGGGGGCGTTGTTGTATGAGGCGAATACCTACGATTTCTATATTAACAGCCATTCAGTTACTCTGGAGATGTCTTTAATGTAGCGTGTAGCATTGTAACGTTCCTTCTTTATTGTGGCTTATTAAATTTAAAAAAGAAAAATGTTTAATATTCTTTCGTATGCAAGCGAAAACAAAATGGGATCCTTTTTTTTTAGAGAAGGAGCATCCAAAACACATAGGAAAAATATTTGTAAATAAGCAGAAAAAAAATATGTATCTTCTTATTAGAGTTAAAACCTATTGCCTGAGAAATAGTTTTACTATATTTAATGACATAACATGAAAGGCCTATTTAAACTTTAAACAAAAAGTATACATAAGCCTCATAATTTTATGAAATTTATTTTTGTAAAAAAAGTTTTTTGACAGCAATTTTCATCAAAAAATTTCAAGTTTCAATAAAAATCATTATTTAGAAACTAAAAAACGTATAATAAGGAATGCTTATGAAACAAATAAAAAATATATATATATTATTTTTTGTTGCAATTTTTTAGTGCTACGAAAATTTATCTTTGGGATTTGCCAGAAACAAAACAAGATGTAATTTTATTTTTTCAGGAGCGAAATAGTTTACCAAAAAAACGAAAATGTACCAGTTCCAATGACATGAAACTTTATCTTGGTAAACGTACGTTTTGGAAATGGTATCTCATTTGGAATTCTATTTATTAGAGTTAATATGTCAACATCATCAGGTGAACGAAAATAGGGTTTATTTTGAATCTATGTTGAACTTTATATCGGCCCATTTCTCATCGAAATCCGATAGACTACTTTGATTTTAAATAAAGTGTTTTATTTTATGATTTGTAGCAAACATTTCAGGTGTAGATTGGCGGCACTTAAAAACTGCCAAATCTGTTGCTGCAGTGGCGTTAATACATAGGTACCGAATTTTTATTCCATACTCTTCTGAATCATATTACTTCAAACATTAGAATATGCAAGAAGTATACATAGACACATAATGCTATACCATTTAATTTTTCAAAAAAAGTATTTTGACGTTAATTTTTATCTAAAAATCATAAACTTAAAAACGTAGAACAAAGTATTCCTAGGATAAAAAAAAACGATTTTAAAAATTCTTCATTTTGAAATTTAAAAAACTGTCTTATTGTTTCTTTTTTTCATTCTTATAGTTCTTAATCAGACGTAAAACCATTCTGTAGAGAACTATCATCAAATAAGAAAAAAATTATTTACAAGCTAATTTTTTATTATAAAAATCATAACACTTACCTTCTTTATGAGCTCTAAATGAAATGTTCTTCGTTTGAAAGTTTTATTTTCAAATAATATGTACATAGATTATTCCTTCATTACTTTCAGATAACATACCACACATCAAAATTTTATAATTGTATGATCTCAATATGAATTTCAATACGCAGCTTGAAAACAGAATAGCTGAATTCTAGTTGAAATTATTCTTTCAAAACTAAAAAATGCTTACCAAGAAAACGATAAATAATTTATTAATAATCAGCAGAAATGATACTATTTCAAGTAATTCGGAGGATTCTTTATTGTTGTTTTCTGAATTATATAGATACAGAAATATTTACTATTCTACAAAGAAGAAGAATATTCTATAACTATTACAGATCTGTAAGTTCTGAATTCACATTTATTCATTGAAATGACGAAAGCAATGTTGACTTCACTTTAATTTGTAATGAATTGAAGACATAAAAAATTATTTTACCGTAATGCTCACATCTGTAACAGCAAGTGATCATGAAATCCGAAGTCGATAATAGAAAGGTAAAAATTATTGAGAAATTGTTCTTCAAATGCTTGGCGTGTTCTGCTTCAATGTTTGGCGTGTTCTGGTTAGTTTTTTTCAAGTTCTTCTACCTTTTCCTTAGGGAAATTTTGCTTCTTATTTGCTGCTAAGGAAATGACGTCCGTCATTGCCAATGGTTATGATGGACTTAATGCCGATATTTTCAGGCTCCCGCTAGAGGGCGTACTCGAGCGTTGTGATCGTGAATACTAAATCCGTGATACGACCAATAATTACAAAATCTATTCTCGTTGATTTTACTTGCTAGTGCTCACCTGCCATAAAGAAACTTGTGTGAATTATAAATAAATGTTAAAGTATATGTAATTCCCTTTTCCAAATGAATAGAGCTATAAGATCGAAAATATCACTGTTGTTATCTTCAAGATATTAGAAAACTGAATCGTTTATAGCAAAATTTAAAACAATGGCTAACTTTTAACCAATCAGAAAATTCCATTTCGATTTTCGCTGTTACTACTGGAATGATTTGTCGCAGAATGTTCTAATGTCGACAGTTACCTTCCTCGCGCTTTGAACTATCTGTAAGCCAAGTTTCATAGCATTTGGTCGGTTGGTTTAGGAGTCTATAAAGGACAGACAGACACACATTCATTTTTATGTATACAGGGTGATTCTAAAAAGATGGGCAAAATTTTAAGAAGTGATAGTACACACCCAAGCAAACAATTTTTATTAAAGAATGCATGGTCGAAAACAAAACGTAAAGGTGCTGGCGCATTTGGAAAGTTGTTTCATGCAAACATGAAAGCTCCGTTCCTGTTGCGAGTTACCGCGCTGCGAGTTATTATTTGCATGTAATGGGAAGAAGAAGAGCTCGTATACAAATTTTCGTCACGATTCATGCATAAAAGATGCTGATTCGAGAGCGCATTGTCAATCGCTGTAGTAACGCATCTCTAATAAGGAAAAGGCCGATATGCATTTTGCTTATGCATTTGGTTCCAACAGAAAGCAGCACCATCTCATTATGTACGAGAAGTGCGAAGCTATCTGAACGTAACCTTTCCAAACCAATGGATTGGGCAAGGTAGTCCTACAGCTTAGCCACCGTGATCGCCAGTATCGATTTCTTTCATGTATCGATTTCTTTTTATGGGGACAGCTGAATGCTCTTATGTATGAGACTCACATTGAATCTACAGAAGAACTTGTCGCCAAGCTTTCGGCCGCTGCAGGGGAAGTTCGCGATATGGCTGGTGTGTTTCAGAATGTTCGTCAATCTTTTTTTTGTTGTTGTACTGCGAGAATAGCCAATGCTGACCATTGTTTTAAACACTTATTGTAATCACGTGTCATTAAATTTACTTTTATAACTTAATTTCATCGTCTTTGTGTGTTTTTGCTCATATAGCGTCTTTTGGTATTTATTTCCCACTTTATATCCATTTAGGTATTTATTTTCCACTTTATATCCGGAAATTATTAATTGCTATTGTTTATTTGTCCTGTTTTGGACGTCTACTTCAACCACATTATTAGGGTTGTTTACACACGAGTAGCCCATGTGAAATTGATTCAAAAGTCCTTTCTTCGAGCAATATTTACATTGATTTATTGGATTCTCCTGTGTTGTATGATGTATTTTGGGTTTCGTCACATTCGGGGTTACTTTTTTATTTTTAGGACAAGACGGAGCTTTATGTCCTGGTGCATTACACTTAAAGCACTTAATGTCATATTTTGGGTTTGCTATTTTCTTCATATATGGTCCCTTATTATTTTGAAATTTATTTTTATCTAAGTCATTTTTAATTTTTTCATAAATTTAAAGTTTTTGTTTAAATTCAAAAAGATTATTGGCTCCATAAAGAGTTGCTTTATGATTTGTTTGGTCTGGTATTCCTTGAATTATGAAAGTGATTAGAGCTAAGTCATCAATATCACTTTGAGATGCAATTTCTTTCATTTTAATGAAATACTCTTGAAGAGTTTCTTTATGTTCTTCTGACTATATCTTTGCTTTCTTTTTTGCAACATTGCATGCATTTTTGCACTATTGCAATTAAGTCCAAATTCTTCCAGCAGAAGAATTTTTTAATTTTTCATATGAATTTGAACAAGCTTCACTTCTAATTAAGGTTAATGCATTACCTTTTAAACATCATTTTGCAAATGAAACTTTTTGCATTTCCGAAAACTTAAATAAATTAGCATGAGTTTCAAAATTTTCAAACCAAGAATTAATATTTCCATGTTAATCTCCTTTAAATATAGGAGTAACTGCGTCAATGTCAGAAAAATTAACTATTAATTTTGTTTCTGGTTCTCTATTATTTATATCATTATTAGAACTTTGATTATAGGAGACCATATCTTTATCAATACAACCTTTAGTACAATTAGAAGTTAAATTAACTAGTGTCAATTGATTTACACAAGTTTTAATTGGTAAATGTAGTTCAAAATCAGTTTGAGTTTGTCTACATTCAAACTGATTAAATTCATTCTCATCTTCAGAGGGATTTTCCATTACTATTGATTTTTTCAATAATTAAAATCACATATACGCGTTAAAATATGTTTAGCAATTTCATTCTTATTTCCCTCACTTGAAATATTAAGAATATCAGTAATTTTGACTAATTCCGAAAAATTTAAAGTATTACAAATTTCCTTAAGTTTGTTTGAAATTTCTTCATCGTTAGGTTCAAAAGAAAATTCTGAAAAATTCAGTATTTTATTACGATTTAATCTTGATATATCATTAGGAAATAAAAGTTTAAATAACAACTTAATTTTATTTGCCGTCACTAGTTTATTAGACGTTTGAATCACATTTATCTCCTTCAAAAACATTTAAATGCACTATAAATACAATATTATATCATACTAGGAGGCTCCGCCCCCTGCTCGCTAACGCTCGCCAACCCCCGAGAATTACTACGCAATCCTATGTGGTTCACGCCGTGAACCATGGCTCGCTTAATTAATTCCTAATTGAGTTTAAATTAAATATTGTCATGTTTTTAGTGCATGAATCTGAATTGAACAACCTGATAATGCTCACTCTGGTTATTGTTATCTGGTTGCTCACTACGTGCTCTTGCGCGCCGAATCCAATCAATTAAAAATGAAAACTGTTGCCAGCGCGAGAAAAGAAATATCATCGGTTTTATTGATACATACATACGTACGTATTAGCGTTTTATATAATATAGATTTTTAAAAAAAGCAAGGTAAACATACGAAATGCAATTCAACCATGAACATACTCTATTGATTAAATTTCATAATAAAAAGTTTTATATCACTACTCATATCTAATTTCAACAAAATATGTAATCATAAGATTGAGAAAGAAAAATATGAGAAAAAAAAATATATCTACAGTGTACTCTTCCTTTACTTTGTCAACACTTTTCTTCAACCTTCATGATTTATACTCGTGCAGAAAATAGTTTTTTTCACTTTTTTTTCACGAACAACTCTTGTAAGAAACTAATTCATATTTGAACAAAAGTGAAAGTCATCGGTCAACTCTATGGATGGGACACACATCAAATGGTTTCCGAGATGTCAAGCTCCCTTCTACATCAGGTCTTAGGATCAGGTCATTTCCTTATTGTCTTGGTAGAGAATCTTTTTTTTAAAAAATAGTAGTATAAGAAATATAAATTATGGCAATAAAATATTATTCCTTAAAAATGCCTTTACAAATTTTGGGGTCAATAGTTTTATCTTTTAATGAATACAAGATTAATCTTTATTAAAATATTACACTCATTTTAAGTTAAATAATAATCTGCTTAAAAAGATCTTCGAAAATTTTAAATTAACCTAATTGTGGAGAGTGGTATCAGTTTCACGAGTAGCTGAATGTGTACATGTACACTCTATAACAAAAAATTTGACGCACCAAGAACGCACTAAGACGCGCAAAATCGACGCTCGATCAGGCTGGAATGATAACGACTGGGAACGTAAAGTCTTCAGCGACGAATCCTGCTTCCAACTGTGTTCTGACGATCATCGAAGACGTGTTTGGAGATGCGCAGGACAGAGGGGGGATCCTGCCTTCACTATTGCACGCCACACCGGCCCTCAACAAGGCATTATGGTCTGGGGTGTCATTTCCTTTGACAGCCGGACCCCTTTGGTCGTCATTAGAGGCACACTTACTGCACAGTGGTACGTCGACGACATCCTAAGACCTGTTTTGCTACCGTTCCTTTTGCAGCGCCCTCGGCTGGTTTTATGGTTATTTAACTCATAACTCATTTAACTAATGAGTAAACACTAATATTTTTTCATGCAAACAAAAAAACAATTCAAACGTTTAAGGATAAAATTAAATGAAAGCCTCTATTAATTGAAAGCAATTATTTAAAGGATATATTATTGTCATTACTTAATATACTACAGGGTGTCCCGAAAATCATGTTACATAAATCATGTAAGATAATCATGTAAGATAGCTAGAGAAGCATATATTGCCATACAATTCATGGTCCGAACGTAAGTCGTCACGCACTAGACGTCACGGAATTTTTTTTGGGTTTGTACTTTTAATTTTATGTCAGGACTATGAAAAGTCTCAAGGATGATGATCCCACAGATTCCTCAGAAGAAGTTGTTCCATGAATTCCGTATCCGTATCCGTATGAAATCCGTAAAGAGAGATGCCTGGTGTTTTCGCCGATGTGCTTCAATCACCCAATGCGAAAGATGTGAAACCTGCTCCAATGTTGGCAGCCGCAATTTCGAAACATTTTTGACCGTAATTCTGTAATGACTTAAATTTTAATTTCATTTTGTTAATTAAAATCTTTTGTTTCATTTTATTTTTTTTTATTCTATCTATGTCTGTATTGTTTCCAATCATTTCATGATAAAGCATGTTTCGTGCTCTAGCGCATTACGACATGCATTCGGAACATGGATTGTGTGGTAATTTGTGACTGTCTAGTTGTCCTCTTTCACCCCCTAGCGTGTGTACCATAAGTTTTGGAACACCCTGTACAATCCTGATTCTCCCACTCATACACCTGATGCTAAATTATTAATTAAACGATTCAGTCATTATTTTATTCCCTAGATCTTTTCATTCATTTTTTACTCCTTCCCAATAATAGTAGCAAGACAAATCTTGGAGCATGCTTTTGAAAATAAAAGTTTAAAATTAAAAAAAATATATCAATAAATTCACTTCACAAAATTTTTTTTTTCAACCAAGCTAAAACTCCAAAAAAAAATCTAAAAAAAACAAGTGTAAACCATTATTTACGAGACAAGAGAAATATTTTTTTTCAATATTATCATGTAAAATACAGTTAAAAATGTATGCACGGAGATTGCAGTAACGCCAAATATTTAGTTACTCATTCCTCACCATTTAAATAAATATCATCGTGATGTGAATTCGAAAAAAATGCTTATAAAAGTATATTCAATAATAATCATCTGGAAAATAATATTGTTGAATATATGCAAAAAAAACTCTGTAATGTACCTGTAAGTGAAATGCATTAATATTAAAAAAAAAACAACAGTCGACGAACAACAATCCAACAGTGAGGGAGAACTGTACTCATTCATGCTTTTAAATGATCTTTGCTATCAAGGAAATCAAGATTTTCTGTCCCGAAAATAAAATAATTTTTTTAAAAAAAAACTATGTAATTCGATAACTATTTTTGACAGAAGAAATTATAACAAGTTTTAAACCAAAAACTTTGAAGGAAAAAGATTAAAGTGAGAAATTAGAACAAATTTATCATTCATATTCGTTTTGAAAATCATAAGAAAAAACATTGAATGGCGGACAAGTAAAGCAGAACAGACGGATTATTTTTCTTTCACATCTTAAATATATGCTTTATATCCAAGTTAAATGAATTATTCGTTGCCATGAAATCGATTGGGTGCATCGAAAATTCCAGAATATTTTTTCGACGTATAAATGAATACAATTTTAGAGTCTTGTCAAGTACACAGTTCATTCTTTTCTCCCTTTCTTTCAAATAAATAAATTCAAAGATAGATGATATTATTGCAGTCCCTCTCAAAAGAAATGGTATGATTTTATTATGGAATTGATTATTTCCTAGCAACGTTTATCTTTTTCACTGACTGCACTCGTCTTTAGTTTTTATCCAAGTAAAAATAAAATTGAGTCATACTGTGCTTCATATTTTTTTTCTTTAAAGTAAAGCTATTGCAATTATTTTCAGTAAATATATTGCCTTAAATTGAAAGTTTTTAGCTTTTTATTAACTCACTTTGGTCAAATCTTCCTGTCAAATCTTCGCTTCAGGACAAGTAAAAAGAGAAATTTATCGCCATTTTTTTAATCGTCATACTGAATTAATTGTCATTCGAAATTCTGACCTTTTTAAGAATAGTTAAAGCTATTCAATCATAATTGGAGCTCAATGCTGAGGGGGAGAACATGTTCTTAATATTTTCTGACCGCTGTTACAAGCATAACTTCATACGATACACGACAGCTCACTATTCAAATTTTTTCGACTATAATTAAATAAAAAAATAATAAATATTTATCGAAACTTATTTCTTGTATGGAATTGACTTTGGATGAATAAATTTTATAATTGCGGTCAAAAATGTTTCAATTCGGATAAAAAGAGTTTAAGATATGGAAAAATACGCAAAAAGTAAAATTAACGATGAGGGATCCTAACTTTAGATAGATCTCCTGACCCAACTATAGGTTCCATATTTCTCAGATTGAGCCTACCTCTAATATATTGGGGGTCAGAAATCTGAATCCGCTGAAATAAAGGCATGTTTAATGAGATAAAGCATGTTTTTGGGTCAGATTTTGTAACTTGAAATATCGGCTGCACTAATGAAATGGCATATTTGATATCACCCCCTCGAACCATTAAGTTTGAGTCTTAGAACGTGAAGATCTGATCATTAGATTAAAAGTTAGTCAGGGTGGTCTGTTTTTTGCACACTGCACATGAAGTAATTAAAAGTATTTACTTTTTATTTGATCTTAAATTTTATAAAAACGTACTCGCATTATTTAAATACATTCTATAACGCATTTGTCAGCAAGCTTAAAACTTTTCAAGTTTACCTAAAAAACAATTTTTTGGAAAATAATATGTTCAATATTTTGAATTTCAACAGATAATCTTATTTTTGAAATAATAAAGATAGGCTAATTAAATTTGGCGTCAGTCTTTTGAAATTTACTGACTGTGTTTTGAAGCAAAGCTAAATATCTGTTTAAATATTTGATCATTATTAAATATTTGATCAGCGTAAGCGGACGTCATGAATCTGTTGTTTTTCATTATTTTAAGCATTATTCAGTTATTAAAATTTAGATAAAATTTTAGTTAGTAATATTAAAGCTTCTAGTAATATCTATTGAATGGGAAATTTTCTTTTTAATTGGAATTCAGTACATAGAGTCTGGCATAACTATTAAATTACACTTATATTAATCCTAATAACTCACACTATTTATTTGCTATATAATACATGAAAATAGTTTTCGTGTTTTTGCGATTTTATAACACGTTTTATTTAAATATCGTTTTATAAAACAAACGTTTTATTAAAGTATTTAAAAAAAAAATCATTGCATCCAAACTTTAAATACGACTTTGCATATTAAAAAAGTCTCGCAGTGAGCTGATCGTAAAGACACGGTTTCCAGTTGAACACCAAAGTCAAGCATCACTGGCTGTGGTCAGTAAGCGGGTGGGTGACCACTTTTATCAGCCTGCGTAGGACCGAGGAAGCCCAGTATCGGTCCTTGTTAAACTGTTCTACGGTAAAGTGCTCGACTTCGCGAACAGGTCGTCGGGAAGCCAAAACAGGGGAGCCATCCCCTCAGCAGAAAATCAAAATTGCGATGGCAAGTCTTCGGATCAGCCTCAGGGATGTTTCCTAGATCGTCGCCAATAGCCCGATATGCAGCTCTTGCGCGAAGTAAATAAAATACCTACCTACCATATTAAGAAAAACGTATCCTTTTCTGAGTAAATTTATTGCTAAGGATCATTTATTATATTAATTAAATGTATTTTAAGGGGTATTTACTTTCATTAGGAGTACTAAGTACTTTTTAATTTAAATATTTCTGCTAAATATCTCATATTTCATGGGTAACTCGTATTTGCATGAATAAATAGACAGAATTCCTAGACGGTATAGTTATTATTATTGCTATTTTTTAGAATTATATGGATAAAATACATCAAAGCCAAAGTGTATTATCTTAGTATATGTCTAGACAGTTTGTATTGAAGTAACTTCAATTATTTATTAAAATTAAGCATATTTCACTTTCTTTTATTTTATTGCATTTCTTAGTTCTGTTTACTTATAAAATATTATAGGACATAAAAGTTTGCTTCTAAAAATATTAATTAAAAATATTTATCTATGCTTGTTTAATTCCCTAAGTAAAGTCAGAACCAATGTGCATAGATCTACAGTTTTTTTAATGTTTTTCTTTAAAAGTTTTAAAATTAATTATTAAAGGTAAAACATTGAAACAACTTTCTCAGTTTAATTATTATTTAAATTTTTCATCTTCTATTAAATTCTATATCAGTACTTCGTATCTTCTTTTCTTTTATTTAGCCATTGGAATTTTTTTTGTCGTATGCCTGTTTTAGGCAGTGGGGGTGCGATTGCTCCTGTTTTTCAGTGGTGCAATCTATTACCAGGAATTCGACTTCTGCCACGCCTTTCACACAACCACAACCCGTTTATAGGGTGGGTCACATCCACACACAAAGGAGAAAGGACATAGAGCACACAGAGAGAGAAAGCAACATCCATGCCTTGCCCGAGATTCGAATCCAGGACCTTTCTGATGCAAGGACTGTTCCCTGCCCCCCTACACAGGCCGGTCAGCGCCATTCGAAATGCAAAGGATATAATATATTTTTGCTTTAATCAAACTAATTTTGAAAAACTTTTGGAGAAATCATTAATAAGATAAATTTCTGAACATTTTTAAATCGTACAATAGCTATATATTTCGTTTTCAAAGTACGGATATGCGAGGTTTATTAGCCAATACAAAAATAAATCAAGTGCAAGTGGAAAAGTAATGCTGTTGTGTACTGGGGAAGCCATGTCATTTACATTAAATATTTGGCTTTTTTTCAAGGGCAAGACATTTTTATAAGTTTCATACTTGTCAGACACATTTCAAGTAGTTATGTCTATTCATATTTTTTTTTTTCAAATTTAAAATAATACGCGTGATACTTGTCGGAGATGTCAAACTAAGTATTCGGAGATAAACTGAGTAAACTGAGTAAAAAAAAAAAAGTAAATGTGACTTTTAATTTAGTCAGATTGAATGTGTTTTTTACCTATTTTTTTATTTAACTAATAGTTTTATATTTTATTTTATTTTTTAAACTGCTTTGAACTCTCGACCAATTTCTGAGTTTACGGCTATCCATGATCACCTCCGTATCCTTATGATGTTGAGCCCAACTCAGAAGACAATGGAACTTCTGGATGAAGCATAGGGATCAACTAGCCTAAGTGGATGACTTTTGATGGAACTAACCAAGAATTGAGTTATATGGAGTGAAAAACTACGATAACTTTCCACGGTTAGCCTGACGACAAAAGGATTCTAACCCGTGATCCGTGACGAATCCATTGAAGAAATTTTTCGTTAGCACTGTGATCGATGCGAGCCGAGTGCGGAATTCGCATCAATCAGAAATTGATGGGATATTAGCCCGGGTAACCTCATTGGGAGGCGAGCGCTTTGCGTAATTTTTTCTTCAAATATTTTGTTCCTTTTTTCTTTTTTTTTGAAGTTTCCTGCCAAAATTGACTTTTTACATTCCACACATCACCGTAGGAAAAGACATAAGTCACTTTCAGCATGAAATCTGTTAAAATGTATTAAAAAAATTTAAATTTCGGTATACATTTCGTGATTATTTTTCAATGAATGGTTTCAACAAAAATTGCAATATATATTTTTTTCTTTTTTTTTGAATGAATTGGGCAAATTTTCTGTAGATAACATGTACTTTTATCAATATGGGGATGTTTATGGAAAAAAAAAGTTCACTAATCACGTAATATCCAGATATGTCGATGTATACTGGCCGTCAATATAACACCATTACACCATGCAATAAAGCACAATCGCTTTTTTTCTATTGCTATGTTAAATAATTGATTTAATACAATAAATCACAAACACTTCATGACTTTGAAACAGGAATTATTCATGTAATTGATGAAATAATGGAAGGTTTATGTAGGAAAAGTGGTTAACATTTAAGAGTTAACAGGGTTTTTCAAAAGAGAGGTAGTAATTCGCTTGGTGATAGAATACTGGTTAGCCAGAGGTAGTAATAAAAATTTCATAGAGTATTATAATCATAGAAATGTATAAAACTCTTTTTTTCCATGCAAACATTTAGTACTTTCAACATACTAAGTATGGTGATATATAGCGAAAAAAAACCCATCATAATCTCTGGAACAAGTTGCTAAACCAAAAAGCTCCTCTGGGTAATTCTAAAAATTCATAAACAAAAGTAAAATTAATTCAAGTTAATTTTTTTTAAATATTAGGTAAAAGATGTTTAAGTGTGATATTTAAATTATTTTAAGATTGGAAGCAATCTGATTGGATGTTTTGTTTCAATAGGTTAGAAAAAACTATAATGAAACACCTGTTCTAAATGCGAAAAGACCCCTTGTGATAGGCATGAACCAATACGTTAGCCCTATCATAACCAAGCACCATTTTGCTAGGATGTATCCTGACTTCCACACTATAACCAACAAGAGAGTTTTCCACCATGGCATATTTAGTGTGCACCATGCTGCACATGCAACCTGCGCACGCCAAATGCGCCATGGGAGCTCTTCATCATTGGAACAAGTTGCTGAAATTTTAAAGCCCTTGCAGACAAATGTAAAGTCCGATTTCCGAAAAGCAAATATTTGGTAAAGGATTTTTTTTTCTTTTTTTTTTGAGGTGGGACAAATGAAAAGTTTAAGATTTGCATTTTATCAAGTTAAAATCTGATGAAGAAAATCCTTATGACTAGGTAAAGAAATAGAAATTTAACGTATGCTGTAAAATAGAAACAAAACACCCATTTTTCATTAAATCGTGAGTGTTTAATTGTAAAAATAAACTCTAAAAACTAACTTATTTAATGTTTGCTGCCGTATAACAATAAACGGAACATTAATAAATTAAAATCAAGCAATGTGAAACCTGATTAATTTTTAAAATTTTGCAGATGCGTTATATGGGCTAAAAATTTTTCTGTAAAAATAATGATATTGAAAATAACGTGTTTAAACGCTTTCCCATGTACCAGATAAAACTTACTATAGCAAGTATTATAAAGGAAATAAATTTTAAAAAAAATATTGTGATATGCATCTCACAAATTTGTATGAGATATTGATTAGTTTCCAATCACCTTTAAGTGCAGTGACTGTCAAATAAATCTATGGTTATTTTAGAGGAAATGATTAATGACTTCAAATGAAGGCTGAGCTATATTTACTTTATATTTATAACGCACTGAAAAATCTTACTTGAATATCATAAATGAACTAAAAGTTTATTTATGATATTTAAACAGCCACTTATGCTAATTACATTTATGCAGACAATTACTGCATCTATCACTCTAAATATATATATATATATATATATATATATATATATATATATATATATATATATATATATACAGAGAGAGAGAGAGGAATAATTTTTTTTATATACATTATAATATATTATACAGTGTAATTTGTATTTTAGGATAATAATTCCTTACTTCGAAATATCGCAACGTGAAGAAATGTATCCTGAAGAGAATCTTTATGCTTTTCCATTAAAATTTTTTTGTTTTACTTTATTTTCTAATTACTGAAGTTATTGGAGAAATGATTGCAATTATTATAATAATAACTTTTTACATAATAATTATTGCAGTAATATTAATTTTTGAAATATTAATTAGTAATAACTATTGAAAAACCATTTAGAATTTATTGGCTCCTGAGTTCTGTAAGAGTATAGATGGCTTCAGCAGTAATAAAGAACAGCACAACAAGCAGATGAGGATGACGATAACATGAAGATCAGACGATAATTTTTGTTTGATTTTCAGACGACAACAAAAAAAGCCTACTATAATTTTGGTCAAATTTTCCGACGTTGTTTTTAGTGAAAAGAAGTTAAGGAAACCCGTTACTCGAAAATATATAACTTTGTTGGCTCGAAAGCTGAACTACCCGTTAGGAGTGAAAAAGAAAGTGAAAAAGTATTGAAAATCGTCGAGTAAAGAAGTTCCACTATTTATTGATGATGTCTTAGTATTAATAGATTTGTATGGGATTATATGTATGAAATATCATCAGACGGATGGAATGAATTAAAATGTATGTTTTGAAGTCATCTTTATAACGTAAATAAATGTCTTTTTTGACAGAAAAAAAACAAACTCGTTCTACCACTAGTCACAGCTTTATTGGCATGTATACAAAACTTGAAAAATTGAAATAATTAGTCCAATTAAAAATGAAGTCTCTGTTTAATTTTTCGCCAATAATTTTTTTTGACAATTTTTTGGAATTTAAAAAAAAAACACGACCAGTGGTGATCAAGAACAAATGTATGATTTAACTACATGTTAATAAACCCTAAACTAGCAGAAACCCTAGCGAAAAAACCCTAAACTAAACTAAAATGATTTCTTACGTTAAATTTATGGCGATGCTCTATATTTTTAATTGCATTTATTCAGTAACTATTCAACCATTTTTTAAAATTTCGTCATGTAAAAATAGGTTTATCGAATTTAGTTTTTATATTTTAGAAATCAAAGTAGCGTAATCGCAATTAAATTAAATTAAACATATAAAATATTCAAAAGTTTTGAGTAAACTGGCTTTTTGTAAAAATTATATGTGAACTGAATTAAACTTTTTTGGAAACAATGAAAAAAAAAAGAAATTACAAGCTGATTCACTACGAAAGGGTTCTCATAACTCACTGAAAGCATATATTTATTATAATGTGGTTCATTTTGAGCAATAGACATTCATAATTGTTTATTTTTTCAAACGCAATCCAACTGTATACATTTTTTTTCTAAGTAGATATAAAAGCTAAGTATGTGCAATCTAAGATATATTTATTTTCCATAACACACTTGAATGTACCAAAATTTCAAGAAAATAAAACAGGTTTCTTCCATTTAAAAATCATATTTTCAACGATATGCAATTATAAATGTTATGAATAATTGTTTCGATACTTGTTATTACCTACAATTATGAAGGTTTATGAATACTTAACACGAGACTTGCCATGATATACATTTATAAATGCTTATGAATACTTATCTCGCTTCAGATATAGAAATCATGTCATTTTAAAATACTATATATAAAATAAATCAAAAAATATAGTTTGCACCTAAATTTGACGATTCGTTATCGCCAACTTAGAACTATTTCAATAAGTTATTATTCCAAAATATGTCGTACTAGAAACGAGCCTTTGTCGCTTTGAATATTGAATACTGCCAGAATATCAACAAGTCTTTCGTTAGTCACATATTAATTTCCTGTAGTTCTGTAACTCATTAAAATTTAATTGTAGTACAAATTTACTCAACTATTTTGAGAGTTTCAGTGAAACATTAATTATCTATCTTTCCACCCATTTCACTGTGAGATGACATTGTGATTCCACATTTGCCATATTAAGATACTACTGAATGAATTTTCGCATATCAAGATTATTGTTCTATTGTTGTAAACTCTTTGTGAGTTAAAACAAACTATGAAAGATGTAATATAAAGGTTTAATTCGTGCAAATTTGATCTGTAGAAGAAAGTTTAGCTAGAATTTAACTTTTTGTACAATATATATAAATTGTGATTTAATTGCAATTTTTGCTCGCATAAGTAATGAATCAAACTATTCATGCATTACTCTATACCACTAATGGTATTGTAGAATATACAGTTAAAACTTCGGAGTGGAAGTAGGGCTCATGAGAAAGACTGAGACTTGTATTGACTAAGGAGCTTCAAAATGTCTGCAGATGTAGGGCTCTAGAACGCTTCACAGCTCGGGCCCTATTGAATCGGTACTCTTTTATTTATTTAAATCAATTTAATTTATTGCATTCCATCAATTGCTGTCAAAAATTTCTCAGATTTAACTGTTTTAGCGTAGTTAATAGATTAGACGGCTAAATTATAGGTCTTGCATTACAGAACAGAGATTAAATCATTAAATTCCGATAATACAGCTATTTCTGGGGCTTATTTGTATCCAAGTTTTAACAATATTGAATGGTGAACAAATTGTGTATCTTAAGATCAAAAATAGTGTTAACTGTTTTAAACCAGAAGTGCTGCTGTGCAACACCAAACACGTTCCTTTACGCTACTTTTGATGCAAAGTAGTTGTTATAGTAGTCGCCATCATTTTCGATATTCAGTATTACTTTTACAATGCAATTTAAAGTAAGAATAGTACTTTTAGGAGACATTGCATTATTTTTTTTTTAAATAAAATTTGTTTGCAAATCAAATCTACGGTGAAAATATTAAGACCTAGATATATATTATTAGATAATTGACGAATTAGGCTTAACAGAACTGAAGTTGATAGAAATTACATATTAAAAAATTATTTAACGCTGTTCATTGACATATAAGTATAAAAATATAATTATTCTTATAACACAATAGAATTACGCTTAACAGGACAGAAGCCGATAGAAATTATTTATTAAAAAATTATTTAATTCTGTTCATCTATGTATAAGAATAAAAATGTAATTAGTCTTAATACACAATCAAAAATATATTTACATTTTGAAACGGTGAACTTTTGTTTTAATCCATGTACAGCCGAGTAAAAATAAAGAACAAACTCACACTAGCTCGTACTCGATTGTAAGCAATCTATTTATGATATTTTAAACGACCCAACATTTTTGTTTTGGAAACGGTAATGGTATGAATACGCATAAAATGTAGTAGATTTCTTGCCATTATACATGTTAAATTTTATCACAAACTTTTATTTTAATTACTTGATTTGATGGTTATTTCAAACAAAGTGTCCCCTCACAAATTTTTTTTTTGGTTTACTCCACATCAAATTTAGAGAAATAAAACACAATAGTTTTTGCAGTGAATAAAAAAAGGTTAAATTAATTAAAAATCAAAATAACTAAAATCCATTACTGGTTATAATACGTCCAAACAGAAATTCCAAAATAGGAAAACGTCCTAAGCTGCATTTGTCAAAGCTTGAAGATATCTGAAAGATAAATGTCAGATTAAAAACACCAAAATCTGTTCAATTTCCAGAGGTAATAGAAAAAATTTGAAAGGCAACTATCAGAAACCCATATAAGACTGACCCTGTATTCGAATAGATAGAAATAATTTTAACAACGCTTTCCTCAATAGTTAAGTGTTTGAATTTTTTAATGCTTTCTTGCTTCAATATTTTGGAATATATTATTTATAATTTATTATTATTAATCTGAGATCCCTAATATGTATACTTTTTTTACTTTATTTGTGACATAAAAATTCTAGAAATGAATATTGAAATAAAATTCAAACATTTTAAAATCGATTTTAAGATTGTTCAGTTTGCTTTTTTCCCCTTCGATCCTTTCTTAGTTTTAGCAGCTATATCTTATTCTACTCCTAAGAGAAATTCTAAACCGCATTGTTATTTATGAGCGCTACAAATCTTACTGATCTCGGAATAGGGGCGATGTAAACAAATGGATCACATGACATTTATTCTCTCTGTTTCTTCAAGACTGTTTCTCAAGTAGTTATTTAAACATTCTGATTTCAAAATATATTTTGGCAAAAAAGACATAATTTTTTATTTCTTTTCAATGAAGGACAAGGAAGTATGTTTCCTAAAATGAAATATTCTAATATTAATAACATAAAATGCTTCATGGAAAATTCGAAAAGATTGAAATTAAGAGAGAGAAGGAGGGAAAGGAAGATATTACTGAGGCAATGGATTATGGATTTCTTTTCTGAATAAATTAGTCAAAATTCGAATTGATAGCTGTAGTTTAAAAGCATTATTTGTATATTAAAACCCCATACAACTTCGAAACTATTAGTTGGTCTCATTTAATTATTGTTTCGAAATTATTATCATTGGTCTCATTTAAAAATTGTTTCAAAATTATTATTATTGGTTCAATTTAGTTATTGGTTCAATTTAATTATTGGTCCAAAACTTTTATTATTGATCTCCCTTAATTAAGCCTGGAATAATATACAAAAAAAAAACAATGCGTTATTTATTTTGAAATCATGTCAAGTGCGCTAATAGGTAGAAACAAAATGGTTTACTTTTAAAATCAAGATTTCTTGGAGTTTTAAACTATCTGCCTTTTCGTCTCGCAGTACATCGTCTTTAGTTTGACTTGCTATACAAAATAAATTTTTTATATAAAAACTTTGAAGAGGGATAATTTTTTAAGAAGTACCACTGTATTTAAAAAGAGAAAAAAAATGAAAAATTCCCTTTTTATTCATTGCTAAAGTGATAATTTCTTTTAAAAAATAGTACTTTGAGCTTCCAAACTTTTATTATTTGTCTCATTTCACTAAGCCTAGCACATTATACTAGAAACAATACATTATTTATTTTGAAATCTTCTGATATGCGCTAATCGGTAGAAATAAAACGGCGTACTTTTTTTCGCACTGCCCCCTCTTTATTTTGACTTGCTATTTGGACTACTAAAATATTTGTTCTCTCGTCTCGCCATTCATCTTCTTTATTTTAACTTTTTTATGTGAAATAATTTTAGAAAAATTATAGACATATGAAAAAAAAGGGGGGGGGGAAATAATAAGTAAAAAAATAACAAACAATTAAAAAAAATTAAAAAAGAAGGATGAAATTTTATTTAAAAAACCGGAAAAAAATATATAATGTTTTCATCAGCGCACACGATTATATCCGCAAAACGGAGTGCTTTCTGATATTGTATCAATAAAGCCAAAGCAAAATATATTGATACAATAGTGTGAGGAGCACTCAGAAAATTTTTTATAAAAATTAAAACAAATAAAATAGAACACAAAAAGTAAAAATAACATGTAAAAACAGAAAATAAAATAAAAGAAAAAGAAAAAACAGTAAAAATGGACTATAAAGCGAGTAGCGAAATCAGATCAACTTACACGGACGAGAGATTTTTCAAGAATGATTTAAAAATGTTTTCGCAGAAAGATTGCCAGATTACAAAATATGAAAACAAAAGCGCAAATTGAGTGTAACAAGAGGGTTTTAAAGTGTCGTTCTTACTGCACTGCTGAAGTGATTTGTTATTCTGTGCATTGATTTGTTAGTTACCAAGCATGGGCCCGAAATGGATGTGCGCAAGATACTGGATAGTTTTAAAAATTGACCGTAGAAAGTTTTAGAAAATAGATGTTTATTTAAGAAAAAATATAAAATAGAAAAGAGGGACATAAATTGCCTATTTCGCAAATAATTTTAGCCACGGATTTGCACGAAATGGATTAGCACATGGAAAAATTACATAAATTATCAAAGAAAAAATTTTAATAGATAATTTTAACACGGATTTGCCCGAAATGGATTTGCACATGGAAAAAGTAACAAAGAAAAAAATTTTATTACATAATTTTAGCCACGGATTTGCCCGAAATGGATTTGCACATGGAAAAATTGTATAAATTAATAAAGAAATTTTTAGCAAACAATTTTACCCACGGATTTGCCCGAAATGGATTTGCACATGGAAAAATTGTATAGATTAACAAAGGAAATTATTTAGTAAAGGAATTTTTAGTAAATAATTCTAACCACGGATTTGCCCGAAATGCATTTGCACATGGAAAAATTATACAAATTAACAAAGAAATTATTTAGTAAATAATTTTGGCACACCATATCTTTTATTACAAAAAAAACAGCACGCATACTAATTTAATCGTGGAAAATAATTTTGTAAGTTAACGTTTTGTCAAAAGACTGATTTTGAAGAATAATTACAATTTACATATGAGAAATATGTATGTGAGAAGATTATAAGATGTGACGAAAAATATCACAAATGCAAATTCTTTTCCTTACAAACTCTAAATTGTGTCTATATTTCACTTCACTTTTAACTATGATTCTAAAATAGATAAAAATAAAAAAACGATTGTGATTTTGTAACAAAAATTACTGCCTCCATTGATAAAAATAATAATTAGGAATGATAAAAATAACCTAATTATGAATATGCATTACATAAATTTTATACCTCGTATTTTTATGTTTTAAAATCAAAATTGTAAGGCTACGACAATAAGCTTACATCCCTAATACTTATGAAAACACACCTTTCCAATTTAAAATAAATTGATATCAAAAACGAACTTTAAATTTCATAATAAACCAGTTAATAAATATTTACGAAACATGGTACGCTTCATACTGCTACTAAACTATTTATTAATTAAGAACTACCGTATTTATAGTCAAAATGCAAACCTTACATCGCCCATATACAAAATTTTTGTCATATTTATGAAAGTAAAGCATCGTTTTCTTACGATATTTTTCCAGTACACGTAATTAAGCTGGATTGTAACTTCTCATTTTCGCCTGATATGAAATGGCATAAATCATCGTTTAATGCCAGAAAACGCATCGAAAGAAATTTGTTAAAAGCTAACAACATTGTCCAGCAACGTTTTATGAAACAGAATAAATTTATAAATGAATATCTGGAGTTCATTTCAAAACTTGTTTTTATCAGTTCGTATAACTTTCTTTTTCTTTTTTCCAGTCACTGTTTTTGTTGTCCGATACATCCTAATCGAACTTGGGAAGTTAGAATATGTATGCGCGATGGGACTTTTCTGGGAGTTCATGTCGTTTACTTTCGGGCATGTTAAAAAGATTTTATTATCATTATTATTATTCATTTATTTATTTTGATTTGATTTTGATTTGATTTTGATTTGATTTTGATTTGATTTTGATTTGATTTTGATTTGATTTTGATTTGATTTTGATTTGATTTTGATTTGATTTTGATTTGATTTTGATTTGATTTTGATTTGATTTTGATTTGATTTTGATTTGATTTTGATTCGATTTTGAATTGATTTGATTTCATTTTGATTTGATCTCGATTTGATTTTGATTTGATTTTGATTTTGATTTAATTTGATTTTGATTTGATTTTGATTTGATTTTGATTTGATTTTGATTTGATTTTGATTTGATTTTGATTTGATTTTGATTTGATTTTGATTTGATTTTGATTTGATTTTGATTTGATTTTGATTTGATTTTGATTTGATTTTGATTTGATTTTGATTTGATTTTGATTCGATTTTGATTTGATTTTGATTTGATTTTGATTTTTTTGATTTCATTTTAATAATGTTAAAATGTTTTCATTTATTCTAGTTTAAAATATTAATATTTTTTTTACCATGTTGCTTCTTATTTTAAATATATAAAATTAGTTTTCTTTTCCCTGGGAGGGCATGCGAAGTCACTCTAAGAACTCAGGCATTCTGTAAATTTTGATTTCTAAAAAACTAGATTCCTGTTCATCTATATTTTATTAGCCGAGTTAGCTGTCTTTTGTGAATAATTAGAAAGAATTTCGGGCATTTGTCCTTCCCCAACAGACATTTTGTCAGTTACTGGGTGCTACTAGTCTTTCAGTTTGGTCTACAAATAATTCATTACAAGTGAGTGCCAAGTTCAGTTCCATACATTTCATTCCCAATTAAATAGATTTCTTCTTGCTAAAAATGTCAATGAAAGTTGTGCCACAATGAATACAATAGCTGCTTTGCTTTCAAACAAAAATCAACTGTGTATAAAAACCGACAACGTTTCCAAAATTTTGATGAAAATCAAAGAAGTTTGTATATTACTTAATAGCGATCAATGTGAGGTTAATCAACGTTTAAATCATAAACTACAACACAATAAATATTTAACAGTCTTTGACCGGAAGCACCAGAGCAGAAATTAAAACCATTTCTAAAATGAAGTTTTGCTGAGCTAACAGTAAACTACTGGAACTAAGGATTTGTGCTCATTTTTCCAAAGGAACAAATCATTTTTCTATGTAACTAATGTCTGTGAGAAAACAAAATATAAATAATATCACAATATACCTTCATGTCTGCATAAAAACAATTATATCGAGTACAATATAATAATTTATATTATTACTATCTGAGAAGTAAATATTATCATGTTTTATTAAATTATATCAAAAAAGAATACTAAAAAGCTTCAAATAGGTAAGCAACAAATATTCAACGTCTAATCATCAAAAGTGGTGCATCCACAATAAAAATTATGATTTTTAGTAGAAAATTAGTAAATTTTATTTTTATGATCTCCCCCCCCCATCTTACGTTCGTTCAGGTGGCTGCAAAGCTTTCAATTTTTACTGGTTTAGTTAGCTACTGATTTTGCTTTAATTGTTTCGTTTTAATGGAAAAATCATCAGCAAAAAATATGAAATAATTTTTAGACATATGACTCATTGAATGAGGAACCTCTATTTTTTTTAAAGAGAAGCTCAATGTGGTCTTAAGTATGCAGAAAATTTTTTACCTTCAGCTCATGTTTCAGTTAAAAACTTGCCAGAAAATGTTTTTGAACAAAAGGAAGGGAGAAAAAGTCTTCGAGAAAATAGGAAACGAAAGCGAGTAGTTTTCATAGGTTAATAGTTATAACTCATGAGATTTGCATACAAAAAATAAGTAAAACCAAACTCCTAAATTATCGGGTGTTGTTGAAAGATCGATGAAGTTTTCGTTCGGAAAATGTACCAGAACTTAACCACCGTTAGACACTTTCAAGAACAGATTTCCTAAGATAATCGAGAACATAACCATGTAATGTGCCCAGTCAGACAACGCAAATAAAGTACTAATAAAGGTACAGAAAAGAACTTACTATAGGCTCTGTTCTGTAAACAAAAATCTTTTTCGGTGTCTAAACACGAAGTGACAGTAGAAATGCAACAAGAATATGATGTAATAACAAAAAAGTGCAAATTGTGGAAATTAAATTAAAAAATATTTCCTATCATTGAGAAAGATTAGGATAATAGAGAGAGTATTATCTAAAATTGAATACTAAATAAGAATTTTTCAAACAATGATTCCCAGAAGTCAAAATCAGTAGACGAAGAGCAGCGTCAAATGATTTTAGTAGAAGAAAACTCATTTCGGCATAAAACTGCTTTGTAATTTTTTGAAAAACCTTTAATCAACGGCAAAACAAATTTTAAAAAACAATAAGTCACTTATTAACACTCAAGAAATTTACTAAAACCCAGGTCTGTTATCAGAAGGATTTTGTGAGTCAATATGCTTCTTAGTTTCGGTATATAACTTCGCAGAGCATGCGCGGGAATTTCCAAGCTAATGACCGAATTGTTAAGTCTTCGTAAATAAGGTTAGTGTTACGGATAACGTAATGAAACGCTAATAAACATCTATCGAAGACTTAAGATTAATTTCAATAAGAATAACTCAAATTGTGCATAATATTACTAGGCTAAAAATTTCTATCTTACAATATACATTTTTTTAAATCCATTTAAACAAATATTCCCATGAGCTCTTTTCAAAAGGAAAATAGTGGTAACTCAATAATTCCATTCTTGAAAGTTAAAAAAAAACATTTTATCACTATTTTTTCATTAACTATGTATTAATATTTACATTTGATCTAACAGCGGTAGCTTGCGGTATAAAATATCAGATTAGTTTATGGAGAAACGGCGTACCATTTTTTTCATACAACGCTTTTTTACGTCTAAAACAAAATGATACATTTTCTCAGGAGTGGTCTGAAATGGGTTAAAAATAATTTTAGCTTAACTGCTTAAAACTCTTTAAGAATTTAATTTCTTTCAAATAATTTTTACTTCATTTATTAAAGTAGTATTAGAACTTTATTTACGTCACAATAAAGCTGCACAATAAGAGATTGGTGAATGTCTGGGAAACATCCCTTAGAATGATCCGAATACATATGACATTACAATTTTTATCTTCTTGCTCCCTCGACATCTTGACTCCTTCGGACTCCTGTATACTGATTTTCACAGTATACTTTCAAAATCTGTGAATTTATGTTTCGAAACATTGTTTAGTTTTAGCTTGAAGCTCTGTAAACAGCACATCTTTGCATGTGTACATTTATATCGAGAACTTTCCAAATTACATTTTTGGTGCTAAGCAAAAAACAGTCATTTTTACACTTGTTTTATTGCTGCTTTAAGAACTTCACTAATTCTTTAACTGCTTGGTTAATGTTGTAGACTTGATGTTATATTTCTTATGAAGTTCTATACGCCTGCACATTTACATCGAGAACTTTCTAAATTACAGCTTTGGTGCTAAACAAAAAACAGTTGTTTTTACATTTGTTTTATTGCTGCTTTAAGAACTTCACTAACTCCTTAAATGTTTAGTGAAAGCTGTAGACATGATGTTATGTTTCTTCTGAAGTTCTATAAGCAGCAAATCTTTGCGTCTGTACATTTACATTGAGAACTTTCTAAATTACAGTTTTGATGTTAAGTCAAAAACAGTCATTTTTACAATTGTTTTATTGCTGTCTTAGGAACTTCAAGTAGTCTTTAAATTCTTAGTTAATGGTGTGGACATGATGTAATGTTTCTTCTTTATATCTGGACACCTTCATTTACAATTCATGCTCATATATTATATCCCAAATTTTGTTTTCCTGCCTGATAGGGCATGTGACATTTGTGTATTAACCTTACGGAATATTCTTCAGTTGTAGCTTGGGGCTCTGTAAACAGCACATCTGTTCATTTGCACCTGTGCTACACAGAGTCACTCTCAGGGTTGATTCATTTGAAGGCCTCCCTTGTTCATCACAATGCTGTTTTATGCTGATAGATGGATGCGCCTTTCGAGACTTCCGTATTCCTCTGTTGAGGATGGGCTGGGTTAAGTTAAGTTCTGTCCCTCCCCCTTCGGTAAAATGACGTAAAGCCGCTCTTGCTATGATAGGATAGTTTAACGAGGACCGATGTCGTGCACCAGAGATCTCTTCGCTCCCTGATCATAATGGTCACCCACAAGCTCATTGACCGCAAATAGTGATGTTTGTTTTCGGTAATCTACTGGGAAACGGTTCATGCTTATGATCAGTCCACTGTGGGACTATTTATTAAATAAACAAGTTCATCGTAATGTTACTACTTGAGTTAATTTTCTTGATTTGTTATACAGAATAGTAAGCAACAAGAAACGTTCTTTCTTTCCCATGAAAAATCACTTTTCACGCTTTACGATAATGTTCTAATGGTTTCAATAAAAAAATATTTTAGCTTTAAAATTCTTGAAATGTTTAATGCTAGTTAAACTCAATTTTTCTGAAGAAAAAAAAACAAACACAAAAGCGAGGTTTTCTTTCAATAAATTATTCTACAAGAATAGAAAGATTCTTTAAAGGAAGGTAAATTGGATGCTTTTTTAAAAATTGATCTCAACGTCCTACTTTCACAATCGGATCATTTTAGAAAATGAGCTCCTTTGAAGAAATAATAGCTTTCATAAAAGGATAAAAAATGAGGCAAAATATCGGCTTTATATGCATATTGCTCTTTTAAGACTGTTGAAATCTAAATTTAACTTACTTGGCTTGTGTCTTAGGATTTCAGAGCAATTCACACAAAAACGTTATGCGAACTGCTAGATATTGTTCAAGAGATGCTTAACGTTTTAAAAATAAACACAGTTTTCTCTGTAACACTCAAGTATTGGCAAA